>NC_082710.1:23159044-23500294 GCF_030144855.1 Hypanus sabinus | reverse complement strand
TCAGGGAAACATTACACAAATGTGGAACTTCTATAGGGAGTACTTGCATGGGAAAGGTTTGTCCCATTGAAGCAGGGAAAGAATGATAGAGTGAAGGAACCTTGTTTGACCAGAGAAGTGGAACATTCAGTTAAGAGGAAGGAAGAAGCATGGGTTAAAGTTCAGAAAGCAAATATCTGACAGGACTTTTCAAAGTTATAAGGTAACCAAGAAGAGCTTAGGGGCTTAGGAGAGCTGGAAGGGGACTTGAGAAGGCCTTGGCAAATATAGGACTGATCAAAGATAAAAGAGGAACTACCTGTCTGCAGTCAGAGGTGGTAGGGGAGGTCCTTAAAGAACACATTGTATCAGTGTTCACCAGTGAGAGGGCCATGATGAATGCGAGGTCAGTGAATGTGTCAAGGTTAAGAAAGAGGATGCTTTGGAACTTTTCAAAAGCATTAGGACAGACAAGTGCCTGGACTGGACAGGACATACCCCAGGTAACTACGAGAAGCAAGAAGAGAGATTGCTATGCCATTGACGATGATCATTGCATCTACACTGGCTGTGGGAGTGGTACCAGAAGAATAGAGGACGGCACATGTCATCTCTTTGTTCAAGAAAGGGAACAGGGATACCCCTGGGAAATATAGACCAGTGGAGGATTCTTAGAGACCGGATTTCCAAGCATTGACTGATTAGGAAGAATCAGCATGGCTTTGTGATGGCTTGTTTCATGCCTCACGAGCCTGAATGAATTTTTTCAGAATGTGGCAAAGCATATTGATGAAGACAGGCAGTGGGCGCGGTGTATATGAATATTAGTAAGGCATTTGAAAAGGTTCCCCCATGATAGGCTCATTCAGAAAGTCAGGAAGAATAGGCTCTAGGAAAATCTGGCTGTGTAAATTCAGATTTGGCTTGCCCATAGGAAGCTGAAGCTGGTTATTGATAGGGAATATTCTGCCTGGAGGTCAGGGATCAATGGTGTCCTGCAGGGCTCTGTTCTGGGACCTCTGGTCTCTGTGATTTTTATAAACGACTTGAATAAGGAAGTGGAAGGGTGGGTTAGTAAATTTACAGATGACATGAAGATGGATGGTGCAAGAAGTCTGAGCTTCCAACGGGAAGAGGAGCTGAGCTGGGAAGTGGCAGATGTGGAGTACAACCCGGAAAAGTGTGGAATGATTCACTTTGGAAGGTGGAATTTGAAGGCAGAGTACAGGAGTTAACAGCAGGATTCCTAGCAGTATGAAGAAACAGAGAGATCCTGGAGTCCACGTCCATAGCTCCCTCGAAGTTGCTGCACAAGAGGGAGGGCACAAGAACCGTGAGGTAATGTTGCAGCTCTATAAAAACCTGGTTAGTGGGAGTATTAAAGTCAGTTCTGCTTTCCTCATTTTAAAGAGCATGTGGAAGCTTCAGAGAGAGTGCAGAGATTTACCAGAACGCTGCCTAGATCAGACAGCGGATAGGCTGAGCGGGTTAGGGCTTTTGCTCTTTGGAGTTAAAGAGTGAGAGGTGACTTAGAGGCATATAAAATAATAAAAGGCATAGACAGAGAGGAGAGTCAAAGACATTTTCTCAGGGAGGAAATGGCTAATACAAGAGGGCATGATTGTAATGTGATTGGGGGGGGAGTATCTGGGGGGGGGCGAATGTCAGAGGCAAGTTTTTCCTTGCACAGAGAGTGATCAGTGTGTGGAACACACTTTTAGGGTTGGTGATAGAGGCAGATATACTAGGGACATTTAGGAGACTCTTAAATAGGCAGACAGTTGGAAGAAAAATGGAAGGCAAAGTGGGAGGGAAGAATTAGGTTGATTTTGGAGTAGGTTAAGAGGTTGGCTCGACATCACAGGCCAAGGGCCTGTACTTTTCTATCCGACCTCTTTTGGATCCGAGGGACTTTTATTTTGTGATCAATTCGCCACATGGGATCTTGTCAAAGACTTTGCTAACATTCATCTACATCAAGTACGCTATCCTCTTCAACCCTACGTGTGACCTCCTTAAAAAGTTCAATTCAGTCAGGTGTCTGACCTGACGGCATTGAAGAGTATAACGTACAAGACATTGACACTGGTTCAAAAAAGAACAGCCAGAATACATATTATCCTAAATAATTCACAGACTCCTCCGCATTTAACAGATTCAGATGCTTACGTGTAGGAAACTGCTCTAAACAGAAGGACTCATCTTCATTTTTCAACTGAACACGTATTCTGCCGCGGAACTGTACGTCTCTGTTCCACTCGCGTGGGTAAAGTTTATTCTGAAAGCAGAGCACAGGATGCTATTAATGCGTGCACAGTCAGGCAGGCAAGTGAAATATTCGGCATTCAGCAAATTGAATAACATAAACATTATACCTCTACGACCACACTTAACCCGGCTGCCATGCAAACATCTCGAATTTCTCCAAATGTTGGATTTTCGACAGCCTTTGAAAACACAAATATAAAATCAATGCTGGTGCAGCAATGTACATTTATGCTATGTAACTCTTGTAAAGTATTTCCCTTAGTAGCTCACGGAGTAAATCCATCGAAAGTGAAGGCCGATATGCATGAGTAAACAGAATGGCCCAAGGCTTTGGCAGAACGGGCGATTAAAATGGTGTGGCTGAGGTAAAGAAGAATGAAATACAAAACAAAGTGATAATTAATGACATGGGATGAAAGCAACTGCAGGCACAATGGCCATCCCAGCCAAAATGTAATTGTTATTTCATAAAAAATACACTAAAATTAATTAGAAGAGCTGCTACCTGACTGAGAATCAATAGACACCTTTCGATAGAATTAATTAGACCAACAGAAACACCTAAACCAAATTTTCATCGCAACGCAAGATGAAACATTGGTCAGAGAAGGAAAAGGTGGAAGTGTAAAGAAGAGGCTCCAAAACATCAGTTTGAAACTGTCTTACCTTTTCTATTGGTATTCTTCGTCCTTCGGCAATGGTCTTTTTGCTGTTTATATATGCAGGATAAATGCAAATAAACCTTCAAGACAAAGAATTATAACTCATAATCCTCCTAACATACTTACAAGTGCATAAGGAAAATACTATCATCTGTGACAGATCTGTAATTCTATGAATTTATAGTTCCTTTACATTCAACAATAGACCGCTTCATTTAATCAAAGTTGATCATCAATTGCCGTTATAAATCTAATTTTAAGCCCAAACAGCTAACATTGATGTGCACGGGATCCGTGGCAAATTAGCTGTTGGATTCAGAACTGGCTTGCACATAGAAGTCTGGAATTAGTGGTTGAAGTACTTGTTCAAGCTGGAGGTCTGTGATTAGTGGAGTTCCACAGGGATCTGTGTTGGGATTTCTGCTGTTTGTAATGTTAATAAATAATCTGGGTGGAAATGTGAATGGGTGGGTTAGTAAATTTGCAAATGATACCAAGATTGGTGGAGTTGTGGATAGTATACAAGACTGGCAAAGAATACAGCGCAACATTGACCAGCTGCAGATATGGACGGAGAAATGACGGATGGAGTTTAACCCAGATAAATGTGAGGTGTTACACCTCGGGAGGAGAAATGCAATGAGACAGTATACTTCTAAAGGCAAAGTCCTTAATAGTTTTGCTGAGCAGAGAGACCTTGAGATCCAAGTTCAGATTCCTTGAAAGTGGCTATACAGGTCAATAAGATGGTTAACAAGGTTTGTGGAATGCTTTCTTTCGTTAGTCGAGGCATTGAGTTCAATAGTCAAAGGATTATGTTGCAACTTCAAAAAACTCAGGTTAGGCCGCACTGGAGTATAACATACAGTTCTGGTTGCCCCACTATTGGAAGGATTTTTGGAGGCTTTGGAGAGGATGCTGCCTGGATTAGAGAGTATGTGCTGTCACGAGAGGCTGGATGAACTTGGGTTGTTTTCTCTGGAGAGTCAGTATGATCTGATAGAGATTTACAAGGTTAAGAGAGGCATGGATAGAATGGACGGAGAGGATTTGTTTCCCGGGTTGGAATGTCTGATATCAGAAGGCATGCATTGAAGGTGAGAGGAGGTATGCTCAAGGGGGATGTGTGGGGTACGTTTTTTTACTCTGAGAGTGGGGGGTGTTTGGAAAGCACTGCCTGGTACGGTGGTAAGGGCAAATACATTAGAGGTTTTTAAAGGTCGTTCAGATAGGCACATGAATATGAGGATTCAGGGGTGATATGGACATTGTGCAGGTTGGTGTATAGGTGTTATTGATTTACTTTTTAGCTGGGTCGACACACCATTAAGGGCCGAATGGCCTGTTCCTGTGTTGTACTGTTCCATGTTCTAAATATTTAGTTCTCCGTTTGGTAATATCCTAAAGCAAGGTTAAGTTTTCCTGTCACATTTTCCAATAAAATTCACGGGCATTTTATTCTAGATATTCCCCAGTGTAGTGAATACTTAGTATGCACAAAACCAAAAGAATGCAGGGGCCGAAAATCAGAAAGCAAAACAAATATTCAGGAAATAACCAGATATTGAGAGAGTTTAACTGGGCTTGAAGAGAATTTAAGTTTGCAGATGATGAACTCTGTTCTACCAACTAATACAAAATGCAAAAGAGGAACAAGCTAGTGTCCATGAACTGTTCAGAAATCTGATGGCAGAGGGCAAGAAGGCATTCTCAAAACAGAGTGTCAATCTTCAGGTTCATGTACCTCCTCTCCCTAATGAGCAGAGAACATGACCTGGGTGGATATGGATGGTATCTTGCTGAGGCATCACCCTTTAAACAGGTGGAAAGGGTTTTGTCCATGATGGAGATGGTGGAGTGTACAACCCTCTGCAACTTTTCCATCCTGTGCAGCGGCCCCTCCATACCAGGTGGTGATGCAGCCAATCTGAAAGCTCAATGGTGCATCTGAAGAGATTCGTGAGTCTTTGGTAACACACCAAATCTTGCTAAACTTCTCAGAAAAGTACATCCACTGGCGTACCTACTCCACGAATGCATCAATATGTTGGGTCCCAGATAGATCCTCTGAAATGTTGACACCAAGGAACTTGGAAGTTGCTCCCTCTGACCCCTCAATGGAAGACTTGAGTGTGTTTTCCCAACTACCTTTCTCTGAAGTCTACAATAAATTCCTTGGTCTTCCTGACGCGAGTGCGAGGTTGTTGCTCTGACACCACTCAAACAGTCGATCTTTCTCATTGGCATCATCAGTGAAGTTATAGCTGGTGTTTGAGCTGTGCTAGCCACGCAGCCACGAGCACACAGACAGAAGAGCACCTTAAGGTGCGTCCGCATTGACTGTCAGCGAGGAGAAATTATTACCGATTCACACTGACTAGTCTCCTGGTGAGGAAGTCAAGAATCCAGTTGCAGAGGGAGGTACAGAGGCCCAGGTTTTGGAGCTTGTTGATTAGTGCCGAGGGCACGATGGTGTTGAACACTGAGTTGTAACTAGTAAACAACAGCCTGACATATGCATTCCAGTTGTCCAGGTGGTCCAAGGCCCAATAGAGAGCCAGTGAAATCGTGTCTGCTGTAGCCCTGTTGCAGTGGTAGGCAAATTACAGCAGATACAGGTCCTTGCTCAGATAGGAGTTAGTTGAAGCCATGACTGTCCTCTGAAAACACTTCATCACAGTAGATGTGACTGCTATCAATAGTCACTGAGGCAGCTCACTCTAATCTTCTTGGCCATCAGTTTGCTTGATGCCCTTTTTAAGTTCAAGTTCAATTGTCGTTCAACCATCCTCATGAATATAACCAAATGAACTAGCATTCCTCTGGGGCCAAGGTGCAAAATACAGTACCAATAGTCACGCACAGTATATATTGCACATAAAATTATGACAGCAGAAAAAAAATACAATTACAAAAACAAAACAACCCATATACCTGAGTAATACGGGAGAGCCAGTGGATGTGGTAGATTTAGATTTTGGGTGAGCCAGTGGATGTGGTATATTTAGATTTTCAAAAGGCTTTTGACAAGGTCCCACACAGGAAGTTAGTGTGCAAACTTAAAGCACACAGTATTGGGGGTATGGTATTGATGTGGATAGAGAATTGGTTGGCAGACAGGAAGCAAAGAGTGGGAGTAAACGGGACCTTTTCAGAATGGCAGGCAGTGACTAGTGGGGTACCGCAAGGCTCACTGCTGGGACCCCAGTTGTTTACAATATATATTAATGATTTAGACCAGGGAATTAAATGCAGCATCTCCAAGTTTGCGGACGACACGAAGCTGGGCGGCGGTGTTAGCTGTGAGGAGGATGCTAAGAGAATGCAGGGTGACTTGGATAGGTTAGGTGAGTGGGCAAATTCATGGCAGATGCAATTTAATGTGGATAAATGTGAGGTTATCCACTTTGGTTGCAAGAACAGGAAAATAGATTATTATCTGAACAGTGGCCAATTACGAAAAGGGGAGATGCAACGAGACCTGGGTGTCATTGTACACCAGTCATTGAAGGTGGGCATGTAGGTACAGCAGGCAGTGAAAAAGGCAAATGGTATGTTGGCATTCATAGCAAAAGGATTTGAGTAGAGGAGCAGGGAGGTTCTACTGCAGTTGTACAAGGCCTTGGTGAGACCGCACCTAGAATATTGTGTGCAGTTTTGGTCCCCTAATCTGAGGAAAGACATTCTTGTCATAGAGGGAGTACAGAGAAGGTTCACCAGATTGATTCCTGGGATGGCAGGACTTTCATATGAAGAAAGACTGGATCGACTAGGCTTATACTCACTGGAATTTAGAAGATTGAGGGGGGGATCTTATTGAAACGTATAAAATTCTAAAGGGATTGGACAGGCTAGATGCAGGAAGATTGTTCCCGATGTTGGGGAAGTCCAGAACGAGGGGTTACAGTTTAAGGATAAAGGGGAAGCCTTTTAGGACCGGGATGAGGAAACAATTCTTCACACAGAGAGTGATGAATCTGTGGAATTCTCTGCCACAGGAAACAGTTGAGGCCGGTTCATTGGCTATATTTAAGAGGAAGTTAGATATGGCCCTTGTGGCTAAAGGGATCAGGGGTATGGAGAGAAAGCAGGTACAGGGTTCTGAGTTGGATGATCAGCCATGATCAGACTGAATGGCGGTGCAGGCTTGAAGGGCCGAATGGCCTACTCCTGCACCTATTTTCTATGTTTCTATGTTAATATGGCCTGTAGATTGATGGTACATGGAAGTTGTCCTGAAGCCATGTTTCTGCAATAACAGCCTGCAGCAGTTTCTCGTCTCGTGCAAGCATAGCCACAGGTGATTGCAAAGCAGTCCGACTCCCACTGAGCAAACACTGGAGAGCAGCACCAACAGGAGGGGCCACCCCCAACCCACTACAGCATCCAACGGCATACAGCCTACTCCAGAGTCTTCTTTCTCAGCGGCCTGTGCAACAACCGAGCAATGCAGTCCACTGCTCTCAGTCTCGCCAAAGAACCAGTGAATTGAACTCACAGTATTCTACCTTAGCAATGTCCAACAGGATCTTGTGATCACAATAAGAATGTCCAGTACAATCAACCACACCATCCATTGGACCACGCTCCGCGTACTGCACCAGGTGGCTGCAGCAGGCTGTAACACAGTGTGTTAAAAGTCCAGCTCCACCACTATCCAGCAACACACTAGTGGGGCAGACCAGCAGTACTTCGTGTTCATACCCAGCAGTGTCTGGCAATCGTCAAAAGACACAAAGGACAAACAATTACACCTTTGTTTGGATCCGGAGAGGCCAATGTGACCAAGTACACCACCAGCTTCCTGGAAATAGGTGGGAATCTCCGACTGCAGCAGTGGGAGGCTAAAGATCTCCTTGTCCTGAGAGCCTCTTTGTATATTCACTAAAAAACACATTCCAATGCAAGCTTTACCATAATAATTTTCTATGTATTAGGACACCACAGTATTTTTGATCTCAGCATTTTCCCAACTACCAATATTAGGTTAATAGACCGGCCCTTCCCTTTGCCGTATAGTGGAGTCACATTTGCTTCGCTCCAGTCTGCAGAACACATTGCAAGCAGGATTAAATTATATTCAGTAATACAGTATAGAAACAGGCCATTCAGCCCAAAAGGCCAGTTACCTCTAAACTATCCCTTTCAAAGATGCATCACTATGTACATCACTAAAGTCCCTAAAGACCCAGGTAATCTCAGTAACTTCTCTAGGCACAAGAGAACTAGGTATAACTTGGGGAGGGCTATTTCAAGAGTGAAGAAATAATTCCGAGTGAGGTTGGAGGTGACATCGGATGCACATCAACTCCATCATGGTTTGCAGAACATTACTTCCTACAAAGCAAAACCCAATAGCAAGAAAGGCAGTGATACTTCACTAGCAGATGAGCTCAATGCCTTCTTTGCCCACTTTGAAAGGGAGAATCCCTGCTGCACTTGGTGACCCTGTGATCTCTGTCTGGGAGGCCGATGTCAGGAGGGCGCACCCTCGCAAGGCAACAGGCCCCGATGGAGTATGTGCTAAGCCTCTGAAAACACGTGCCAACCAACTGGCGGTGGTGTTGAAAGACATTTTCAATCTCTCACTGCCACGGTTAAAAGTTTCCACCTGCTCCGAAAGGGCAACAATTATATCAGTACCCAAGAAGAGTAGTGTGAGCTGCCTTAACGACTATCGTCCAGTGGCCCTCACATCTACAGTGATGAAATGCTTTGAGAGGTTGGTCATGGCTAGAATCAACTCCTGCCTCAGCAAGGACCTGGACCCACTGCAACTCGCCTATCGCCACAATCGATCTACGGTGGATGCGATCTCGCTGGCTCTCCACGTGGTCTTGGATCAACCTGACAACACAAATAACTGTCAGGATGCTGTTCATTGACTATAGCTCGGCACTTAACACCAGCATTCCCACAATCCTGATTGAGAAGTTACAGAACCTGGGCCTCTGTACCTCCCTCTGCAGTTGGATCCAGGGGGCACTTGCTAACAAGAAGACCACAATCTGTGTGGATTGGTTATAATATCTCCTCCTCGCTGACTATGAATACTGGTGCACCTCAGGGGTGTATGCTTAGCCCACTGCTCTACTCTCTCTATTCCCGTGACTGTGTGGCTAGGCATAGCTCAAATACCATCTATAGATTTGCTGATAATACAACCATTGTTGGTAGACTCTCAGACGGAGATTAGAGGACATACAGGAGTGAGATATATCAGCTAGTTGAGTGGTGCCACAACTTGCACTCAATGTCATGTAAGACAAAAGAACTGATTGTGGACTTCAGGAAGGTGAGGTCGAGGGAATATGAACCAATCCTCAGAGGGATCAGAAATGGAGCAAGTGAGCAATTTCAAGTTTCTGGGTGTCAATATCTCTGAAATCTAACTTGGTTCCAACATATCAATGCAGCTATAAAGAAGGCAAGACAGAGGCTATATTTCAATAGCAGTTTAAAGAGATTAGGGGTTTGTCACCTAAAACACTCAAAAACTTCTATAGATGTACAGTGGAGAGCATTCTGACGGCTGCAACACTGTCTGGTGTGGTGGGGAGTGGGCTACTGCACAAGATTGAAAAAAGTTACAGGAAGTTGTAAAATTAGTCAGCTCCATCATGGGTAATAGCCTCTATAGTTTCCAAGACATTTTCAAGGAGCAATGCCTCAGATCCATTATTTAGGACCCCCAGAACCAGGACATGCCCTCTTCTCACTGTTAACATCAGGTAT
Source organism: Hypanus sabinus (assembly GCF_030144855.1). NCBI lineage: Eukaryota > Metazoa > Chordata > Chondrichthyes > Myliobatiformes > Dasyatidae > Hypanus > Hypanus sabinus. The sequence continues at coordinate 23,490,650 of NC_082710.1, read as the reverse complement.
GACGAACAGAGAAATCTGAAGGCACACACTCAACAATTCAGGAACAGCTTCTTCCCCTCTGCCATACGATTTCTAAATGGACATTGAACCAATGAACACTACCTCACCTTTTTTTATACTATCTCTGTTTTGCATCATTTTTAATCCACCTATTTAACATACAAAAATATACCCATTTACTGCTGCTGCTAAGATAACAAATTTCACGACACCGGCCGACGATAATAAAGCTGATTCTGATCTAGATCAGCACACACAATATACTCAGCAAGTCCGAAAGCCTGACTTCCAGGCGACTTCGCGAGGGATGTTTTGTTTTGGCACTGGAAAGTGCCAGCAATGTGGTCAGAAAAGCCTGCTGACAGCTGTGGCCTCAGTTTCTCTATCAATCCCACCTCCCGGAAGAGAGCACGGTGACCAGGGCAGGACGGGAGAAGCTGCGGTCCCAGTGCCCACGTTACCTGGACTGAAGGTGAACGGAACGCTGTGAAAGGTAACATCTGGGCGCCGGGCAACGTGACGACACCACTGGAACGCCCGGATCCCAGTGTTCCATCCGGAGCGTTCCGATGGTGACGTAGCGGATTCCCCCAACACTGATACAGTTAAAAGGGAAGCCCCGTCGGTCCGTCCGGAAGCCGCCCCAAACTTGGGCGTCAGCCCCTCTCAGATTACCTGTCTTTATCGGCATGACTTTTATCCATGTACACCATACTGCCGCACGCCGCTACTCTCCCGTCCTCCAACTCCCGCCGTCCACAGCGACCCAGTCGGCAAACCGGAAGTTTCCTCTCATCGAGCCTGCGGGTACTCTGTCTGCTGTTATTGGCCCGAGTGCTTGTCAATCATCAGGTTAACTCAACTTCCGCTATCGCCAAATAAAATTCTGAAGCCTGGGGCAAGATTGCAGATAGGCTCAGCAGCCACTTTTAGAAGGAGAAAAGCTGTTATACAGGCCGCAGGACAAGTAGTAATTAAAATTAATGCACTAAATAAATGAATGCTCAATAATGAAAAAATAAAATTCTGTTTTACAGCATCTGCTTAAACTCCATCTACATCTGACTTCGATCTTGTGTTGTACTGAGGAATGGTCTGACAGAACATGGAGTTAAATGTGCAGAAAGAATAAGTAAATTTAGGAAGGACAACAAAATTCAAGGGGCGTATAGCCCGATGGGAGTTCCGGGAGCTGGGTTAAGCACAATAGGCAGCAATTTAAACAGAGAGAGGAGAAATGGGCTAAAAATTCTTTATCTGAATGCATGAAGTGTCAGAAATAAGGCAGATGAGCTTGAAGCTCAGGTGCAAATGGGTAACTATGATGTTGTTTCGATAAAGGAGACATGGCTGCAGGGAGATCAGTCCTGGGAAATGAATGAACAAGGGTATACGTGCTATGTCGGGACAGCAATGTGGGCAGAGGGGGTAGGGTGGCCCTTTTGGTGAGGAATGAGATTCAGTCCTTTGCAAGGGGAGACATAGGATCACGATAAGTGGAGTCTGTGTGGATAGAACTGAGGAACAGTAAGGGCAAAAAGACCCTAATGGGTGTTGTCTATATGCCCCCAAGCAGTAGCATGGATATTGGGTGCAAGTTGAATAGGGAATTAACATTGGCTTGTGGCAAAGGTAATGTTGCAGTAGTTATGGGGGATTTCAACATGCAGGTGAACTGGGAGAATCAGGTTGGTGCTGGACCCCAGGATAGGGAGTTTGTAGAGTGCCTACAGGATGCATTCTTGGAACAGCATGTACGAGAGCCAACTGGGGACAAGGCTATTCTGGATTTAGTGTTGTGTAATGAACAGGATTTGATAAGCGATCTTGAAGTAAAGGAGCCATTAGGAGGTAGTGACCATAATATGATAAGTTTTTATCTGCAATTTGAGAAGGATGAGGACAGATCGGAGGTGTCAGTGTTGCAGTGGAACAAAGGAGACTATGGAGCCATGAGGGAGGAGATGGCCAAAGTTAAATGGACGGATATCCTAGCAGAAAAGACAGTGGAACCGCAATGGCAGGTATTCTTGGGAATGATGCACAAGGTGCAAAATCAGTTCATCCCCCGGAGAAAGAAGGATTCAAAGGGGGGAGAGGGGCCACAGTGGTTGACAAAGGAAGTCAGAGATTGCATAGCATTAAAAAAAAAGAAGTATGACAGAGCTAAGGTGAGTGGGAGGACAGATGATTGGGAAATTTTTAAGGAACAACAGAATTTAACTAAAAAGACAATACGGGGAGAAAAAATGAGGTACGAATGCAAGCTAGTCAGGAATATAAAGGAGGATAGCAAAAGCTTTTTTAGGTATGTGAAGAGAAAGAAGATAGTTAAGAACAATGTTGGGCCCTTGAAGAATGAATTGGGTGAAATTGTTATGGGAAACAGAAGTGGCAGAAGAATTTAATAAGTACTTTAGATCTGTCTTCACTAGGGAAGACACAAGCAATCTCCCAGATGTATCGATGGGCCAAGGACATAGGGTAACAGAGGAAATGAAACAGATTGACATTAGGAAGTAAACAGTGATGAGTAGACTGATGGGACTGAAGGCTAACAAATCCCCAGGTCCAGATGGTCTGCATCCTAGGGTACTAAAGGAGGTGGCTCTGGAAATTGTGGATGCATTGGTAATCATTTTCCAATGTTCCTTAGATTCAGGATCAGTTCCTGAGGATTGGAGAATAGCTAATGTTATCCCACTTTTTAAGAAAGGAGGGAGGGAGAAAACAGAGAACTATCGTCCTGTCAGTCTAACATCAGTAGTGGGGAAGATGCTAGAGTCCATTATTAAAGATGAAATAGTGGCATATCTAGATAGCAGTGATAGGATTGGGCCAAGCCAGCATGGATTTACCAAGGGTAAATCATGCTTGACTAATCTATTGGAGTTTTTCGAGGATGTAACCAGGAAAGGAGATCCAGTGGATGTAGTGTACCTCGACTTTCATAAGGTCCCACATAGGAGATTGGTGGGTAAGATCAGAGCTCATGGCATTGGGGGGAAGATATTGACATGGATAGAAAACTGGTTGGCAAAGGGTAGCGGTGAATGGGTGTTTCTCAGAATGGCAGGTGGTGACTAGTGGGGTGCCACAGGGCTCGGTATTGGGACCACAGCTGTTTGATTTACATCAACGATTTAGATGAAGGCATTGAGAATAACATCAGCAAGTTTGCTGATGATACTAAGCTGGGTGGCAGTGTGACACGTGATGAGGATGTTAGGAGAATTCAGGGTGACTTGGATAGGCTGGGTGAGTGGGCAGATACTTGGCAGATGACGTTTAATGTGAATAAGTGTGAGGTTATCCACTTTGGGAGTAAGAACAGGAAGGCAGATTATTATCTGAATGGTGTTGAGTTAGGTAAGAGAGAAATACAAAGAGATCTAGGAGTCTTTGTTCATCAGTCACTGAAGGTGAATGAGCAAGTGCAGCAGGCAGTGAAGAAGGCTAATGGAATGTTGGCCTTTATTACAAAGGGAATTGAGTACAAGAGCAAGGAAATCCTTTTGCATTTGTACAAGGCCCTGGTGAGACCATTCCTGGAGTATTGTGTACAGTTGTGGTCTCCAGGGTTAAGGAAGGACATCCTGGCTGTAGAGGAAGTGCAGCGTAGATTCACAAGGTTAATTCCTGGGATGTCCGGACTGTCTTTTGCAGAGAGGTTAGAGAAACTGGGCTTGTACATGCTGGAATTAAGGAGATTGAGAGGGGATCTGATTGCAACGTATAAGATTATTAAGGGATTGAACAAGATAGAGGCAGGAAATATGTTCCAGATGCTGGGAGAGTCCAGTACCAGAGAGCATGGTTTGAGAATAAGGAGTAGGTCATTTAGGACAGAGTTAAGGAAAAACTTCTCCCAGAGAGTTGTGGAGGTGTGGAATGCACTGCCTCAGAAGGCAGTGGAGGCCAATTCTCTGGATGCTTTCAAGAAGGAGCTAGATAGGTATCTTGTGGATAGGGGAATCAAGGGATATGGGGACAAGGCAGGAACCGGGTATTGATAGTAGATGATCAGCCATGATCTCAGAATGGCGGTGCAGGCTCAAAGGGCTGAATGGTCTACTTCTGCACCTATTATCTATTGTCTATTGTCTCCGTCCCCCACCAGACAGTGATGCTGCCAGTCAGAATGCTGCCCGCAGTACATTTGTTGAGTTTTCAAGTGGTTTAGTTGACAAAGCAAATCTCCTCAAACTCCAAATGAAAAATAGCCGTAGTCTTGTCTTCTTTATAGCTGCATCAATATGTTGCATCCAAGTTAGACCTGTAGAGATACTGACACCCAGGAACTTGGAATTCCACACTCTCTCCACTTCTGATCCCACTATGAGGATTGGTTTGTGTTCGCTCGTCTTACCCTTTCTGAAGTCCACAATCAGCCCTTTGGCCTTGCTGATGTTGAGTGCAAGGTTGTTGCTGCGACATCACTCAACTAACTGGTATATTTCACTCCTGTACACCCTTTCGTCTCTGAAATTCGGCCAATAGTGGTTGTATCATCAGCAAATTTATTTTTTAACCATTTTAATAACCATTTAACAATCACAGCACGGAAACAGGCCATCTCGGCCCTCCTAGTCCGTGCCAAACTCTTAATCTCACCTAGTCCCACCTACCCGCACTCAGCCCATAACCCTCCACTCCTTTCCTGTTCATATACCTATCCAATTTTATCTTAAATGACACAACTGAACTGGCCTCTACTACTTCTACAGGAAGCTCATCCCACACAGCTATCACTCTCTGAGTAAAGAAATACCCCCTCGTGTTTCCCTTAAAACTTCTGCCCCCTAACTCTCAAATCATGTCCTCTCGTTTGAATCTCCTCTACTCTCAATGGAAACAGCCTATTCACATCAACTCTATCTATCCCTCTCAAAATTTTAAATACCTCGATCAAATCCCCCCTCAACCTTCTACGCTCCAATGAATAGAGACCTAACTTGTTCAACCTTTCTCTGTAAGTTAAGTGCTGAAACCCAGGTAACATCCTAGTAAATCGTCTCTGCACTCTCTCTAATTTATTGATATCTTTCCTATAATTCGGTGACCAGAACTGTACACAATATGCCCTCTCTTTAGCACACAGACACATTCACACAATCTGCTTTGCCCATTTCATTGAAAAGATTTACATTACAATCATTGAGATTATAAATTATAAATATATATTATATTATAAAAAATATATAAATTATAAATACATTAAAATTATAGATGGCACTTGGGCGGTGTAACTGGGCGGGCAGGCTGGGCTCATCAGCCTTGGCTGACAGCCAGCTGAGAAAGACAACTCTGTTTCATTGACCTGCTGTATTATTAACCCTCTCTTTTGCTTTTATTCTGTCTTTGACTTCCTTTGTCAGCCACGATTACATCATCCTCCTATTAGAATACTAGTTCAGCTTCGGGAAGATCTATCCTGTGCCTTCTGAATTGCTCCCAAAAACTCCGATCATTGCTTTTCTGCCATCATCTGCTAGTTTTGCCTTCCAATCAACTTTGGCCAGCACCCTGCACATGCCACTGTAATTCCATTTACCCCAAAGTAATACTAATGCATCTAACTCTATCTTCTCAAAATACAAGGTGAATTCCATCATTTCTTCCTAAGGGCTCTATTAAGGTCCCTAATCAATAATCTGGTTCATTACACAACACCCAATCCAGATTTGGCTTTCCCCTAGTGGGCTCAACCTCAAGCTACTCTAAGAAGCCATCTCATAGGCACTCTACAAATTCGACCTCTTGGGATTCAGCACCAAACTAATTTTCCCAATCTATCTGCATATTGAAATCATGACTATTGTAACATTGCCCTTTTTACATGCCTTTTCTATCTCCAGAATTCTGGTAGAGTTGCTACATGAATACTATTCACATAAAATGACTTAAATGAAGCACAAAATGAGTTGGATGCTTCAAGAAAGGCTTGTTTTGTAATGTGAAGGCAGTTCAATATCTTTGGAGATCCTGTGAAATGTTGTTACGTATCCCGTAACTGGATCACTTACCAGCAAAGATAGAGAGGTCCGTTGAAGTCTGATGGCACTATTTTCAAACGTTTTTATTTATAAAGGGGCACAAGGTTAATACAAACATTCAGATAATGCACGTCGCCAATACTCAATCTAAAGTGCGCGTATAGTAATAATCATCATTAAGAAATAAGCTCTACTGTTGTCTAGGGGATAATATATTGTCCGTTGGAAATATAAAAGTCACTCAGATGTCTGCAGGCTTCAGCCTTTTGGGAATCGCTGGGGTTCACGTGTTGCGACAGAGAGAGAGAGATTGGTGAGAAAAGGAAGACTTGCCCGGGTCTTTATGAAGCACTCCATTGAATCAGGGGAGCGTTGGTTCCCCGTTGTTAGTTTGAAGTCCTTTTCAGGGTTATCAGCCACCTGCTCCCCAGGCAAAGGAGAAACGGAATGCACATGGCTTTCTTTAAAATGGCTTCCCGCTACGACGGGATCGCTATCGTGTCTTCTTGGTGCGTCTGAAGGGGCTGTCCCCCCCCCCCCCAGACCCTCCTTTATACTTCCTCGCAGGGTCGCAGGTGTCAATCAGGTTGGGATAAAGCAATCTCTCTCTCAACCAGCCCACTTTGCCCGAGTGCTTTACACGTGGTCTCCATGAGACAATAGTCAATGTCGCCTTATTTTGCATCCCGGTGGAACGCAGTATTCGGCATGTCTCTCTCTCTCCCACTTCCTGTGTCTATTCAGCACGTCTCTCTCTCTCCCACTTCCTGGGTCTACTGACCTCCCCCTCAACTAGTGCTCTTGCGATTCTCACAAAGGAGGGGGCTGGGATCATAACAATGTACAGTACATTAGGCATGGATTTACTGATGTCAGTTTAATGCAGTATCTCCAGATTGCAAGCAAAACAGAAAGAAAATGATTATGGCAGAACTGCCAACTTCAGGGACAGTCCTAAAAGGGAATGTCAGAGATGATGATCTCTAAATGGACAAAAGAAAAAAATGTGCGGGTTTGATGTCTACTGAAAATCAGAATGGAAATTAGGATACAAGAATGCATAAGATAATGCATTAAATGATTATGGCTTGTTAAGGAGACAATTATGTTAATATAACAAACGCAGATTGAGAACATTTGCTTCCAAAGCCTCTCATATATACTATGGAATTGTTTTATATATGTTGGTAGATGATGTTTCAATTCATTTTTTTAAAGAGGAGACAATATGGTGTAAATGAAATTAATGTAACTTAAAGAACTGACTAAACCATCCAGTTTGACTTTTAATATGCAATGTTACAGCCAGTTGGTTGAAAGTTGACTGAATTTTATAATGTTCAAGGACTATGAGGACACTACAAAGAACATAACCAATTCTGAAGACTGGGTTAAGCCCAACTCTTTTTTTAAGAGCAAACCCAATTCTGACCCCATTCTCTTGCAAGTTTTATGTTTGGGAAACTCTGACAATGTGCAGGAACTTGCCAAAAGGGTTTGTAAATTCCAATTCTGATAAGTACGGATTTATTTTTACAAATACAGCTGAAGTCAGAAGTTTACATACACTTAGGTTGAAGTCATTAAAACTCATTGTTTAACCATGCCACAGGTTTCATATTAGCAAACTATAGTTTTGGCAAGACGTGGAGGACATCTACTTTGTGCGTGACACGAGTAATTTTTCCAACAATTGTTTACAGACAGATTTCACTTTTAATTGACTATACCACAATTCCATTGGGTCAGAAGTTTACAAACAAAATCAAAATAAATCAGTCAAGACCTCAGAAAAAATAAATTGTGGACCTCCACAAGTCTGGTTCATCCTTGGGAGCAATTTCCAAATGCCTGAAGGTACCACGTTCATCTGTACAAATAATAATACGCAAGTATAAACACCATGGGACCACGTAGCTGTCATACCGCTCAGGAAGGAGATACATTCTGTCTCCTAGGGATGAACGTATTTTGGTGCGAAAAGTGCAAGTCAATCCCAGAAGGACCTTGTGAAGATGCTGGAGGAAACAGGTAGACAAGTATCTATATCGACAGTAAAACGAGTCCTATGTCGACATAACCTGAAAGGCTGCTCAGCAAGGAAGAAGCCACTGCTCCAAAACCGCCATAAAAAAAGCCAGACTACAGTTTGCAAGTGCACATGGGGACAAAGATCTTACTTTTTGGAGAAATGTCCTCTGGTCTGATGAAACAAAAATTGAACTGTTTGGCCATAATGACCATCGTTATGTTTGGAGTGTTACGAAATTCCCATAACTGGATCACTTACCAGCAAAGATAGAGAGGTCCGTTGAAGTCCGATGGTACTATTTTAAAAAGTATTTATTGATAAAGGGCACAAAAAGAAGATTAACGCAAACATACAGATAATATACGTCATCAATACTCAATCTAAAAACGCGGGTATAATAATAATCATCAATAAGCAATAGCTCTATCGTTTGTCTAGGGGATATTGTATTGTCCAATGAAAAGATAAAAGTCACTGTCCTTTCAAGCTGCAGCTTTTGGGTTTAAGAGAGACGGTTTTATACTTGCCCGGGACTTTTATGAGGCCAATCCGTTGCGTCGGGGGAATGGTTTCCCCATTGTTAGTTCCAAGTTGTTTTCCGTGGTACAAGCCACCAGCCCCCAGGCAAGGGAACCGAATGCACGTGGCTTCCTTCAAATGGCTTCCCGCTATTACGGGATCGCTAGTATTTCTTCTGGTGCGTCTAAAAGGGGTTGTTCCCCCAGACCCTCTTATACTTCCTCACGGGGTCTCAGATGTCAATCAGGTTGGGATGATGCAATCCCTCTCTCAACCAGCCCACTTTGCCCGAGGACTTGCACGTAGCATTGTCCCCAGTCCATAAACGTTGTCTCCAGGAGACAATGGCCAGGTCTCTCTCATTTCCTGGGTCCTCTGACCCAACCCAATAATGCTCTTGCGATTCTCACAAAGGAGGGGGCTACCCCACACCCTTCGGCCCCTCAGAGCTGTGGTACATTCATAACAGGAGGAAAAAGGATGAGGCTTGCAAGCCGAAGAACACCATCCCAACCGTGAAGCATGGGGGTGGTAGCATCATGTTGTGGGGGTGCTTTGCTGCAGGAGGGACTGATGCACTTCACAAAATAGATGGCATCATGAGGAAGGAAAATAATGTGGATATATTGAAGCTATATCTCAAGGCATCAGCCAGGAAGTTAAAGCTTGGTCGCAAATGGGTTTTCCAAATGGACAATGACCCCAAGTATACCTTCAAAGTTGTGGAAAAATCGCTTAAGGCCAACAAAGTCAAGGTATTGGAGTGGCCATCACAAAGCCCTGACCTCAATCCAATAGAAAATGTGTGGGTAGACCTGAAAGAGTGTGTGCGAGCAAGGAGGCCTACAAACCTGATTGAGTTACACCAGTTCTGTCTGGAGGAATGGAACAAAATTCCAGCAACTTACTGTGAGAAGCTTGTGGAAGGCTACACAAAATAGTTGACCCAAGTTAAACAATTTAAAAGCAAGGCTACCAAATACTAACTAAGTGTATGTAAACTTCTGACCCACTGGGAAACTTATGAAAGAAATAAAAGCTGAAATAAACCATTCTTTTTATTATTATTCTGACATTTCAAATTCTTAAAATAGTGATCCTAACTCAGTGGTTCCCAACCAGCAGTCCATGACCCAGTGGTTGGGAACCACTGTCCTAACTGACCTAAGACAGGGTATGTTTTCTAGGATTAAATGTCAGGAATATTGAAAAACTGAGTTTAAATGCATTGGGCTAAGGTGTATGTGGACTTCTGACTTCAACTGTATTTTTTACCCTTCAAACTCTGCTACCTATGTTGTGGAGATTCTCAACTTGCTTGGTTAGTATGAGGAAGTCTTGGTCGTTTCCCCCTGCAGCTACAAAGCCACAGTCCAGACCAAAGTAAATGTATTATTAAGGTATATATATATGTTATGATATACAGCCCTGAGGTTTGTCTTCTTGCAGGCATAGACAGTAAATCTAAGAAACACAATAAAATCAATGGAAGACCATACCCAACAGGACAGAGAAGCAACTAGTCTACAAATGACAAAAAACTGCAAATGTGGAAGAGAATAAACAAACAAACAAACAATAAATATAGAGAATATGATATGAAGAGTCCTTGAAAGTGAGTTCAGAGCTGATGGGAACAGTTCAGTGATGAGGTGAGTGAGGTTGAGTAAAGTTATCCCTTCTGGTTCAAAAGCCTGATGGTTAAGGGGTAATAACTATTCCTGAAGCTGGTGCTGTGGGTCCTGAGACTCCTGTGCCTTCTTCCTGGTGGCAGCTGCGAGAAGACAGCATGGTGGGGGCCATTGCTGATGGCTGCTGCTTTCCTGTGACAGTGCTCTGCGTAGATGTGCTCAGTGGTGGGGAGGGCTTTACCCATCAAATGGCATTGGAGCTGTGCCATTCACATTCAGAATGATAAAGTGAGAGAAGCAGGGGGCTAATCACAGAGCCTTGTGGTGAACCTGTGCTGATGGAGATTGTGGAGGAGATGTTGTTGCCAATCCAAACTGACTGGGGTCTGCAAGTGAGGAAATCAAAGATCCAGTTGCACAAGGAGATATTGAGAACATAGAAATTTACAGCACATTACAGGCCCTTTGGCCCATGATATTGAGCCCACCATGTAGCCTATTCTAGAAACTGCCTAGAATTTCCCTAGTGCATAGCCCTCTATATTTCTAAGCTCCATGTACCTATCTAAGAGGCTCTTAAAAGACCCCATTGTATCTGCTTCCACCACCGCCGGTGGTGGTACATTCCATGCACCTACCACTCTCTCTTTCTTTGTGAAAAACCTACCCCTGACATCCCCTGAGTATTTCCAAGCACCATAAAATGATGTTCCTTTGTGTTAGCCATTTCAGGCCTGGGAAAAAGCCTCTGGCTATCCACATGATCAATGCCTCTCATCATCTTATACACCTCTATCAGTTCACCTCTCATCCTCCGCCACTCCAAGGAGAAAAGGCCAAGCTCACTCAACCTATTCTCACAAGGTATGCCCTCCGCTCGAGGTCTTGCAGCTAACTAAGTAGTTTGAGGGGGTGATCGTCTTGAACGTAATCAATAACGAGCACCCTGGTGTTTCCATCTTTGCTGTCTAGATGTTCCAGTGTTGAATGAAGAGACAATAAAATGGCATCTGCTGTGAACCTGCTGCTTTTACTACTACAATTACCTTTGAAACTGGATTTGCATGAGTCTCTCTGCAGTTACTGGGTGCTGGACTTCTCAACTAAAACTTATGACGTTTAGTGAAATTACTTCATGTGACTGAGCCCAACTTCTGCATTTCCTTTTGTGTGCATGCAAATGCAGAAGTCCAGAAGTAGTGTACAGCTCCTTGTGGTTCATTCCTCACTGATATCCCGACACACAGGTAAACAAATAATCACAAATATACATAGGAGCAGGAGCCCAAAGGTGCAGCAATTCCCCAGCAGCTCATGCACCCTGAGCCCTACAGCTTCTGCATCAGAAATGAAAAGATTAGAATTTTTATTAGATATTAAGTAAGTTATATCTAAGTATATTAAGGAAATTTAAGTGAAATTAAATACTTTTAAATTTTAGGTTGAAAACAAATAATTTTTCATGGTAAAGAGTTTTTGAAATTTGATTTACTTTAGAAACAGACTGATTTGGTAGTTGAGGCTGGACTTGTACACTTGATTCTTTTATCTACAAGACGGATATAAAATATAAACAGTGAGGTCCCAGCTCTTACCTAACTTCACAAACTGAAAATGGCCCATGTATTCCTTTCATCTGTTTTCTGTCCATGTCAGCGTGTTACCCAAAATAACATGATTTATAAATAATCTGTTGAAGACCCTATTAAAGACTTTCTTGAAGTCTAATATGTTATTCAATTAGTTTGTATCCTGCTAGGTATAATCACAAAAAAAAATTCCAATGGTTGTTAAACATGATTTCCTTTTCATAAATCATGCTGCATCTATGCACCTTATTCCTTTATTTTTCAAGTGTCTAATTACAACTTCCTTATCAACACATTCCAGTACTTTCTCTACTACTGATGTCAGGCAGCAGTTTCTCTCTCTTCTTAGCCCCTTTTTAAATGCTATGGTTACATTTAGCATCATGTAATCCACAGGAACCTTCCAGTATCCATGAAATCTTGGAAGATAACATTATCTCCATAATTGCTTCTGAGGAGTTAAGTCATCAGGTCCTGGGAATTCATTGCCTTTTGGGCCCGTTAATTTCCTTGCCAGTTATTTTAGCTAATACACATTTCTGTAAGCTTCTCTGAAGATTGTGATGTTGCCGTCTGGAGCTTAGCTCCTGGTAGGTTCATCTGTGGTGCAAAAGTCAACAGGGAGATTCCAGGTTCCAGGCAAACAGCGATTCAGCCTAGACTTCAACATTGGAGATGTTGGAACATCAAAATCAGGTTTATTATCACCGGCATGTGTCATGAAATTTGTTAACTTAGCAGCAGCAGTACAATGCAATACATAATAATATAGAAAGAAAAATAAATAAACCAATTATATTTTATATATAATAGATTAAAAACAGTGCAAAAACAGAAATAATATACAGTATATTAAAAAGAAGTAAGGTAGTGTTCATGGGTTCAATATCCATTTGGCAATCATATGGCAGAGGGGAAGAAGCTGTTTCTGAATCACTGAGTGTGTGCCTTCAAGATTCAGTACCTCCTTCCTGATGGTAACAATGAGAAGAGGGCTTGCCCTGGGTGATTGGAGTCCTTAATAATGGAATTTGCCTTTCAGCTGAGGCACCGTTCCTTGAAAATGTCTTGGGTATTACAGAGACTAGTACCCAAGATGGAGCTGACTAACTTTACAACTTTCTGTAGCTCCAGTCGGTCCTGTGAAGTAGCCTCTTACCTGTAATACCAGACAGTGTTGCAGCCTGTCAGAATGCTCTCCACAGTATAGAAGTTTTTGAGTGATTTATGTGACAAACTAGATCTCTTCGAGTTCCTAATGAAATATAGCAACTGTCTTGCCTTCTTCATAGCTGCATTGATGTGTCGGGACCAGGTTAGATCCTCAGCGATCTTGACACCCAGCAACTTGAATCTGCTCACTCTCTCCACTTCTGATCCGCCTGTGAGGATTGGTTCATGGCTTATTCTCTTGTCCTTCCCACATCACATGATGACACATCACAACCCCAGTGAAGGTGGAAGAAGGCTGTAGCAGTGAATGGTCCCCATCGTCTTGTATCCATGCCCCCGATCAGTCAAGGACTGTACGATGGTTGTCTGTCCATCAACCTCCACACATTAATCTGTCCATCAGCCTCCACACATTAATCAAAGTCACACACAGATGCTGTCCATTAAGGGAATCCACCCTGACATCTCAAATATGTGAATCTCAGATTAGCATCTGCAAAGATGCCATTGAGACATGGATGGCATCTGAGATGGATGGTATAGATGCTATTTATTCCTTCTGGGGAATCTGGAACTGGAGCCAGATAGGCGTTGGCCATTTAACAATGAATTGAGAAATATTTTCATAGATGGCATTGTGAATCTTTGGAATGCTGTATTTCAGACAGCTGTGAATACTCGTTTGCTGTTACACTGACGACTAAGATCCATACATTTCTTGCAGACTACTGGAATCGAGTGGCAAAATGGATGACAAACAAGATTAGCCACAATCTAATTGAACATTGGAGTGGATTCAATCCTATTCTCATGGTGTATTCCAGATTCTATTACTATTACTCTTGTCAAAGGGTCACTTACCAACCTTTCAAAATTATTGCTTTATTCTAGATAGGCTATAATGAAGAATAAACCATATACCCACTAGAAAAACGTCACTTATGATGGTGGGTTGCAGAAATGTAATCTATTACGTTTCTATCAGATCTATTCAGCACTCCGAATAGATCCAACCTAATACCCAGAGACCATATCTTAGTTTCCACTCACCACAATGTCTGAAATGGGACTCAAATGCATTCTTTGACTCAGACAAAACCGAGTGCAGTAGCTTGGTGGTTATGCTAGAGGACTCGTGTCTGGAGGTCTATTTGTCCGCAGCAGTAAGTACAAATCTCACCACTGGGCTATTTTAGTAATCCACTTAATGAAATGTATCTGAAACAAAAAGGAAGTATCAGTAATGATAATTAGGAAACTATGAACAGTTGTAAGAACCCATCTCTGGCCACCAAATTTGACTGACATCAAAATGTTTATTCATACTTGTACATAGCATTCAGGCAAAGGGATCTGTAACAAAGCAAAGGAAAAGGGAAACAGACAATAGTGGAGTGACAAGGGTAACGATAAAAGGTATGCATTGGGAAGCTGCAGAAACTGGCATAAGCACTGGCTTGATGAGCCACAAAGGCTTGGGACAGGACTCTGACTTGACTTTGATTGGGAAGCTGCAGAAACTGGCAGAAGAGTGCAGCAGTAAACAGAGTCAGGAAACTGATAAGATAAAATGAAAGACTCTATCTAAATGAACACAACGTTCACAACAAGATAAACCAGATAACTATCCAAACAGTAATAAATGTTTTAATAAAAATTATGGCTGCTAGGTGACCAAGAGATTTGACATTCCAGGGAAATACAGGCTGTAAGGAAGAGGTTTGTAGCTCTGTTAATACAAGAGTGAGGAGTAATCATGGTTCAAAGGTTCAAAATGTAGAATCACTCTGGGTGGACATAAGAAACACAATAAGAAGTCATGGTTGCTAATAGTATGCAGAGGTTTCCTAACACTAGCTGCACATATACCTGTAGGACAGAGTATTAATCAAGAAATAGCTTGGTTTGCAATCATGGACAATTTCTGTCAATAGCAGGACTGACCAAATTAAATTGCAAGAGAAGGCAAGTTTATACCATGCATTTGGGATGGTTTTCATAACATCAAGGTTGTTACTTTAGAGCTGATAGTGTATAATAAAACATAGAACAGTGCAGACCCTTTGTGCCTTACCTTTTAATCTCCTCCAAGATCAATTTAACCCTTCATATGCCAAAGCCCTTCATTTTTTTACATCCGTATGCCTATTTAAATCTCTTAAATATCCCTAATGTACTGCGTCTACTACCACCCCTGGCAACACACTCCACATACCCACCACTCTGTAAAAAAACTACCTTTGATATCCCCCCCATACCTTCTTCCAAATCACCTTAAAATTATGCACCCCAGTATGTTCATGGGCAAAAGTCTCTGGCTATTACCTTGTACATCATTATCAAGTCACCCCCTCGTCCAACTTTGTTCCAAAGAGAAAAACCCTGTCTCACCCGATGTTTTCTCATAAGGCATGTTTTCTGATCTCAGCAGCATCCTGGTAAGTCTCCTCTGCACTCACTCTAATGCTGGTATGTCCTTCTTGTAATGAGGTGACCAGAACTGAATACAATACTACAAGTGTGTTCTAACCAGGGTTTTATGGAGCTGCAACATTACCTCACGGCTCTTGAACACCATCAAGTTTAAGTTTTAGTTTAATTATCATTTAACCATACATAAATGCCACCAAACAAAACTGTTCCTCCGGGCCCAAGTTACAAAAACAGCCAAACACAGCACAAGACAAATATAGCACACCTAATTATGATAGAAATAAACACACACACACAAAATAATAATGTAGCCCAAGTCCTGCAGATTGATGGTGCATGGGATGTTGTTGGCAAGAACAAGCCACAGCAGAGTGAACATCTTGCCCGCATGCAGCTACAAACAGAAGCAATCCAACTCACTTTCCACTGAGCGCACACAGGAGGGCAGCATCGACGGGGGACCAGCCCCCAGCCCAGCACGGACGCTCACCATGCCACCACACCCCCAGGATCTCCACCCCGGCTGGTTGCAACAGGT
This sequence comes from Hypanus sabinus, assembly GCF_030144855.1. Classification (NCBI taxonomy): domain Eukaryota; kingdom Metazoa; phylum Chordata; class Chondrichthyes; order Myliobatiformes; family Dasyatidae; genus Hypanus; species Hypanus sabinus. Next base: position 23,474,739 of record NC_082710.1, on the reverse strand, counting down.
GACTCCACGGCACGAGGGCCTGGCTCACAACTCTCTCACTGTCGGTCTTGCAAATGAACCGGTGAATTGGACTTGTGGTCTTGCAACCACAAGAAAAATGACCAAGACAATCATTCACACCACTTGTTAGTCTGCGCACTGACTCTGATAGCTTCCCGTTACACCGCAGCAATGTGGTCCGCAACGAGTCCAGCTCCTCTGCTAGTAACTCACTCGTGGAGTAGACTCGCAGTACTGGATGGACTAAACATGTAGCAGTGTCTTGAGATCATTAAAAATCAGACAAAGGATGAACAATTACACCTTTGCTTAGACCTGGAGAGGCTGTGACCCTGCGTGCTGCTACCTTACCAGACAGCTTGGATCCAAAACTAGTGAATCAAACATCACAGCAGAATGAGGACAGAGCATGCACAGGAAAATTAGGTTAATGGTTAAGGTGGTGAATCAGCAGTGGAGACAATACAAAACTCTGAAATTCTGCAGTTGTACAGGGCCCTGGTGAGACCCCACCTGGAGTATTCTGTTCAGTTTTGGTCTCCAAATTTGAGGAAGGACATTCTTGCTATTGAGGGAGTGCAGCGTAGGTTCATGAGGTTACTTCCCGGGATGGCAGGACTGTCATATGTTGAAAGATTGGAGCGACTGGGCTTGTATACACTGGAATTTAGAAGGATGAGAGGGGATCTGATTGAAACATATAAGATTATTAAGGGATTGGACATGCTAGAGGCAGGAAACATGTTCCCGATGTTGGGGGAGTCCAGAGCCAGAGGCCACAGTTTAAGAATAAGGGGTAGGCCATTTAGAATGGAGTTGAGGAAAAACTTTTTCACCCAGGGAGTTGTGGATCTATGGAATGCTCTGCCTCAGAAGGCAGTGGAGGCCAATTCTCTGGATGCTTTCAAAAAAAGAGTTAGATAGAGCTCTTAAAGATAGCGGAGTCAAGGGATATGGGGAGAGGGCAGGAACGGGGTACTGATTGTGGATGATCAGCCATGATCACATTGAATGGCAGTGCTGGCTCAAAGGGCCGAATGGCCTACTCCTGCACCTATTGTCTATTGTAAAATCCTCTAAACCAGGGTTCCCAACCTTTGTTATGCTTTGGACCCCTACTACTAACTGAGTGGTCCGCGGGCCCCATGATGGGAACCCCTACTCTATGATTGTTGAGCATCTGGTCGAGTGCTGATTCCCCATACTCCTTTTTAAACACACTAGGACCTTGGTTCCTGCATTTCCCTGAAAACACCAGAATCCCAATTCCCACAGTCCTATCAACACACCAGGATCCTGGTATCCATGCTCTCAAAAACACACCAGAGTCCCTTTAATATACTGAAGTCCTGGTTCTTTAATGCTCTTTAACATTGCAGAGTGCCCGATTTCATGTTCCCTTTGATATAGCAGAAATCTGCTTCCTTCATTCCCTCTGAAGCCAATCCTGTACTTGTATTGGATGTTCTGAGGAAGCTGGTGATCTGAACACATAATTCTTTGAGGCAGATCGGATGTATTTGTGGTTTGCTGGCAGATTGTCGTATGAAGCAACATCATCAATACCACACAAAATGTCAGACATCAAAAGAACTAGGTGGGGGAGAAGGCTTGCCAGAAGCACAAGTTTTCTCACTTGCTGCTAAAACTGATAATGGCAAAGGTGATGTTAAAATCTATAGGTGAGATTCTAGCACAAGCTGAGTGGTGGCTTTTCAACAATTGAAAATTTTTATTAGATAGTTTTGGAGCAAGCGCAAGAGAGTAATTTGGAGACTTATTTTGATGTTCAACTCCCCCTAGTGGTAGTAACAGAGTGACTGTCCAGAGAAATTACATGTTAAGCTGCTCAACTGTGAGCCTTTGCACAAAACCAAGTGGAGGCTAAAATCTGGAAGCCGATTTCAAACCAAAAAACGACATTTTAAAATACAGCACTGCTTAAACAGGAACCGAAGTACGCACAAGGACTATGAAATCATTAAAAAATGGTCATCTTAGAGTGCTATGACATGGAAACAGACTATTCAGCCGACCATCTGCACGAGGTGACACAATTGAATTATATAACATTATGAAGCGTATAGATAAGGGTGCAGAGTGTAAGAAACTTTTCTCCCTTTTCAGAGGTGAATCGAACTAGATTTAGAGAAGTGACAAGGAATTTAAAGGGATCTGAGGGGGACTTTTTTCAGCCAGGGAGTGGTGAGGACCTGGAATGCACCGCTGGAGAGAATTGTGGAAACAGAGTTGCTGAGAGAATTTAAGAAGTGACTTGTGAGCACTTAAATTAACTTAGCATAGAAGGCTACAGAGTAAGTGTTGCAAGATGGCCTTAATACAGACGGGCAGCCCGATCTCAGTGAAAGCACAGTTCAAAATTAGCCTTTCAATATGTACATAAACACATACAGAGAAGTACATTGTTTGCTTAAAATCTAATCAGTGAGGATTGTGCTGAGTAGCCCTCAAGTGCTGTCACACTTACAGCACCAGCGTAGCAACTCACCAACCCTAACCCTAACCATACATCTTCAGAATCTGGAAGGAAACTGGAGTGTCCTGAGGAAATCCATTAGGTCACAGGGATAACGTCCAAACTCCTTACAGTGGTGGGAATCAAAACTCCATCTTACAGCTGACGCTGTAAAGCATTGTGCTAATCATTATGTTACCGAACTGCCCAGCATGCGACGGGAGATGCATATGAATCAAGGAAGTGAACAGTCTGGTTCAGTTTTCAGACATTTGCCAAGAAGGGTGGAGTCGAACACTTAAAAAAAATTTCAGATGCTGGAAATTTTAAAAGATAAATAGAAAATGTTGGAAATGCACAGGACAGGTAGCATCTGTAGAAAGAAAAAACAATGACTGGTTCAGGCCAAAGATCTTTCAATAGAACTGGGAAACGGAGAAAATAAGGATGGGGAAGGGACAGATAAAACAACTATCTATAAGAATGTAAGGCCCAGTTTGTGCAGATGATCCCAAAGATGAAGGTCTTGTTCCAAGTAAGAAATGCAATTCAATTGTAAACAAAGTGGGAGACTGGAATTTTGATTGGACGACGACTAACTAATCAGGAGGGATGAACTACGGGGGGTATAAATACCACCAGACTAGACATGCCCAGGCATCATACCTGATGAAGATGGTGGAGTTTGTCAGCAAAACATCGGTTATAATTGATACCTGTTCCCAGCTGGAAGCTCAAGAAGAGTTTATTCGTCACTAGATCCTTTATCCCAACGTTACTTAAGTTGTCTGATTAATAGGATACTAAGGGCAATTGGGGGAGTGGGAGGGAATATATAGTTGTGGACTCTATATCAGTCATGGATGAATGTGTCCCTACAGAGTCTTCCCCAACCAGAAACCCTGGATGAATCAAGAGATCCACAATCTGCCGATGGTCAAATCGGTGGTGTTCAGGTCTGGAGACCAAGAGAAATACAAGAGGTCCAGGTACGACCTCTGGAAAGCCATCTCACATATGACATGGTAATTCCAGACCAAACTTGAATTTCAGAAGGATGCTTGATAGCTTTGGCAGGGCTTGAATGCTAACAGCTGCTAGTGAGGTGTATAACAACAAGCTTTCATTTCCAAATAAGCTCAATGCCTTTTATGCTTGCTTTGACCAATGAAACATCAAGTCCCACAGCCCCTGACGACCCTGTGATTTCAGTCTCTGAGACCAACGTGAGAGCATCCTTCAGGAGGGTAAACCCATGGAAAGCATCTGACTCTGACAGGGTATCTGGCCATGTCCTGAAAACCTGAGCTAATCAGCTGGCTGGAGTGTTCACTTATATCTTTAACCTCTCATTTTAGTAATCTTTGGTACCCACTTGCTTCAAGCAGGCTTCAATTATACCCTTGCACAAGAAGCACGTGGTAATCTGCCTCAATGACTATCATCTGGTAGAACTTATATTCATGGTGATGAAGTGCTTTGAGAGATTGGTGATGGAAGTTATGAACTCCTGGCTGAGGAGCAACTTGAATCTGCTCCAATTTCTCTACTGTTTTAACAGGTCAACAGCCGAAGCCTATCAACCCTGGAACATCTGGACAATGAAGATGCAAACTCTTCATTTACTACAGCTCTCCATTCAACATCAACATCTTCTCAAAACTACACAGTAGGTTTCAAGACCTAGACCTCAATATCTCCTTGTGCAACTGGATCCTCAATTTCTTCACTTGCAGACTGCAGTCTGTTCAGATCAGCAGCAACATCTCCTCTACAATCACTGTCAGTACAGGTGCACCAAAAGGCCCTGTGCTTAGCCCCTTACTCAACTCGCTTTATACTGAGGACTGTGAGCCTCAGTACAACACCAATGCCATATTTGTTTGGTGATGATACTACTGTCTTTGACAGAATCGCAGGTGGTGATGAATCAGTATATAGGAGAGAGATTGAAAGTCTGGCTAAATAGTACCACAATAATCTCTCACTAAATATCAGCAGGACCAAAGAGCAGTTTATTGTCTACAGGAGTAGGAAACCAGAGGTCCATGAGTCAGTCCTCATCAGAAGATAAGCAATATTAAAATTCTCAATGTTATCATTTCTGTGGATCTGTCCTGGGTTTGGCATATAATGGCCTTTACAAAGAAGGCACTTTCTTACAAGTTTACAAAGATTCTGCATGCCACCTAAACAAAGTTTGACAAAGTTCAATAGATGCGCGGAGAGTATACTGATGGTTGCATCATGGCCTGGTATGTCAGTACACCAATGCTTTTGAAAGGAAAAGCCTACAAAAGGTAGTGGATATAGCCCAGTAGATACAGTCCATCACAGATAAAGCCTTCCCCAACATAGAGCACATCTACAAGGAGAACCTATGCAGAAAAGCAGCTCCCATCATCAAGGAATCCCACCATGCAGGCCATGCTCTCTTCTCGTAGCTGCCATCTCATTGTGGATTTAGTAGAGCTGTTGAGAGTGGTTTAAATTAATATGGTAGGTGGATGGTAACCAGTAATCTAGAACTGAGGATGAGCCAGCAGGTCAACAAGTAGATGATGGGTGTAATATGAATGTAAGGAAGGACAAACCAGTGATTGGGTAGAAATGCAAACAAAGCAAAGAGTTAAATTGTACCACAGAAACAAAATTCAAAAGGGTGAAGAATGCAGGACTGAATGTGCTGTATATAAATACGTGTAGCATTCGGAATAGGGTGGACAAACTCATTAGAGATTGGCCAGTATGATGTTGTGGTCATCACTGAGTCGTGGCTGAAAGAAGGTCATAGTTGGGAGCTTAATGTTAAAGAATATACTTTGTATCGAAAGGACAGGCAGGAAGGCATAGGTGGTGGTGTGGCTCTGTTGGTAAGAGATAGAATTACATCTTTAGAAAGAGGTGACATAGGGACAGAGAATGTTGAAACTTTGTGGGAACCATATGTAGACTTCCAAATAGCCAAGATATGGGGTTGAGATTGCAAAAGGAGCTGGAAAAGGCATGCAGTTAGGGTAATGACACAATTGTAATGGGGGGGGGGGGGGTTTCAAAATACATGGGGATTGGGGAAAATTAGGCTGGTGTCAGATCGCAAGAGAGGGTATTTGTTGAATGCCTACGAGATGGCTGATTAGAGCAGCGTCTGCTTGAGCCTACTAGGGGAAAGGCCATCTTAGATTAGGTGTTGTATAATAACCCAGATTTTATTAGGGAGCTTAACGTAAAGGAACCCTTGGGAGGCAGTGATCATAACATGATTGAATTTGAGAGGCAGAAGTATAACTCACATGTATCAGTATCACAATAGAATAAAGAGAATTACAGAGGCATGAGAGGGGAGCTTGCCCTGGTGGATTGGCGGAGGACACTGGTGGGGATGACGGCAGAGCAAGATGGCTGAAGTTTCTCGTCTATTCCGTCCACAATGCAGAGAATTGACCTGTGTCATAGAGGAAGAAGTTTTCAAAATGACAGGGGTAGGCAACTGTGGCTGACAAAGGAAGTTAAGGATGCATAAAAACCAAGGGAAGGGCTTATAAGGTAGCAAGTGAGTGGGAAGTTGCATGATTGGGAAGTTTTTAAAATCCAACAAAAGGCAACTAAAAAAGCTGTAACACACACAAAATGCTGGTGGAACATAGCAGGCCAGGCAGCATCTATAGGGAGAAGCGCTGTCGATGTTTCAGGCTGAGACCCTTCCTGAAAAAGGGTCTCGGCCCGAAACATTGACAGCGCTTCTCCCTAAAGATGCTGCCTGGCCTGCTATGTTCCACCAGCATTTTGGGTGTAAATATGAGGGCAGACTAGCCAATAAATATAAAGCAGGACACCAAAAGTTTTTTCAGTTATATTGAGTGAAAGGGAGGTGAGAGTTGATATTGGATTAACTTAATGGGTACTTTGCATCTGTCTTCACTGTGGAAAACACTAGCAGTGTGTCAGAGGTCCGAGAGTGTCGGGGAGCAGGAGTGAGTGCCGTTGCTATTACAAAGGGAAGTGCTAGGCAAACTCAAAGGTCTTAAAGTGGATAAGACTCCTGGACCAGATAGATGACATCCCAGATTCCTGAGATAAGTTACTGAAGAGATAATGGATGTATTGGTCCTGATCTTTCAAGAATCACTTAATTCTGGCATAGTCCTGGAGGATTGGAAGATTGCAAATCTCACTCCACTCTTTAAGAAGGCAGAAAGGCAACAGAAAGGAAATTATAGGCGTTAGCCTAACCTCAGTGGTTGGTAAAATGTTGGTATTAAGGATGAGGTTTTGAGGTATTTGCAGACTAATGATAAAATAAGTCAAAGTCACCATGGTCTCTGTAAAGGGAAATCCTGCCTGACAAATCTGTTAGTTCTTTGAGGAAGTAACAAGCAGGGTGAACAAAGGAAAGGAAGTGCATGTTATTTACTTGGATTTTTAGAAGTTATTTGGTAAGCTGCCACACATACCGTTGCTTAACAAAATGTTACAGGAAAGGTACTGGAATGGATAGCGGAATGGCTGACAGGCAGGAGGCAGTGAGTGGGAATAAAAGGGGCCTTTTCTGGTTGGCTGCCAGTGACTAGTGGTGTTCCTCAGGGGTCAGTATTGGGATAACTGCTTTTCACATTGTTTGTCAGTGATTTAAATAATGGAATTGATGGCTTTGTGGCAGTTTGCGGATGATATGAAAATAGGTTGAGGGGTAGGTGATGCTGAGGAAGTAAAGCCATTGCAGCAGAACTTAATACAAATTGGAAGAATGGGCAAAAAGTGGCAGATGGAATACAGTATTGGGAAATGTATGATAATGTATTCTGGAAAAAGGAACAATGTTGCAGACTAATATCTAAATGGGGGAGAAAATGCAAACATCAGAGGTGCAGAGGGACTTAGGAGTCCTTGTGTAAGACTCCTAGGCTTAGTCTGTGATAAAGAAGGCAAATACAATGTTGGCATTTATTTCAAGGGGAATAGAATATAAGGGCAAAGAGATAATGCGGAGCCTTTATAAGTCACTAGTCAGGCCGCACCTGGAGTATTGTCAACAGTTTTGAGCCCCGTATCTCAGAAAGGATGTATCGTCATTGCAGAGTCCAGAGGAAGTTTATGAGAATGATTCTGGGCACGATGGGGTTAACATACGAGGAGTGTCTGGCAGCTTTGGGCCTGTACTCACTGGAATTTAGAATGTGGCGGATTTCATTGAAACCTACCAAATGTTGAAAGGACTAGATAGGGTGGATGTGGAGAGGATGTTTTCTGTGGTGGGGGTATTCCGAACTAGAGGGAACAGCCTCAAAATTGAGGGGCAACCCTTTAGAGCAGTAAGGAGGAACCTTTGTCAGAGAGTAGTAAATCTGTGGAATGCCCTGCAACAGACTGTGGTGGAGATCAAATCCATGGGTATATTTAAGGTTGAAGTTGATAGTTTCCTGATCAGTCAAGGCAGCAAAGGATATGACAAGAAGGCAGGTGTATGGGGTTGAGTGGGATCAGCTATCATGGAATGACAGAGCAGACTCAATGGACTAAATGGCCTAATTCTGCTTCAATGTCTATGGTCTTATCAGGAAAGAGGCATGGGATCCTCTGGTCCCACAATACCAGATTTGTTTCCTCTTAACCATCAGGATCTGATCCATAGGGAATAACTTCACTCACCCCCATCACTAAACCATTCCTATAAGTTAAGGATTCTACAACTATTCTCAATACTTATTGCTTATTTACTTATTATGATGTTTATTTTTCTCTTTTTGCATTTTCACAGTTTGTTGCATTTGCCTATTGGTTGTTTATCCATCTTTGTTGTGTGTCATTTTTCATCGCTTATGTTGTGTTTCTTTGTAATTGTGCACAAGAAAATGCATCTCAGGGTTGTATACTGTGATACCTATGGACTCCGGTAATAAAGTTACTTGACTTTGATTAATGCTGGTGTAGGTTTTATCTGTTGCTGAAACTTGGAAAGAAAGAATGCTGGTGATGTCCAGCAAAAGAGCGTATGGGGAGAATGAAAAGTTAAAATTACAAATGGATCGCATTGCAGCCAGGTCTGATACAAACAGAATTACCAAGTTGATGAATTCTGTGAAGGAAAACCTGTAATGTGCCTAAATGAAGGTGGAAGATGTTCGTCCAGATTATATTTGTGAAGGGCAAGCCACAAATAAATCCAGAGTGGGAATATGATGTCAGTTTTCCCAATTTCCCAATTCTGATAAAGGATCTTTGACCAGAAACATTAACCGTTTTCCTTTCCCTGGATGAATAGTGTCACCAAATGTTCATAAAGAAAACAATGGAGTTTTTCCTAGGTGATGTTGTCAAGGGGCAATGTGTAACTTGGAAAGAGACCATGGATCTCTGGGAGAACAATGCACGAAGGAGTCTTGTTGAATCTCTGACCATGACTGGATAGATAAAAATGAAATAGATGAAAGATAACAGTCTAAGTTAAGAATCTTTGGTGTCTTTCCTATCATGATCTACAATCACATATTAACCTAAAGGTATGCGGATTATTAGGTTAATTAGCTACAGTAAATTCCCCAAGTGTAGATGGCTGGTGGTAGATTTGGGATATTAATGCGTGTAGAAAAGTGGATAACAGGTGGAGGAGTGGGAAAGTAGAATTGATACAAAGAGTCAGAGAGCTGGCGTGGAACCGGTGGGCTGAATGACCTCCGAATTATGGTGAAGTATGAAGCAATCATATGGAAAGTCACAGCTATCTCTCTCCAGTCCCTCCAGCTTGTTAGGAGGTCAAATTGAAATTGTAGATGAGAAATTTCCTTGTACATTGGTTCACTGGAACATCTTATCCACAAGAATTCACGTGACACAAAAATTAATACATACAGTAATAATTTATTTTGAAATGTTCATTTAGTCCTTCTGAAACATTTTGTCTCATTCGTAAAAGAGTAGCCATCTGACCTCAAATAACAATATACAACAAGTTACAGCATAGCAATGGCTCTATCTACTTTTCTGGTAAAACCTAGGTCAGGAAAAAAATACTCCAGTCCAAAGCTGCAGGTTACAGACAATCTCTTTTTGCAGCACACACACAGCAGTGTACATTAATACACTGTAGCTATCTATGCACATCATGTGATCACAAAATTGAGTCATTGCTTCAGACAACATACCGTCCGATCCGATCATGCACATGAGCAGGCTGGGGAAGGCTGTTGCACCAGAAATCAGAAGGCTGTGAATTTCACAGCTGCATGATTATCTCGAGGATTAGGAAACTTCACAATTACTAACGTGGAATATTAATACTTATCTCATTCACTTTTTTGCATGTAATTAAATATCTATTTTTTTTTTAAAACTCCCTGACCTTTTTTTGCTGTTAAAATGTTGAACATGATTGATATATCTTAATGGATTTATCTAGACTATTTCCAAGTATTTTTTTAAGTTACATAAGCCAAGCAATACATAAAGGGATCATGGCAGGAACTCTTCATACATAATACAAGTAAAACTGACTGTACATTGTTGCCTTTGACAGCTGTAGGAATAATGTCAAACTTCCCAACCAAATGCACCTGTCAAATGTCCACCAGCAATTATATAGTTTTCTAACAAATATGGCTTCCTTAACAAAGTCCCTCTGCGAAGAAAAAACAGATATTTACAAGAGCATCTTAGTTAATCAATAATTTTTGTAAAACAGATAACTTCAAATATCAGATAGTTGTTCCAAAAAAAATCATACATAATGAACCAATTTTATACAACCAATGTTATTTCAAACAGAAGTTACTAAATAGGATCCAGAGTGACGTTTAGGGCTTTGATTTCCACTAGAGTCAGTAGCTTCAGGTTTAGAGCCCTCCTTTCTCTTGCTGTTGTTGTTCACAGGCGTTGGAATTTGTGATGGCCGTGTCGTGCTATTATCTGTGCTACTCTTTCGAGGGCTGGGTATATAGTTGAAAGGAGTTACTCTTGCAGCAACTGTACCACTTGGTGAGTTGTGCTTGCTTGAGCTGTTTGAACTGAAGGGGGTACGTTCAGTGACAATTGTAGTCTCAGTTTCTGGTGAGGTAGCAGAACTGTTCATAGCAGATCTTGTTTCTGCCGCCTTTTTTTCTGGATTATCCAGATGAGTAAATGAATTTAAACATTTTTCCATTCTTAAACCGTGAGGAAGAGTTCTGTGTTCTGAAGATTGTTTGTTCTGTGCATCACCTGAACCTTCTTCATCATTTGGACACATCTTTTCAGGCAAATCATCAATAACTGGTGGTGTATTACCTATTGGAGACCTTCCAGGGCGAGGGTTATTTATTGGGCAGTCTTCGATTCTCACCCAGACGTCCTCAGTTTTTGATACAGGGGGTGCCATCTGGTAAACTAAATTTTTGCTTTCATTGCTATGTCCAGTTGAATTATTCTGAACATGGCTATTTATTTGTGGAATTTCATTATCTTTAATTTTCCTCCAAGTTCCTCTCAAAGGAACGGGGTTTTCCTTGCCTTGTTTGCTACCATGTGCACAACTTCCCTGATGTGGTTTTTCATCTTCACTTTTGGCCTTCTCACTTGATTCTGAAGAAGCTGACAGAATTGATGAAGAACTCCCCGTTCTACGCCAAGTGCTAACGCGAGGAAGAGATGAGGAGTGCTTGCTATGTTCACGCTTCCATGTACCTGATCTATTGACTGGAAGCCTTGAAGGACTCTCAGAATGAGATCGAGCTATGTCATGTTTCCGCATTGGTCGCCCTTCCAGCTGTTCTGCAGAGAGATTCTGGTTTGGAGGCACTTTTCTCCAACTACTGGTTTGGTTTAGTAAATGACTGGGCATCACATCCAAATGCTGGGATGGACTTAAAACCGGAGTCTGAGTTTGTGATCTCGGTGATGTAGGCCTAGAAGGTGGAGATAAAGATTCAAAAGAAGTAGATTCTTCTAATTTTCTTCTCAAAGTTGGACTTGGGGCTTCTTTTATAAATGTTGACTGGCGCATTAATGTAGGCCTTTCAGATCTGTCAGACTCACTGCCACTGGATTTTGTTGAAGACATTCTTGACAATTCTACTCTTTTACCCGGTACAGTGCTACTGCTACTCTGGCTTAGACCTTTAGAATGAGACTCACTTCTTGTTATAGAAGGTGTGCTCTTTCCTAGGCTTGTTTGTTTTGGTGTGGTCTGTTGGTTTAATGGTCTGCCTGGAGATGTGTAGGACATTTTTCCTGATCCTGACGGTTTAGCTGAGGCAGTACTTGGAGAGGATGTTCTTGGAAGCTGTGACATTTTGTTGGAGGGGCTAATCCCATTTCTCCCTGGAGATATGGAATTCCTACCAGGAGATTGCATGGGTCTAGATAACGATTGTTGGGAAGGTCTGGAAGGAGTAGAATCTCTAGATCCTGATCTCGAAGATCCTTTGCTGCTGGATGCTCCATGACCAGCTGTTTGCTTGCCTATTGGACTTGACTCTAATTTTAATGGAGTTTTAATACCTCTTGACAAATGACTTGAGCTCTGCCCAGAATTTGGACTTTTTGAGGTTATATTTTTAGGTGGCATCTTCGGAATAGGGCTAGTGCTAGGTGAACTGTTCCTTACACCAGGTATATGAATCATTGTCCTTCCACGTGAGATCATTGGCATATTTGCCTGTTGGGAATGTTTTTGCTGGTTGGTAGGAGTCTCAATATTAGAACGGGCCTTTCCAGTTATTAAACTTTTATAGACTCTTTTTCCTCCACGAATTGCTTTAGCATTTTCTTCTTCGTTCTTTTTATTGTCACTAGTGATTTTATCACTAGGTTTCACTATTTTAGGGCCCTTATTAGAAGCGAATGGTTTTTCTTCCTGATCAGGTGTAAGATGAAAGGGAGACCCTAAGGAAATACCAGATTTAAGGGAGAGAATGGAGTCAGAATCAGAAGAGCCCTGTCTTGACAGGCAGGCAGCAGCCTGGTGCAAGCTACTGACTATAGAATTAGCACCTTCTTGAATGGCTTTCCAATCAAAACTTTCAGAATCTGGAGAGAAAGCTTGCTCTGAAATAGGGCTTTGCACTTGGTCTCTTAAATTCATCGACTCATTCATCTCCTCTGCTGATGCTGCGGAGGTATCACTTCCCGTATTTTCCCAGTTACTCTTGCCTTTTGCAAGGAGCTTTTTCTTCTTCGGCATAGCTGAACTGATGCATTCTTGGAGAAGGTCATCTTCAGAATCTATGCTAAGAGAGCTAAGGGAGCTATTCCTGGAGAAACACACAGGTGTGTCTTCAACATGAAATGACTTAGGGGGATAGCCGGATGTTGGTGGTCTGTTCACTGCAACTTGGCTACTTGTGTGTTCTCCCTGTTCAGTATGCTGTGCTGATTTTTTATTATTATTCTCCTGGTCAATGTCACTGAGCGAACTTAATGATGAATTATGAGAAAAGCATACAGGAGTATCTTCAATTGCAAAATTTTGCATTTTTTCATCAGTCACTGTTTCCTGGACACTGTTGTCCTTTGGTGTTTGAGAGAAAACGGCCTGCCTCTGTACAGCAGATTTTGACTGCCCTCTCCCTGACACAGATTTTTGACTTGGTTGAACTTTATCAGTGGATTGTTGACTAATGGGATTTTGTTTGCTATTACAACTTTTTACATCACTGGAAACATTGTCCTTTTTGCCCTTTTGTTTTTTTAATTCTGCTTTTTCTTTTGTGAGATCAGTGTCGTCATCATCAAAGTCGAGTGAACTGAGGGAATCGTTTCGGGAAAAACAATATGGAGTTCCTTCAATTGGAGTATAATGATGTGGAGAGTCAAATGCAAAGCCTCCACGAACACGGTTATCGTTACTAGCTGGCTTATCTTGAAAATCCCCAGCAATGTTTTTTGTAACTTGCTTTTTGCCACCTTTCTCCATGTCTTTCCTGTGTCCTGTGGAGGGATCGTCAGCGTTGAAGCTACTTTCAGGATCAGGTATGGATGGACGTTGTAATGAACGCACCTTGCACTCATTGTTCTGAGACAATGGCTTAATTGGAGATGTTGCGTTTTGTTTTTCTGCCTCTTGTGGATTTGCATTGTTCAAAGAATTTGATGCTTGTTGAACTTGGTTCATCACTTTTTTAATTCTGAAGGGTTTATGGCTCTTTCCTTTCGGCATAGCAGAGTTTATACATTCAGCTAAAATATCACCTTCCTCCATTTTGTCATCTTGCCCTGGCTGAGCAGTAGTAAGACCTTTTGTTGTCTCTGCATCATCCATATTCCTGCCTTCAGTAGGTATGGCATCTCTCTTCTCCAACACTGTAGTTTCAGATGCAGGCTGAATAGCCTCTGAACTTACCAATTCATTTGGAGGTGACTCAATGGTGAGATCACTTAGAGATGTTGCTGTTGAAAAGTTTATTGGAGTCCCCTCAACACAGTAAACTCGTGGCATATCTTCTCTAAATATGTCATGGTTAAAACTGACGTGCTTTTGAGAATGAACTCTATTTTGATTAGAAAGCAATTTGTACACAGGCAATTGACTTGGTTTCCTTGCTACAGGAGGTGGTATCCGTGATGTAGTACTAGCAGCAGTTTTCTTAGCTTTACTTGAAGATTTAGTTGGCATGGCTGAATTTATGCATTCTTCTAAGATATCAATATCATCATCATCGTCGTCGTCGTCCAGTATATCTTTCTCGGGTTCTGCAGATTTCTCTACTTTACGCTTATTTTTCTCAGTTACATCTTCTTTCTTAACAATCTCTTCATTCTTGTGATCATCTTCATAAACAGGAGGCATTACTGTGAGCTCAAGATCCTTCTGAATAAATGGTTCATCCAGGCTAAGAGCGCTCAAACTCGATGCACATGAGAATCCATCTGGAGTGTTTTCAGTGGCAAAATGCATCAGACAATCGCCATCCTGAGGAATCTGGACTCTTTGGACTGCTTCATTCACAGCCTCTTGCCGTTGGCCAATCTCTCTGCTCTTAACATTCGTCTGATCCTTGATTTTATGTGCATCTTTCTTCAGCTGAGCTGGTTGGGGTGGAGGAGTCTTACTTCTACTAGGAGGCATCGTCTGTCCCGGACTGTCTGGCAGATCACTTGGGCTTATAACTCCACTAACCATTTCACTGCAAGGTTCACTCTGAATGGAGCTGGCAATCGACTGACTTTCAAAGCTTCCCAATGAACTGACAGAACTGCATCTACTAAATACCAAAGGAGTTTCCTGCACATAATGTTCTGGTGGACTTTTCGGAGTCTGAGCTCCACTTTTTGATGGTGATTTTGCACCTGAAGAGAACTCAACAGCTTTTTGACGACCGATATCAGGTTGAGACACATTAGTGGCCTGCAACCTATTCTGTTTAATTCGGGTATGATGTGAAGTAGAGGAAGCCTCACCTATTGTTGTTTCAACAGATAGCTGTCCATCATTTTCCTTGAGGTCAATGATCTGCAGAGTGGTGCCATCATCTGCTACACGTTTGGCTTGGCTACGACCTTCCATCTCATCCTCTGATGACAAGGAAGAAAGTGAACTACACCTTGAAAAACAAATAGGAGTATCCTCCACACAGTAAGTTTGCATGGTTTCTTGGTTAATTGAAGGAGCCTTACAAGTGGCTGGTTTTTGAACAGTAGGAGCAGCAGTTGTTCTTGTTTGTGCAGGGCTGGGATGAAGTCGTCTCTGTTGGCTGGTAGTGTTGATATTGGAACTTGGTGCGTTTCCACAACTTGATGATGCATGGTCTTTTGTACTGTTTTGAACTGAAGGACCTTTCGAATAAATAAAAGGTTGACTCTGTGAAGAGGGAGGCACTTCTGAAGCATATTTCAAACTATAATCAATTGGCTGTTCAACATGGTGTTCCTCCTCTGTAAACTTCATACTATAATTTGTGGGCCTGTCCTCTTCCCCCTCAGGCTGTTCTTCTTCAGAGTAACGCTCACTATAATTGGTTGGTTTGTCATCTTCATAGTCATCCACTTGGCAAACAGATGGATTGATCTTTTGGTTCATTCTGTGTTCAGAGTCGACTCTAATTTGATCAGAACTGTTATGTGCCCTGGTACTATAAGAACAATCTGACTGACTAAATCGAGGTTGGAATTTAATATGCCCTTCCTCTCCACTGCAGGTATTTTCACAAAAAATAGAATATCCAGAGGGTTGACTTCTCGACTGCTTATGTTCATTTCTTTTCATCTCTTCTTCTACAATATGCTTCTGGCGTGCCCACTGTTCATTTTGTGACGGGCTCTGTCGGCCAGAATTTAACTGTTCATCTGAGTATTTGAGGCTGTAGTTAATTGGTGTATCCAGTTCTGCATCATTGTCTTCCAAATGATTGGCATTGTGAATTTTATTGGCGAGATCAGCTGGATATTTTTCATAGTTGCAGAATTTGCTTTCATCATCCTCTGAGAAGGATTCAATCGAAGGCTTCATTTGCCCTCTTTTACCATATCCATCACTACTGCTAACACTATTTAGACTGTCGTTTGATGACCTCCTGTACTCTGTTTTCCCGTAAGGCATGGAGGTGGTTCTGTTGGGGTTTTCAGATTTACTATAGTTAAACATGTTAGGATGGGGATGAGATGATGATCCTCGTCTCATTCCAGTCCTGTCCTCTGGCGGACAGTGTAAATCAGAAGCTGATGGTGAATTCCTGTCCTCTGATGATAAGTGCATTCCTGATACCTCTTCCACGACCTTGGTTATTTGAGCTGTATTGGCAGGCACCTGCCTCCCTAATCTTTTGGAAGAATCTGGTGCATTTTCAGGAGGAAAGGAAGCAGCATCCGGTCCTCTTCGATCTCTTTCCATGTTTCTCTCCTTTTCTGGTCTGGAGCCATCAACAGTTCCCCTGCTGTCTCTTGATGAACTCGGTAGCATTGAGGAAGTCACATAAGGTGACAAGACAGTCATGTTTCCAGTGTTGAAACTCTCTGACCTGCAAACCCCATCATCAAGCCTACTAGAGTCTAAAACATACTCACTGTATCTGCCCTGTTTGTGTCTTTGTCTGTTGCGATGAGATGCCTTGGGACTCAAGTTATCAATATTATCAAAAGTTTCTGATAACTGTTGAGCATCTAACTCTGCTTCCAGAGCTTTTTGTTTTCGAACATGCAGAGATGGTAGACTTGATCCTGGAGACATGATGTTGGCATCCTTGTACTTGGCAGGTCTGTTAGCCATCAGGTTCCTCAAAGCTGCAGCACTTCCCATTGCAATCATTTTGTGTTTAGAATGAATTAGATTTTTGAGCATGCTAACTGCTCCCATGTCCCACAAAGACTCCTGATCCTTGGCATTTCGAGCAGACAGATTCCAAAGGGTTCCACACGCATTGCTAACTATCGTCAGACTGTGAGATTTTAAGTGTTGCAGCAACGTCTGTAAGCAATTGTTTTCTCTGAGGATTTGCCTGGATAGAAAATAAGATTTATTTAGATGGGTATCTTGAAATCAAAAAAATAAGACCTACATTAATTCTAATAAACATTAACATATTTAATAGATCTAAACATTACACATTGTTAATTGATAGGGGGTGGAAAAGTAACAGAATTAGTTGGAGGTGGGAGTGGAGATGTATTTACGAATGAAGAGAGAAGGTGAAAGAGATAAAGGCAAAGAGGAATGAGGCTGGGGATAAAAGCAGGGTTTGAAGTGGATGATTGATAAAAATGGATTTGAGCAGGGTTACTACTCACAAACAATGTTACGACTACAAAGACCAGAAAGGGAAGTTGACCAATCAGAAGTTGTTGTAATAGCTTTTGGAAATTGAGAAATGGGACTCAAGATGAACTGACCGAGGACACGAAAGGAGAAAAGTTAGTGAAATGTGAGAATTTGAAATCAAGGCTGGGGAACATTACCCTATTTTTAACAAATCAAAGATTACACGTACCTGTGATCTTCATTTGTAGCAATCAAACTAGAAACATTCCTTAGGATGCCACCTCCACTTTCAATAATGGCAAGAGTATTGGTTTGGCTTCTGTAAGTTAAAGTGCTGACTAAAAAGGCAAGTGCTCCACACACAGTACAGATGTCAGCCTTATTCTCAGTGCAGTGTGCAGATAAATTCCAAAGGGCACTGAGAACACTCTTTAGAGTTGATTCCTTTAAAAACAAGAGAGAAAGAAAATATTCAATGTCAATTTTGTTTCAGTTCATACCTAGAGGACATTTTGGAAATGTATCAGGTGTAGTTACATGATGCAGCTTTCTGATATGCAATAAATTTGAATACCACAAAACTTTAATTTCATTAATCACTTTTATTATTGTGTCTACATCAAAAGATCAAACATCTAAAAACACAAGAAAGTCTACAGAAGCTGGAAATCCAAGGCAGCACAAACAAAATGCTGGAGGAACTCAACAGGTCACACAGCATCTACGTTTTGGGCCAAGACCCTTCATCAGGACAGAAAGGAAGGGGGAAGATGCCAGAATAAAAAAAAATGTGGGGGGGAAGGGGAAGGAGGATAGCTCAAAGGTGACAGGTGAAGTCAGGGGAATGGGAAAGCACAAGGGATGGAGAGGAAAGAATCTGATCGGAGAGGAGGTTGGACCATAGGAGAAAGGGAAGAAGGAGCAGACCCAAGGGGAAATAATAGGTAGATGAGAAGAGGTAAGAGGCCTGAGTGGGGAATAGAGGAAAAGGGGAGGTGGAGGGAATTTATTTTTTTAAATCAGAAAGAGAAATCAATAGTTGTACCATCAGAGGCTACCCAAACAGAATACAAGGTGTTTCTCCTCCACCTTGATTAGCCTCATCTTCCCACAAAAGGAACTGAAATATCAGAGTGGTAATGGGAATCAGAATTAAAATATTTGGCCACCGGGAAGTTTTGCTTTAGGTAGACGGTGCAGAGGTGCTTGATGAAGCAATTCCTCAATTTACAACAGGTCTCACCAATGTAGAGGAGGCCATGCCGGACATCACAGACAACCCCAGCAGACTGGCAGGTGAAATGTTGCCTCATTTGGAAGGACTGTTTAGAACCCTGAATGGAGGTGAGGTTTCTGGGAAGGTGTAGCACTTAGGACACTTGCAGGTAAGTGCCGGGAGTGAAATTAGTGGATAGGGACAAATGGATGAGAGAATCACAGATGGAACAATCGATGCAGGAAAGCTGCGCGGGGGGAGGGGTTTAGTGGTAGGATCCCTTTGAAGATGGTGGAAGTTGCAGAAGATGATGTGTTGGATGCAGAGGGTGATGGGTAGTAGATAAGGACAATAGGCATCTACACAGATGGAGTTAGCGCAGATGTTCAGGAAGTGAAGGAGATGTGGGAGAGGGCTGTATCAATAGGGAAATCTGTTCTTTGAAGGAGGAGGACATCTCTGATATCCTGGAATGGAAAGGTGCATCCTGGGAAGAGATGCAGTGGAGGTGAAGAAGCTGAAAAAAGGGAATAACATTTTTACAGGAGACAGGGTGGGAAGAGGTATAGTCAAGATAACCGTGGGTATCAGTAGATTCATAAACAGAAAGGGGATGGAGGTTCAGAACTGGACCAACTGAATTTAAGGACAGGGTGGAAGTTAGAGGCAAAGCTGATGAAATTGACAAGCTCAGCATGGGTGCATGAAGCAGCACCAATACAGTTGTCAGTTGTCAATGTAGCAGAAGAGTTGGGATGTGTTACTGAAAAAGGCTCAAAACATGGACAGTTCTACACAGCTAATGAAGAGGCAGGCATAGTTGGGGCCCATGGCTACCCCTTGAATTTGGAGAGAGTAAGAAGAGTCAAAGGAAGAATTGTTGAGGGTGAGGACCAGTTCAGCCAGACAATGAGGGTGCTGGTGGAGGGGAATTGGTTGGCTCTTTCATCCAGAAATACAAACTCTATTTCCAGAAAAGTTGGGATATTTTCCAAAATGCAATAAAAACAAAAATCTGTGATATGTTAATTCACTGAACCTTTATTTAACTGACGAAAGTACAAAGAAAAGATTTTCAATAGTTTTATTAACCAACTTAATTGTATTTACAAAATACACAAATTTAGAATTTGATGGCTGCAACACACTCAACAAAAGTTGGGACAGAGTTAAAATAAGATTGAAAAGTGCACAGAATATTCAAGTAACACCGGTTTGGAAGACTCCACATTAAGCAGGCTAATTGGTAGCAGGTGAGGTATCATGACTGGGTATAAAAGTAGCGTCCATCAAAGGCTCTGTCTTTGCAAGCAAGGATGGGTCATGGCTCACCCCTTAGTGCCAAAATTCATGAGAGAATTGTTAGTCAGTTCAAAAGGAACATTTCCCAATGCAAAATTGCAGAGAATTTAGGTCTTTCAACATCTACAGTACAAAGTATTGTGAAAAGATTCAGAGAATTCAGAGACACCTCAGTGCGTAAAGGGCAAGGTCGGAAACCACTGCTGAATGCGCGTGATCTTTGAGCCCTCAGGCAGCACAGCCTAAGAAACCGTCATGCTACTGTGACAATTATAGCCACCTGGGCTCAGGAGTACTTCGGAAAACCATCGTCACTTAACACAATCGGTCGCTGCATCCAAAAATGCAACTTGAAACTGTATTACGCAAGGAGGAAGCCATACATCAATTCTATGCAGATACGCCGGCGGGTTCTCTGGGCCCGAGCTCATCTCAGATGGATCGAAAGACTGTGGAACCATGTGCTGTGGTCAGATGAGTCCACATTTCAGTTAGCTTTTGGAAAAAACAGGCGTCGTGTTTTCCGTGCCAAAGATGAAAACGACCATCCTGATTGTCATCAGCGAAAGGTGCAAAAGCCAGCATCTGTGATGGTATGGGGGTGCATCAGTGCCCACAGCATGGGTAAGTTGCATGTATGTGAAGGTACCATTGACTCAGGCATATATTAGGCTTTTATATGTTGCCATCAAGGCGACGTCTCTTCCCAGGACATCCATGCTTATTTCAGCAGGACAACGCCAGACCACATTCTGCACAGGTTACAACAGCGTGGCTTTGTAGACACAGAGTGCCTGTGCTTGACTGGCCTGCTGCCAGTCCAGATCTATTTCCTATTGAAAATGTATGGCGCATCATGAAGAGGAGAATCAGACAATGGAGACCATGGACTGTTGAGCAGCTGAAGTTTTATATCAAGCAAGAATGGACAAAATTTCCAGTTGCAAATCTACTACAATTAGTATATTCAGTTCCAAAATGATTAAAAAGTGTTATTAAAAGGAAAGGTGATGTAACACAATGCTAAACATGCCTCTGTCCCAACTTTTGTTGAGTGTATTGCAGCCATCAAATTCTAAATTTATGTATATTTACAAAATACAATTAAGTTGGTCAGTAAAACTAATGAAAATCTTTTCTTTGTATTTTTGTCAGTTAAATAAAGGTTCACATGAATTAACGTATCACTGATTTTTGTTTTTATTGCATTTTGGAAAATATCCCAACTTTTCTGGAAATGGAGTTTGTATTTGTTAGATACTTTGTAGACTATAATAATCATCTTTCAGGCATTTCATTTTATTTTTTTTTAACAATGAATGGGATGGTAGGGCTTGATATTCAATTTGTGGAGAATTCATTTTTAATCTTCCCATAATTCAAGAGTGACCATTAGCATTTAACGAAGATTTATCCCCAACATTTACACTTTGCTGTACCTTGTAAACAAGTACTGCTGCTCAACAAACATAAGCTTTCTATACCCTTGGGAAAATGCTGACCAATCTTTCACTTCTCCACAATCCAACTGAGTCTCAAAGTTACAATACTGCTTTAAACCAACATATATATACTGCTTATGTCCAGTTCCATGCTGTGATTACATAGCAGTTTGCACTTAAAAAAACTCTTGAAATCACAAGAGGCAACTGGTATTAATTTCCACATTCACTTATTATGAGCCATGTCATATGACATGGCCAATCTTGGTCTTGACTATGATTGTTCTTTGCAAAATTTTCTACAGAAGTGGTTTGCCATTACCTTCTTCTGGGCAATGTCTTTATAACAGATGACATCAACTTTTGAAGATGTACTTGATGGTAAGTAGGTTAGCGTCCATGTCAGTGCAGGCTGAGTCTACAAACCCTCTGCAGCTTTTTTCGATCCTGTGCAATCCAGAAGGTGATGCAACCACCAAATCTTCTCAAACTCCCTAGAAAGTATAGCTATTTGTGTGCCTACTTCATGTATGCATCAATATGTGGGCCCAAGATAGATATCTGAGACATTGAAGCCCGAAACTTGAAGCTGCTCACCCTTTCCACCGCTGACTTCCAATTAACCCCTCTTGAAGTTCACAATTAATTCCATGGTCTTATCAGTGTTGTGCAAGGTTGTTGTTGTGACAGCACTTAAACAGCTGATTCACCTCACTCCTGTATGCTTCTGCATCACCATCTGAGATTCTTGGCACATTTTTAGATTTATCCTCCTTAAATACCATTGAAGTTCCTCATTCACATTATGATCAATAGTCAATTGTTTTAGTAACTAATTAGAAAATTTCATGGATGACATTTGGCTTGTACAGGAGAACGTTGAGATCATCAGTTTGAGTTACAGGAAAGTAGTCACCCCTAAATTGGCGGCAGGTAGCTGGGTGACTGTCAGGAGAAGGAAGGGGAAGGTGAATAAGCAGTTGGTGCAGAGCACCCCTGTGGTCATTCCCCTCAATAATTAGCATTTTGGATACTGCTGTGGGAGATGACCACCCAGGGGAATGCCAGAGACCAGGTTACTGGCACTGAACATGGTCCATGGTGCAGAAGAGAAAGTGGGAGAGGAAGGGAGTGGTAGTGATAGGGGACTCAGTAGTCAGAGGAACAGACAGGAGATTCTGTGGACATGAACACAACACCTGGATGGTACATTGCCTCCCAGGTGCCAGGGTCAGGGACATCTCAGATCGTGTCCACCACATTTTGGACGGGGAGGGAGCAGCCAGATGTCTTGGTACATATTGGTACTAATGGCATAGGAAGGAAAAGCAAACAGGTCCTGAAGAGAGAATTTAAGGAGCTAGGCAGAAATCTGAGAAACAGGACCTCCAGGGTAGTAATTTCTAGTTTGCTATCTGTGCCGATGCGCCAGTGAGAGTTGAAACAGGATGATGTGGCAGATAAATGCGTGGCTGAGAAGCTGTTGCAGGGGACAGGGCTTGGATCATTTGGATCTCTTCTGGGGAACGGTTGACCTGTACAAAAGGGATAGGTTGCACCTGAATCTGAGTGGGATCAATATTCTCGTGGGCAGCTTTGTTAGAGCTGATGGGGAGGGTTCAAACAAATTTGACAGGGGGATTGGAACCAGAGTGAAAGGACTCAGGATAGGATGGATGGTAAAGAAAAAAAGCAAAGATAGTGTGCAGTCAGACTGTCAGGAAGAACAGGCATATGATGGGACAAAATTGCAGACAGCTGGATGAGTATCAGTGCATCAGGGTTGCAGTTGGGAGCTGAATTTCCAAGGTTACACATTGTATCGGAGGGATAGGAAGATAGGTAGAGGGGGTGGCGTGGATCTGCTGGTAAAGAATGGCATCAAATCATTAGAAAGATGCAACATAAGATCGAAAGATGTTGAATCCTTGTGGGTTGAGTTCAGGAACTGCAGGGTAAAAGGACACTGATGGCAGTTGTATACAGACCTCCAAACAGTAGCTGGGATGTGGACTACAGATTACAACAGGAAATAGAAAAGGCATGTGAAAAAGGCAATGTTATGATAGTTGTGGGTGATTTTAATACGCAGGTTGATTGGGAAAATCAGGTTGATAATGGATCTCAAGAGAGTGCATTTGTTGAATGCCTGCTAGATGGCTTTTTGAAGCAGTTTGTCTTTGAGCCTACTAGGGGATCGGCTATAATGGATTGGGTATTATGTAATGAACCAGAGGTGATTAGGGAGCTTAAGGTAAAGGAACCCTGAGGAAGCAGTGATCATAATATAATTGGGTTCAACTTGAAATTTTATAGGGAGAAGGTAAAGTCTGGCATAGCACTATTTCAATGGAGTAAAGGAAATTACAGTGGTATGAGGGAGGAGCTGGCCAAAGTAAACTGGAAGGATGTGGTGGCAAGGAAGACAGCAGAGCAAAAATGGCTTGAGTTTCTGGCAAAAAAATGAGGGAGGTGCAGGATAGGTGTATTACAAAAACAAAGAATTACTCAAATGGCAAAACAGTACAACCATGGCTGACAAGGGAAGTCAAAACTAACATAAAAGCAAAAGAGAGGGCATACAACAAAGCAAAAATAAGTGGGAAGATAGAGGATTGGGAAGCTTTTAAAAACCTAGTGATTCTTTTAGTTACAGAGAGCAACTAAAAGAATCACTAGAAGGGAAAAGCTGAAATATGAAAAAAAGCTAGCAAACAATATCAAAGTGGATAGAAAGGCTTTTTGAAGTATATAAAAAGTAAAAGAGAGATGAGAGTAGATATAGGACCACTAGAAAATGAGGCCAGAGAAATAATAATGGGGGACAAGAAGATGGCAGATGAACTAAATAGGTTTTTTGCATCAGTCTTCACTGTGGAAGACACTAGCAGTGTGCCAAATGTTGAAGGGTGTGAAGGAAGAGAAGTGAGTGCAGTTACTATTACAAGGGAGAAGGTGCTCAAATAGCTGAAAGACCTAAAGGGACATAATTCAACTGGACCAAATGAACTGCAACCTAGGGTTCTGAAAGAGGTAGTGATAGAGATTATGAAGGCATCAGTAATGATCTTTCAAGAACCATTGGACTCTGACATGGTGTCGGAGTACCAAAAAATGGCAAATGTCTCTCCATTCTTTAAGAAGGGAGGGAGGCAGCAGAAAGGAAATTACAGACAAGTTAGCCTCACTTCAGTGGTTAGGAAGATGTCAGAGTCAATTGTTAAGGATGAGGTTATGGAGTACTTGGTGACATAGGACAAGATAAGACAAAGTCAGCATGGTTTCCTTCAGGGAAAATCCTGCCTGATGAACCTGTTGGAATTCTTTGAGATTACAAGTAGGATAGATAAAGGGGATGCAGTGGATGTGGATTTGTGGAAATATGTGGATTTTCAGAAGGCCTTTGACAAGGGTGCCACACGCTGCTTACCAAGTTAAGAGCCGTGGCATTACAGGAAAGTGACTGGCATTGTTAGAGCACTGACTGATTAGTAGGAGCAGTGAGTGGGAATAAAAGGATTCTTTTCTAGTTGGCTGCCAGTGACTAGTGGTGTTCCGCAGGGTGGGTGTTGGGACTGCTTCTGTTTATGATGTATATCAATAACTTAGATGATGGAATAGATGGCTTTGTTGCCAAGTTTGCAGATGATATTTAGATTGGTGGAGGGCCAGATAGTGTTGAGGAAACAGATAGACTGCTGAAGGACTTAGATTAGGAGAATGGGCAAGAGAGTGGCAAATGAAATGTTGGAAATGGCATGGTCATGCAATTTGGTTGAAGAAATAAATGTCCAATTTTCTAAATGGGGAGAAAATCCAAAAATCTGAGATGCAAAGGGACTTGGGAGTTCTTGTGTACAACAGGCTAAAGGTTAACTTACAGATTGAGTCAATGGTGAAGAAGGCAAATGCAATGTTAGCATTCATTTCTAGAGGTCTAGAAAAAAATCAGGAATGTGATGCTGAGGCTTTATAAGACACTGGTGAGGCCTCACTTTGAGTATTGTGAACAGTTTGGGCTCCTTAACCAAGAAAAGATGTACTGGCATTGGAGACAGTTCAGAGGAGGTTTACAAGGATGATTCTGGGAATGAAAGGATTATCAGATGAGGAGCGTTTGATGGCTCTTGGCCTGTACTTGCTGGAACTTCGACAGATGGGGGGGGGGGGAAGGGGGTGATCTCATTGAATCTTTTCGAATGTTACAAGGCCTAGACAGAGTAGTTGTGCAAAGGATGTTTCCCAAGGTGGGGGAGTCTAGGACAAGAGGGCACAGGCTCCAGAAAGAGCGGAGTCCATTTAAAACAGAGATGCAGAGAAATTTCTTTAGCCAAGGGTGGTTGATTTGTGGAACTTGTTACCGCAGGCAGCTGTGGAGAGTAGGTCGTTGGTGCATTTAAGGCTGTGCTTGATAGGTTCTTGATTGGCCACGGCATTAAAGGATATGAGAAGGCTGTGGAGTGGGGCAGAGGAGGGGTTATAAAAAAGGTTTAGCCATGATACTAAGGTAGGAGGTGTTGTGGATAATGAGGTGGATTTTCAAAGCTTGCAGGGAGATTTATGCCGGTTAGAAGAATGGGCTGAACGTTGGCAGATGGAGTTTAATGCTGAGAAGTGTGAGGTTCTACATTTTGGCAGGAATAATCCAAATAGAACATACAGAGTAAATGGTAGGGCATTGAGGAATGCAGATCTAGGAATAACTGTGCATAGTTCCCTGAAAGTGGAGTCTCATGTAGATAGGGTGGTGAAGAGGGCTTTTGGAACGCTGGCCTTTATAAATCAAAGCATTGAGTACAGAAGTTGGGATGTAATGCTAAAGTTGTACAAGGCATTGGTAAGGCCAAATTTGGAATATTGTGTGCAGTTCTGGTCACCGAATTATAGGAAAGATATCAATAAATTAGAGAGAGTGCAGAGACGATTTACTAGGATGTTACCTGGGTTTCAGCAATTAAGTTACAGAGAAAGGTTGAACAAGTTAGGTCTCTATTCATTGGAGCGTAGAAGGTTGAGGGGGGATTTGATCGAGGTATTTAAAATTTTGAGAGGGATAGATAAAGTTGACGTGAACAGGCTGTTTCCATTGAGAGTAGGGGAGATTCAAACTAGAGGACATGATTTGAGAGTTAGGGGGGAGTTTAAGGGAAACATGAGGGGGTATTTCTTTACTCAAAGAGTGATAGCTGTGTGGAATGAGCTTCCTGTAGAAGTAGTAGAGGCCAGTTCAGTTGTGTCATTTAAAGTAAAATTGGATAGGTATATGGACAGGAAAGGAGTGGAGGGTTATGGGCTGAGTGCGGGTAGGTGGGACTAGGTGAGATTAAGGGTTCGGCACGGTCTAGGAGGGCCAAGATGGCCTGTTTCTGTGCTGTGATTGTTATATGGTTATATGATTGAATGTGGAACAGATTCAATGGGACAAATAGACTAATTTCTGTTCCAATGTCTCATGGTCTTATGATAATAAAAAATTATTCTGAAGTTAAATGAGTTTCCATAAGCTGGTCTTGCAGTAGGATAAAAACTGACACTTATCTATTGGTTGACAATACTATCCTCCAAAGGAAGCACTGAATTGTCACATAAAGAATTAATTTTTATGAAAGGTAAGAAGTTGTTGCATCATAGCCATGCAAAAGAGCATTTGAAACAAAGATAACAAGAGACTACTGAATATCTAGAAGTCACTTTTTCTTGTGAACATTCTAGGAAGAAACATCATAAATTTCAACTTTGTGAAAAGAATCATTTCCTACCTTTTTAACATCCAGTGCACATTCCATTAAAGCACTCACACTACCAACTTCACGCAAGATCTTTTTACTGTTTACATCTGCTCGCCATGATAAATTTCGCAACACGCTGGCGATTACCTGAAACATTTGACAATTAAAGTAATGCTAATAGGGAATACTATGATTTTATAGATATACTATTCTATTGTATTTTATTTCCTATTCATTCCTAACTTAAGTCAGAATTGATCCTTATGATTAGACTGCAAGCCCAAAGTCATGTTTATGTATGACAATACTTCTGAAAATCTGACTGGAGAAACCATTGTCATAAGAAATTATTACAGAGGCAGCAAAATTTTTTTCAGGAAATGGTTATACATTTGTATTAGGGTTGAACATAGAGTGATGGAACAGCCAAATAATGTAAAATGTGATTCAAAGATGCAAGCCTGCATATCCAATTAAAAGAAAAAACATTATGTAATAATTGGATAAGAATTTGTATACACTCTCTTTGCAAATGAAAGAAGATATTTTGATGAGATAATTCAATCCTTATTTATACCATTCTTTAAGTATATTCTCACTGTGGCAAGGCAGTAACTTCACATAAATGATCTTTTTGGGTTCTCAGTGCATTCAGAGAAACTTTATACTTCAAGAACTTTTACTGACCCAGTAAATTAAATACTGACCTTTCACTGAAGCTCAGGTTTAATATCCATTCCTACCTGTTGCAGATCTTCACTTTCTGATTTAAGTTGAGCCACCATTGCTCTCATACAACCTTTCATAGAACAGAGTGTAGCCTGTGTAAAGGAAGCAGTATTGCAGAAGCATGACGTAACATGAAAATATGAAGTTAATTATTAAGACTACTTAAACACGAATTGGCCGAAAATTAGGAATTGAATGCAAGGTGGGGACTATTTGGTCCAACAAGACTGCGCAAAACAAATAAGTTTGATACAAATTAATTCTACGATCATCTTAAAGTATCTTCTCATTTAAATATAATTGTTCAGAATGTGACCATCTACAATGATTTCATACATCACATTCTCTTGAAAAGCTGACACAAAATTTTGCTGTTGCTGAAATTCTGAAGCAACCAATCTCCCCCTCCCAAAAAGAAACAATGGAATCATATTTATATCTCTTCAAAAGTCAAGGTCATGATGAAAATGCAAAACAAATCTGCAACAAACTGCTCACCTTATTTGCAACATCCCCAAAAGTTAAATTTGTAAGTGCCATCCCAGCATATCTTCGCAATGTAACACTGTAATGGTCATCAGTGAGGCCATACATCTCACAATCCACTTGTAATAATTCAGCTATTGCCTGTAAACCACCTGCATATGATATAACAATGTTTCCTTTAAAAGTATTCATAATGTGTTTTTAAAAGCATAAGCCAAAAACATTGTTTTAAATTTTAAACAATACATTAAATATTAATTTACAGCCTTCAATTACAGTGAAGGGTAGCACTGTAAAATATTTAATTAATCAAAGAGTAAATTAATGGAGCAGTTACAAGGTCAAAGGATCTTACTTGGGCTGCCATATCTGTCCTGGCTCATTAGAACAATGCTGGTTCCCTCACTCCGTAAAGCCGAAAATTCAGCACCCTTTTATCATCACAACTGAATCTGCTTTTGTTACCATCTCTGGTGGTGCATTCAGACCCTTACTTCTTGTTGAAAAGGAAAAGCTTTCTCTGGTGTCACTGTTGGTTCTTTTGCCAATCATCTTCATTCTGTGCCTTCTCAATTCTTGAATCTTCCAACAATGAGAACATTTTTTCTCTATCTACTCAGTGCCATTCTGATTTCAAAACTCATATATTCCTGCAACTTCTCTTTTGTTCCGAGGAGAACAACCTGAGCTCCTATCCTCTATCTTTCCCCTACCCGAGGATCTATCCTGGGCCCAACGTATAGATGTAATTACAAAGACGGCACAACAGCAGCTATATTTCTTTAGGAGTTTGAGGAGAATTGTTTGTCACCAAATACACTCATCAATTTCTAAGTATGTAAGAAGGAGAGCATTCTAACTGGCTGCATCATCATCTGCTATGGAGGGGCCACTGCACAGAATTGGATTAAGCTGCAGAAAGTTGTAAACTCAGCCATCTCCACCATGTGTAGTAGCCTCCCAGGCATCCAGGACATCATCAAAAATGTGATGCCTCAAAAAGGCAGCATCCATCATTAAGGACACACTGCACCCAGGACAAACCCCCTTCTCATTGCTACCATCAAGGAGGAGTTACAGGAGCCTGAAGAATCAAACATGACGTTTCAGGAACAGCTTTTTAACCCTCCAACATATTTCTGAATGGACAATGAACCCATGAACATTCGTTCAGTATTTTTACCTCTCCTTTTGCACTACTTATTTATTTTTTGCATATATTGTAACTTATTGCTTTTATTATTATGTATTACAATGTACTCCTGCCTCAAACTGACAAACTTCACGATTTCTGCTCCTGGTATGAAACATGATTCTGATTCTCTGATCTATCTATGTGAATAAAGTCCCTCATCTCTGGTATCCTCTCTGAATCTTTCATGTGTTTTTTTTCAATTGTCATGTCCAGATTTGAATACCATTCTCTAGCTGTGACCAAATCAATGTTTTGTAAAGGTTCAGAATGACTTATAAAGCCCTGGATCCAAGGTTTTCTTTTAAATACTTTCTCCATCTACTGTGCTACTTGCAACTAACTATTCATATTTACCCCCAGATCTCCCTTTACTTGTAACCTTTTTTAGAATTGTATTCTATGGTTTACAATGTCTCTTTTCATTCCTCCTACAAAATATAACTCTTCTGATTTCTTAGCTGATGCTACCCATCTACATATCCTCCTCACAGTTTAGCATGCATCCATGTTTTGATAATTTGCAAACTTGGTAGATCAGTCTTGTAATGTCAAGCCTCAAATTCCCCAGAAGAAGAAGCTCTAATAGTTCACAATGCCTGACACCCAAGAATTCCTCACTTCCTCCTCGGCCTCTCCTCACGATTAAGGAACTGAATTGGAGGGATGGTCACAACATGAAAAGAGATGCCAGACAGTAATATATATTACAATACATTCTTGGGTGGGCATCACATGATCTTTAATCTCAGTGCAGATGAAGGGCCTCAACCCAAAATGACAACTGTCCATTTTCCACTAAAGAAGCTGCCAGACCCACTGGATTCCTCCAGAAGTTTGTTTTGATTGGAGGAAAGAGTTGATCATTACTATGGGCAGAGGAGAAGCATCAGTAATAAATCATTAGAATAGTGTGCATAGTGTGTGGGTTGGTTAATCAGCAACTTTGCATAATCAATAGAATTTTGCATGAAGCTTTTAAGCAGGTGTACACATATTTGATGGTAACTATTCTGGCCTGGGTTCTTCTGCTCTAAAATGAAGAGTGAGTATATCCTACCCATTGCCCACACACAAATACAGATGTATATGTAATGCTGGCATAAAAGCATCAGATGTAGCTACATAACAAACAATTAATGCAGATTGCACTCATGTATTTGTTAACTTACTGAAGGTTGTTACATTCAAATACCTTGTTTGAATTACATGCCTTAGGAGAATTCCACAAACCCATTAAACAGATCTACTGTTGAAAAGGATCTTGGATACCCTTAAGGATTGTAGAGCTATTTTTGTTAGCCAATGACAATTTCTTTGACAAAAAACCATAGAAAATCAGTGAGTCTGCTGGCCTTATCTTTCCCTCGAGACTTGCATGTGAATTTGAAAATCACTTTCCCCTTAATGGATGGTTTTATTGGTTTATGTACATCCAAAGTTGTTATACATAGATGACTGCATATGCTTGGGGACTAAGGATCACAATGACCGAATCTTGAGTGGTCACAGTGTCAGACATGCATTTGTGTGCAAACTGTTCTCGCATTACATATCTAAAAGCTTACTCATTTCTTCTCTTAGCTCTCTGAGCAAAAAAAAAAATCAGTAATTCTTGCTGGTTTTATTTAGTGTAATCTTGTGAAAAGGCCAATACTATGGGTGTGCTTCAATACTGTAATAGATTTCAAAAGAAAATCAAATGATTGACATAAAAATTGAACACCTCTTTTTACAAGAAACTACACACAGTAAAACAAGTTGACTGACAACTATGTATCCCAGTATTTTGCACAGTAACAACTTTATATTCAACTGTAGATTGAACCTGTGGATGGGAGAGGTCAACATCATTGCTCTTCTTACAATAGCAAAGTGCACTTTGATAGAGCAAAACTCAGTTCTGTAACTCCACTTTTGTTCTGACCCCTCATCCAAAAATATTCCAAAGCAAAATTAGAAATCAAATCTATAGTGCACAGTTTTGGAATCCAAGAGTAGGGTTCCTCTAGGGATTTCCAACCAAGGATCATTAACTCATTATTGTTCTGCTCCAAACTATGTATGGAATCTAATCCAGAAAACATGTTTGATATAACTTACCAAGTTCATTCATTGCATGCCTGTGTTCCTCATCAAAGGAAAGCTTCATCAGTACACACACTGCAGGACAGATCTGGTGTTCCACTGGAGATGGCACTATGGAAATATAATGCCTTTGAATTGAGATTTTTGTGTGTAATTCAAATTTCAGTATTATAATCAGTGAACATTAGGAACAAATGCTAGAAATCATTGGTCAATAAAATGAACCTCTGCAAATACTGATGTACTATTCCTTGTCGAACAAATGACAAATTACATTTGCTATCACTTGTCGCACCAAGCAAAAGGTTTAAAGTTTAAAGCAAACCTTTTGATTGATGCAATAAAAACAATTCAAATTTCTAAATATACATTAAACATTTCAGGAAATGCTTTCCACTGCTGTATTTGTCTGTCCAACTTCTCAATCAATTAGAACACAGATACACAAAAAACAAGCTTACATTTATAACATTTTTTCTGTTGATAGTAAAACTGTTTAATCAACTTTAAGGAACCTGAATTTCAAAATTAATTGAACTATTTATGAAGATGAAATGGTATTAAAACATGATATACCAACATAGTCACTCTCAGTGCCATAACAGTATATCATTCTGCAAAATATCTTATAAACTAAATGGACATTTAGAAAACACTTATCTAAATGGAAACTATACAGTGCACAAAATGAGCCATCGCTTTCGAGTAAGCAGATATAAATCAAGCATCGCATGAATGTCTAGCAGACAGGTAATGATAATTAAACTGATTGCAATAATCCAAGCAGTCCAGATGCAATGGACATTCAAGAAGGGAAAGGGTGATATATTCCAATTAGCTGGAAAAGTCTCCAAGTTATGATTCCTGAGAAACCCAAACCTCTTATTGCACAGAATTATTTCTCATATTTACAAAAAAACTAATATGAATGCATATAATAAATACGTTTTTTGAAAGGATGCATCTTTTTTAATAATAAAAAATCCAAAGTTAGTCACATAAAACACTCCTGAGAAAATGCCATACTTGGATTTTTATCCTGATCAACGCCTTGTTCATGTGCCTCCTGCCATTCCCAACATGTCTCACAATATGCACGGATCTGTTCCAGCAGGTGAAGAACACGGGTCTCCCGTCTTCCTCTCTTGTCATCTGGCTGCGAATGGATGATATTGTGTAGTGCAGCACTAGCCCGTGCACGGGCCTCCTTACTGCCACGTGAATTGCCGAGCAGCACAGAGTCTTTATCATTGCCGTGCAAAAGCTGTATGAGCAGTGGAAGACAACCAGACTGACGCATAGCTATGCAGCTGTCCTGAGAACTAGACATTGCTAGCAAAGTTCGAGACATATCATCCTTGTCGTGTGTGCCAAGCATTGACAGCAGCGAGTATACCATTTCCACCTACAGCCCAAGTGAACCAGAAAGGTTAATTCTATTCACATTATGGATCTAAGATTATTAATATAAAGCCAAATAACAAAAAATATTCATTTGGAATCAATACAACAAACTACAATATTTCCTAATTCAATACCTCATCAATTCTCTTGACTTTATCACCAGATCCCTAAGCAATCGTAGAAATATTAATACAATAATTAAACTGTTTGAATAACTATCTCTTTTATTTACATCTAACCATGTCATTTTTTATTCTAATACAAATATCAGAAGGTACAAAGCTGCAAACAAAAACTAGTGAAATTCATGAGTTCTGAATTTGATTGCAAGTATTCCATACGGCAACTTCATTCTATGTTCCTGCTAAAGGGAGCAATTTTTAATCAATAAACAGAGGTCCAAACTAGACAGCGAAAGGGTGATACCAGATCTCCAGTTAGGGAATGAGACAGGGCAGGTGACAGAAGTTTGTGTAGGAAAATACTTTGCATCTAGTGATCATAATACCATTTGTTTCAAAATAATTATGCAGCTGGATAGGTCTGATTCGGGTTGAGATTCTAAACTGAAGAAAGGCCAATTTTGATGGTGTCAGAAAGGATCTGACAAGTGTGGATTGGGACAAGTTTTCTGGCAAAGGTATACTTGGTAAGTGGGAAGCTTTCAAAGGTGAAATTTTGAGAGTACAGAGTTTGTATGTTCTTGTCAAAATAAAAAAGCAACGATAAAAGGTTTAGGGAACTTAGTTTATTTTGAGAGATATTGAGGCCCTGGTTAAGGAGGAGGAGGAGGAGGTGCATCACAAGTATAGGCAGGAAGGAACAAATGAGGGACTTAAGAAGTATAACAAATACAGGAGAACACTTAAAAAAGAACTCAGGAGGGCTAAAGAAAGGCATCAGGTTCTCTAGCGGACATGGTGATGGAGAATCCCAAAGGCTTCTACAGATAGATTGAGTAAAAGGATAGCGTGCGACACAACTGGTCCATGATAGATCAATGATAATTCATGCATGGAGCTGAATGAGGCAGGGAGACCTTAAGTGGATTTTTTTGCATTTGTATTTACTCCTGAGATGGATACACAGTCTATAGAAGAAGTAAGGCAAAAAAACAGTGAGACCATGGACTATATTCAGAATACTGAGGAGAAGATGTATGCTCTCATTAGGCAAATTAAAGTGGATAAATCTCTAGGGCCCGATAAGTATTCCCTTGGACCCTGTGAAAGGCTAGTGCAGAAATTGCAAAGGCTCCGGCAGAGATATTTAAAACATCCTTAGCCATGGGTGAGATGCCATAGGTTTGGAGGATAGGTAATGATATTCTGTTGTTTAAGAGAGGCTCCAAGACTGGGGTCTCCAACCTTTTTTATGACATGAACCCCCACCATTAACCGCCTTGTCCATGAATCCCACGTTGGGAACCCCTGCTCTAAGAGATCATGGGATAGGTGTGAAAGGTGAAATATTTAAGAAGAACATGAGGGGGAATATCTTCCCTCAGAGGGTGGTGAGAGTATGGAACAAGCTATCCGCAGAAGTGGTGGATGTAGGTTTGATTTCAACATTGAAGGCCAATTTGGATAGAATCATGGATGTGAGAGACATGGAGAGCTATGGTCTGGGTCAATGGGATGAAGCAAATTAATAGTTTGGCACAGACTAGATGGGCCAAAGTGTCTGTGTCCATTTCTCTGTGACTCGATGACTGATTTTTCTCTACTTGCTCTCCAAATCCTTTATGGTTTGATCACTATGTCAAATTCTGTTAATTGAAAGACAATTAAGATTCTCAGTAACTTTAATTGGAAGCAATCATGCTGATAAGTTCTTTCAGTTTTAAATTACTCATGGAAATAAAAATTCCAATATGTAGAATATGTTGATTCTTCACAAAATGATAAATGAGTGACACACTGCTTCTTTCTTTACCTGTATTTCCTAGTCTGAGAAGAATCTCAGGAGAACTTGCCTCAGATTATGTCAGTTCCCTGACTCTGTGCTGGATCAACTCAAAAGGCAGTTGTGGAAATCGGGGAAGTCCCAACAGAAGTTCCCACATACCAAAGTCTCGACACACAGCTGGTGCTGCAATTTCTAATACTTATCAGCAGTAACTTCAACCTAATACAATCACTAGAGGTTTACTATTTAGCCCTAGATTTAAAATTAATTATTTGATTATGTAGAGCAGGTACACCATGCAAATTAAAACCTCATTTAATTGTGGATTTATTTTCTTCTTTTGCATAGCATTGTATTTCCAGATCACTTTTAGCTGTTTAGAAATATTATTTCTGATTTAGTGTGAGTAGGTATGCCTAGAAAACATACAGATTTTATTTAGTTGTTAAAGTCAGGACGAGATCACTGAAAGTAGGCTTTTGTCACATTTGCGGGGGGGGGGGGGGGTAAGCTGTTACTTAAAAAAACTCTCTAATACTGGGAAAAAATTATGAAGAGTAGGTGATTGGCGCAGATTCCCACCCACTTCAAACTTTACCACTATCCTCAACTCCCCTCTCCCAACACATACACACTTCAAAATAAACTCCTTAAAAATCAGAAATTTTAGCCTGAGGGTGTGTCAATTTCACTCTACTCCCACAATCCTCAAATCTCCTTTAAGTCAGACAGCATTGATAATTTGATACACAGCATTCATTCTGAATATATGGCTGTTTCACTAGGTGAGAGTTCATCAGTCCTACTCCTGTCTTAAGTTCTATCATGCACCAATATGGGAATCATTCGTAACAGGTGAACACTCCTTTCGAACTATCATTGCTGTAAATAAATTTAAAGACATAACTATACATAGCCAAATATTTACAGTTCAGTGACCAGTATCACTCTACCATTTAGTCAAAGCTACCACCGAATAGTTTGTAACTATTTTAAAATGCTAACAGAATTCAAATCTTTCGGGAAAAAATTTGAAGTATTAATTGCCAGCAAACTCGCTCCAGCTAAGCAAGCAATGCCATTTCTACGCTTGTAATTCGAAGCCAGATGATTAAAAAACTGGGTTAGTATCATTCAGATTAATGTCAGATTTTAGTTGTTAGAAATCAGATAACTTTTGTTTTCTTTGTATATACAAGTTATTAGAGTATCAACATAGACTAGACGAATGATTCTATTCCCGGATGTAATAATTCTAATTCTGTTGATTTTTTGACACTAAGCTTGATTCAAATATAATCCTTACTATGATCTTTTATTTTTCACTGCATATGTGGAATGCAGCTGCAGTATCTGATACCAGTTATCAGATGAGTAAACACCATTTTTTGTGAATATCTTTAAAAGAACACAGTAAGGATAACCAACCACATGCATTAGTTAATGAAAATAGCAAACATACTAGTAAAGCAGCCAAAGCATTGTTATAATTGACGTATTAGAAAAAAATGCAGTGTAGCGACCTGGAGTCTGGAATCTTCGGTTACCTTGGTACCCAGGTGATTTGTCAGTCTTCGAGGAACTGAGTAGGAGTTACTGCAGCTCATTACACTAGTAGTATCTTGTTCAACTCGTGATCCTGAACCCTAAAATACAGATGATACAAATTCTAAGTTTACTAAATAAACAAAAATCTTTCCAAAATGTTAGAGGAGTTTTTTTTTTAACATTTGTAAGTAATTTTGTAACCACAGTGCGGGTGAACTCAAAAAACACCTCTGTGCACAAATGATTACGTAATACCACTGGCAACATTAGCCTCACCACTGAAGTCACAGATGAACCTTGCTAGCAAAGGCAGAATTCTGAAAATGGCTGTATGTCTATTTGATGATCCAGAATAACAACCCAAAGTAATCACTTCCCTCCCTGTGAACATGGGTGTGAGGATTTTGGCAGCCAGTTCAGATTAATACTGGTGCAATGCAATCTGACCTGTCCGGCATTCTTCGAAATTCAGGAACACTGGGGACAGCCAGGTACATCTCTCGTTGCAAGATTCAATGTCCTCGTGATCTGAAGTTTCTTTGGAAATGGTGCCATTTCTGCATAAAACATGTGTAAACTTGATTGCTGACATTTTCAGAACCATGCTTCAGTGTTGGACTCCTCATGTAGTCCAATGGCAGAGTGTAAAATTGCTGCAATGCCCAACATTACTCTAGGGAATGTGGCAAGTATTATGCACCTGAGCAGGAATTGCTATACTCTCATTTGAAAAGTAAAGAATGGGTGCAAGGTAATACACATTAGCTCAAGTAACAGAATTCACTCTTTATATTTTGAAGTTTGCAGTGTTCTACATCCTTTAAAAGTGATTTAAGTGATTTAGTTTTAAATGTTTAATAATTTAATTTTTAGGATGTTTGGGAATTATTTTCAAGACTGATCAAAAACATCAATGTCCTTAGCAGCAACATCTAAGGTCTCTAGAGGCATAATTTTCAAACCACCTTGAGAGCAGGCTTTGTTTTTATCCATATACAATGGCAGTATATTGCACAAGACTGAACATTTTGCATCAGAATCCTTTGGGAAATTTATCCTCAAGAGTGGTTCCAGAAAGGCATGCCCGCAGTTCAAATGAATATCAATAATAAACATGAGCCATTCCATGCTCGCAGCAAATTTTGCTATTGTATCTTTCAACATAAGTAAAAAACATTCAAATATTCAGATTCAAACCTTCAGAATTTCAGGTAATCTGCTTCCTCTCTTTTCCTTTTGTCTCTCCTCCTGATCTACCTAGTTCCTCCTATACCTCAGTTCCACACATCACTGTATTTCATTCCACTTTTTTCACTGCTCCACCCCCCATCTGCTCATCATCCATACCTTCCTCCCCAACTGGGTCCCCAAGTCCATCTGCCCATCAAACTTGCCTTATTGATTCCATGATCCATCTTCCCTTCCTATCAAATTACAACTTCTGCATCCCTCTGTTGCCTCCACCTATCACCTCCCAGATGTCACGCTTTCTTCCTTCAACTGCCTATGATCCCTCCTTACCTGGAACCACTTATCACTCGCCTGCTCTGGCTACACCCCTTCCCTTCACCTCTTTATACTGGCCAACTACCACTATCTCAACCCAAAACTTTGGTTGTCTATTTCCCTCCACAGATCCTGTCTGACCCTCTGAGTTCCTCCTGTTGTTTGTTTAAGGAAATGTGATAGTTATGCAGGTACTTGCCACAATCTTCTAATCACCCTTAAATGAGGGAGTGCAGTACTGGGGAAGGTGTATAAAGGCTGGTGCTACTGTGTGGGAGACCAGCATTATCACCCTCAAGAGAGAACCACTGGAATGTTGTATTAACAATCATGCTAACAGTTGGACGAGAAACCACATGTATGGTTGTCCAATCTGCTGATGGAAACCAAATCATCTGCAAAGGAAGAAAACTTAAGTGGGTAAAGCATTGGCAGATGGAATATAAAGTGTGGAAACATGGAACCATGGAACTATCTACTATTTAGGAAGAACAGCGGAATGAAGTATTATTTAAATGGAAACTGACAATAGAATGTGCTTTACAGAGAGATTTGACTGACTAATGGGAAAACCAGTTAGAATGTAAGTATAGCAAGCAATCAAGAATGTAAATTGAATGTTGATTTTTACAACATATAAGACAATCTATAGTTTTGTTACATTTGTACACTGCACTGCTGAGAACCCATTTGAAGATTTGTTTTACTTTTTTATTTTCAGAATTTAGAAAGACTATTTTAACTGTGGCAGTTCAAAAGTGGTTGATTTGGTCAATGTGGGGATGAAGGGATTGATTTATGAGAAACAACTGAACAGGTTGGGCCTATAACTGGAGTTTAGAAGAATGAGAGGTGAATTAATTGAAATAGATTCTGAAAGGGTTTGACAGGGTTGATGCCAGGAGGAATTTTCCATTCATGGCAGAATCTAGAAGTGGATCTATCTGCTGTCCAAACTCATTATCTGGGATGGCCATCTGCCTGCACCAAAATTATCCTAATATGGAACCCCAATTGAGCACAACTTCTGTACCAAGGAAGTTACTTGCAGAGCACAAGAAGCTGTTGCTAAGTCTCAGATAGTGAATCTTGAGTTCCAAAATACTGATGGCTTTTAAGCAGATTATCATAATAGATCTTTTAACTGTTTTTAACCAGAGAGATACAACGAACAATTCAGATAAGTTATCTTTTTAATCAGGATCAGGATACATATGCCAGCTATGAACTGTAAGAAGTTGAGGACAATGTTTGATTGTTTGAACTCTCGTTCAACTGCACTCTCACAAAACACATGTAGAAGGCCTGTAGCGGGTAATGAAGGTTTTTCTCACTAGAGCTTTTGCACATCATCTACATGTGATTTGCATGCCAAATGACACTTTAAAAGTTTGCAAAAATCACTCCACTTTTTCCCACTTGCAAATTCTCCAGCAACCTCAGCATTGCAACAGTACATGTAGGTAACACTAGTTTCTGTATTGTACATAAGTATTTCTTGTAGCTGCACTTTCCTGACCTCATAATTTTGCAGTGTAGCAGTTTCTCCTGTCTCATTAACCCATTCTCTTTAAATGAACTAGTAGTTCACAGCATTTGCTTCTTTAGAATTCGACATAGTGAATCAAAAATTTCTTCAATAAAATCAGTATAAATAAGCCAGTTCTAAAACCCGCAGAGAAATCATTTCGAATTCCATGCCGTCAATACCACCTGCATCAGAAACCAGAAAAGGAAATGTGATTGTGTATGATCATGAAATATACTTAACATGCCAACAAGGTAGAGAGTGACAAGCTTTGGTGTGCAGTTTAAATTCATTTGTGCGCATGCGCACACCTTGAGAGAACATTGCTGACGACGCCAGAGTTCTGGTGATCAGGTTGCTTCTCAAGTCAGTTCCATAACTTAGTAATGTTGTGACTGATCTGATCTCTGACTTTTGCAATGAATCACGCAGGCTCTGATGTCAGAGATCAACTGAACAGTCAGTTAATTGGCAGATCCTGTGGAAACCATAACAAGAGACCAGTATAATCTGATCCAACGTGCCCAGCACCTTCACGTTAGTCCATGTAATCTTACTGGCAACAAAGCTGTTGGAAATGATAATCAGGGACAAACACATTAATAAAGAAAAACCAAGTAACAAATTGTGCTTATTTAGCTTATATTTTTTGAAGAGGTACAGAGATGATTGCCAATTGTGCTGCAGTACACATTGTACATAGAGATTTCTAATGGCCTTTGATCAAGTGTTAATTAAGTCTATCATCAAAATTAAAGATTATGGAATAAAAGGGACAGTGGCAACATTGAAACAAAATGGCCTAAGCGCAGGAAATGCTGTAGGAAAAGCTGAAGTTCCATGGAAACAGTGAAAAGTGTAAAAAAAGACAAATTATGCTTCAATTGAACAACAAATTAAAGTTTTAAATGAAATACAGAATAAATTAAAGCACTGTAGCGATGTACTACATACAGAGCTAGAGACGACACGCAGTCAGTAAGTTGTTTCGAGACTAGTTTATTCAAACTTCACGGCGCTGGCATTTAATCCCTAGCGCCCGCCCTCTCCGGGCAAAAATGACATCAGAGGTGCATTACCAAAGTCTCCCCCCGTGCGCTGGCTATTTGTGAGCCAGTTCACCTGCGCAGAAAGTGGGTCGCCACATAACCCCCCCCCCCCTCCCAGAACCGGCGATACCCCCCCCCCCCCAAATGTCCACAGTCTGGATCAGCCTCTGTTTGGGAGGTCTGCCTCTGCGCCATGGTGCCTGAACCTCGACCAGCTGCGCCAAGTCCACATGGGCTGGTTTGAGTCGGTCCACTGTGAAAACCTCCTCTTTCCCCCCAATGTCCAGAACGTACGTGGACCCGTTGTTATTGATCACCCTGAACGGCCCCTCGTATGGCTGCTGTAGCAGTGCCCGGTGTCTGCCCCTTCGTACAAACACAAACTTACAGTTCTGCAGGTCTTTGGGTACATGGGTCAGGGTCTGACCATGCTGTGAAGTTGGTACGGGGGCCAGGTTGCTGAGCCTCTTGCGTAGTCTGTCCAGGACTGCTGCGGGTTCTTCCTCTTGCCCCCTTGGGGCTGGTATAAACTCTCCTGGGACAGCCAGGGGTGCACCGTACACCAACTCGGCCGACAAGGCGTGCAGATCCTCTTTGGGCGCTGTGCAAATTCCAAGCATGACCCAGGGAAGCTCATCCACCCAGTTAGGTCCTCTCAAGCGGGCCATGAGAGAAGACTTCAAGTGACGGTGGAAGCGTTCCATTAGTCCGTTGACTGTGGGTGGTAGGCAGTAGTGTGGTGTAGCTGTGTTCCCAACAGGCTGGAGGTGAACTGGGCGCTTCTGTCGGAGGTAATGTGGGCCGGTACCCTGAAGCGTGCTACCCAGGTTGCAATCAGTGCTCGGGCGCAGGAATCAGCAGATGTGTCGGTGAGTGGGACCGCATCTGGCCACCTCGTGAACCGGTCTACCATAGTTAGGAGGTACTGCGCTCCTCAGGACACTGGTAGGGGGCCCACGATATCCACATGAATGTGGTCGAACCTCCGGTGGGTGGGTTTGAACTGCTGCGGCAGGGCTTTAGTGTGCCGCTGCACCTTGGCTGTTCGGCACTGCGCGCACGTTCTGGCCCATTCACTGACCTGCTTGCGAAGTCCGTGCCACGCGAACTTGCTGGAGACCAGCCGGACGGTTGTCCTGATAGATGGGTGAGCCAAACTGTGTATGGAGTCGAAAACTTGCCGCCTCCAGGCTGCTGGGACGATGGGGCGAGGTTGGCTGGTAGCCACGTCGCACAGGAGGGTCCTCTCACCTGGGCCTACGCGAAAGTCCTGCAGCTGCAAACCCGAGACTGCGGTCCTGTAGCTGGGCATCTCGTCACCTGCCTGCTGCGCCTACACCAGTGCTGCATAGTCCACCCCCAGGGACAGGGCGTGGACAGCTGGTCTGGAGAGTGTGTCCGCCACAACGTTGTCCTTTCCCGAGACATGCTGGATGTCCGTCGTGTACTCCAGGATGTAGGACAGATGTCACTGCTGGCGAGCTGACCAGGGATCGGACACCTTCCTGAACACGAAGGTCAACAGTTTGTGGTCCATGAACGTGGTGAACAGCCTGCCTTCTTAGAAGTACCTGAAATGCCGGATTGCCAGATACAGTGCCAACAGCTCCCAGTCGAAAGTACTGTACTTGAGTTCGGGTGGTCGTAGGTGCTTGCTGAAGAACGCCAGGGGTTGCCAGCGTCCCTCGATGAGTTGCTCCATCACCCTACTGACTGCTGTGTCAGATGTGTCCACCGTGAGGGCGGTGGGAACGTCCATTCTGGGGTGCACCAGCATCGCGGCATCTGCCAAGGCTTCCTTGGCTTTAATGAAAGTGGCTGCGACCTCCTCGTCCCAAGTAATGTCCTTGCCTTTACCTGACATCAGGGTGTACAAAGGGTGCATGATATGGGCTGCTGAGGGGAGAAAACGGTGGTAGAAGTTCACCATACCAACGAACTCCTGTAGGCCTTTGACCATGTTGGGCTGGGCAAAGTGGCAGATCGTGTCTACCTTGGCGGGCAGAGGTGTTGCTCCGTCTTTGGTAATCCTGTGGCCCAGGAAGTCGATGGTACTGAAACTGAACTGGCATTTGGCCGGGTTGATCGTGAGGCCGAAATCACTCAGGCGGGAGTAGAGCTGGTGGAGGTGGGACAGATGCTCCTGGCGATTACTGCTGGCTATAAGGATGTCGTCCAAATAGATGAATGCAAAGTCCGGGTCGCGTCCCACTGCATCCATTAGCCGCTGGAACATCTGTGCGGCATTCTTCAGGCCGAATGGCATTTGGAGGAACTAGAACAGGCCGAACGAGGTGATGAGTGCTGTTTTGGGGATGTCTTCAGGGTGCACCGGGATTTGATGGTATCCCCGGACAAGGTCTACTTTGGAAAATATTCTTGCCCCGTGCAGGTTTGCTGCAAAGTCCTGTGTGTGTGGCACGGAGTAGCGGTCTGGAGTTGTAGCCTCATTCAGTCTGCGGTAGTAGCAGCATGGTCTCCAACCCCCAGCTGCTTTGGGCACCATGTGCAGGGGGGAGGCCCATGGGCTGCTGGACCTCCGTACAATTCCCAATTCCTCCATCCTCTTGAACTCCTCCTTCGCCAGGCAGAGCTTTTCCGGGGGGAGCCTTCATGCACGGGTGTGGAGGGGTGGTCCCTTGGTCAGGATGTGGTGCTGAACCCCGTGTCTGGGCATGGCTACCGTGAACTGCGATGGAAAGTCCACCAGGATTCTGGTGAATTCATTGTCCGACAGCATGATGGAGTCCAGGTGTGGGGCTGGCAACTTGGCTTCACCCAGGGAGAACGCCTGGAAAGTCTCGGCATGTACCAGTCTTTTCCCTTGCAAGTCGACCAGCAGGCTGTGAGCTCGCAAGAAGTCCGCCCCCAGAAGTGGTTGGGCCACCGCGGCCAGTGTGAAGTCCCACGTGAACCAGCTGGCGCCAAACTGCAGCTGCACTGTGCGGGTGCCGTAGGTCCGTATCGTGCTGCCGTTTGCGGCCCTCAGGGTGGGCCCTGGCTTCCTGTTGCGGGTGTCGTAACTGTTGGGGGCAAGACGCTGATTTCTGCTCCAGTGTCGACCAAGAAGCAGGGTCCCAACTGTTTGTGCCAGACGTACAAGAGGCTGTCCTGGTGGCCAGCCGCCATAGTCATTAGCGCCAGCTGGCCCTGGCCCTTGCAGGGCCGGCAACAACAGCGGGCTTTTGTGCCCCACCGCTGGTGGTAGAAACACCACTGTTCACTGGCCTCCTCACTCCTGCCTCTGTGTTCTGTGCGCCCCCCTGCCTGGCCTGGTCTGGTCTGCTGTTGGGGGCGTGGCCTGGTAATCTGACCGACAAATGCCATGCTCTTCCTCTTGGCTTTCCACAGTATGTCTGCCCGGGCCGCCACCTTCCGGGGGTCACTGAAATCTGCGTCGGCCAGCAGCAGATGTATGTCCTTGGGCAGTTGCTCTAGGAACGCTTGCTCGAACATGAGGCAAGGCTTATGTCCGTCAGCCAGGGCCAGCATCTCGTTCATCAATGCTGATGGCAGTCTGTCTCCCCAACCGTCCAGGTGAAGCAGGCGGGCACTCCGCTCACGCCGTGAGAGGACAAAGGTCCCAATGAGCAGCACTTTGAATGCTTCATATTTGCCTTCTTCCGGGGGAGACTGTATGAAATCCGCAACCTGGGTGGCCGTCTCCTGGTCAAGTGCGCTCACCACGTGGTAGTAACACGTGGAATCAGAGGATATCTGCCGAATCTGGAACTGGGCTTCTGCTTGGCTAAACCCACGCGTGGTCGCAGCGCCCAGAAAGTCGGCAGTTTTAGCAGAACTGCACGAACAGATGAAGAGTTGGTCATCTTTGGTCCAAATCCCGTTTGGACTGTTGGGGTCACCAATGTAGCGATGTACTACATACAGAGCTAGAGACGACATACAGTCAGTAAGTCATTTCGAGACTAGTTCATTCAAACTTCACGGCGCTGGCATTTAATCCCTAGCGCCCGCCCTCTCCTGGCAGAAATGATGTCAGAGGTGCATTACCAAAGTCTCACCCCGCGCGCTGGCTATTTGTGAGCCGGTTCACCTGCGCAGAAAGTGGGTCACCACAGCACTACCAATATTACTACAGTACTATAAAACTGTGTATTAGTTTCTAATAGTCATCGACATAGGAATTCATTCAGTGTACGCTGTTGTGCTCTTTTGATTGACTGTAAATGAACAAAATCAGTGCAGACACCTAGTGCAGATAATGGACTGCCTTCCTGCATAAAATAGTGTCACAATCCAACAACAGATAGTGGCTTTTAATTTGGCCAGTAGAGTAATTGTTTTTATTTGGCTAGTGGCAAATTTCTTGTGGCATCTTGTTGAGGGTCCAAAATATTATAAAATCAATAAAAAACATAATGATCAAAAATATTTGCTTTTTGAATCAGCGTCCGTCTGCCCAAATGGATAATATTATACCAACACACGCAACTGACACTACTTAAACACCGTTCATTCTGAGTATGGTGTTGCGTCTAACTGCTACACAAGTGCACGTGACTGATGCTAGTTAGAAGCTGTTTGGCTAGTCTCCTGTCCCAATTAAACGGCATAGTATCCTAACAAACAAAGGGAATCTCCACTATTTTTTTTTGATGAGTTTGT
This sequence comes from Hypanus sabinus, assembly GCF_030144855.1. NCBI lineage: Eukaryota > Metazoa > Chordata > Chondrichthyes > Myliobatiformes > Dasyatidae > Hypanus > Hypanus sabinus. The sequence goes on along the minus strand of NC_082710.1, from coordinate 23,429,848 downwards.
TTTTTTTATGAGTAGTCCCAAATAAGCAGCTGCCCTGATTTACCGATGGTCCAATTAACCAGAATCCACTGTATATGGAGCCTTAGACGCTAGGTTGCAGAAGATAGCATATGTTCCAAACCAACAATGGAAGTTTCATTTACCACTGCTTTCATACTACTTACAGAACATTGGTTGTGTCAGGGTGAAAACAATGAAAGACCTCAATTCTATAGGGATGGTGCAAAATGAAATGTCTACATTGGTCAACAAAGAAGTAAATGCATACTCATCACCTCAATTAGATTGTTCATTTTTCATAAGGAAACATTTTACTTAAATAAACTTACACATGAACTGTGACAGCTGTTGATCTAAGTTACAAAGTATCCAGGAAACAAAGCATGGGTTTTCTTATTCATCTACATTTTGTTTAGTTGGAAAGTAAAAGTTATTTCAAGGAATTTTACTTCATTTCATAATCCAAATTGCATGTTTACTTTGCACTTTCATTTTATAAAATGTTCAAAGTGCCTTGGATTATTGAACAAGAAGGCACTTTTAGAATCAAAGATTAAATAATGGTACTCCTGTTAAATTCAACATTAGAAAAAGCAGCATACACTTCAAATTTTTGCTTTGGATATCATTCTTCATCTCGGGTAACAATTAATCATGAGTTAGAACACCATCAATGTCTATAGTTCCAAAGCTGAATCTTTTAAATTTATACAAAAATATAGATCTTCCTGAAATTCCTTGTGATGACATAGTGTAAAATTTATTCAACCAAGCAATTTAATGAATGGAGAATTACATCAAATCATCAAGGCCATTTATAGGACACAAAAATGTGCAATGCTAGTTAAATGAAAGATTACAACATTTCATCTTGCCGAAAAAAATTAGCCACTGATTTCTCTTATCCTGTGCAAGACTGAAAATGTCCTCACCTGCCCACTCCCTACCGTGCTCACGCTGGCTTCTGTTGTTTCCAGACAATCACTCGGTCCATCTGCATCATGTGGCACTGCTTGTTCTTGCTTAGTTTGTGATGATTTCTGTTGAAAGTACATCGGAATTTAGAACATCGAGGAAAGAGATAGTTTTTTTTGTCTGCTATGCTTCCATGCTGCATCTCTCCTCTCCTTATTCTTTAGTTTTAATGAACAGCAGCAAGCACCATCCCCCTCAGTGGCATGACATGATCAGAGAACAGCACGTCCACTGAGACCTTGCAGTGTATCACAATACAGACACAAAGGATGTGCTCAGAAATCCACAGACCTATTCTGACTGTGCTGTTAAAATGACAAGGGAAAAATCCTGTGGGGGTGGATGAAAATGTACGAACCAGCTCTGGTAGCATTTTATCACATGACAGGCATTGAAAATTTTATGGCCAATAAGCTCCACCACATTAATTAGATGACATAAAAATATTTTAAAAAAGCTCCGGCAGGCATAAGCACTGCTCTTATCTAGCATATGTATTTCAGAACAGACTTCCATTGAAAATATATACTCTTATGGAAGAGGGCATTTAACAGGAACATGTGTGCATCAGATTTTTTAAAAAGCTAAAATGAGAAAAAGAATCCACCTCAGAAATAAAAGCATTCACTAATTATTCAGTCTGCCACAGCTGAATAGTAGCTCGAGTCCTACTTCAGAGACAACAGCACATAATCTAGGGCGGAAGCTTTGGTGCTGAGTAAGTGCTCCAGTGTCAGAGAAATCACTTATTTGATCTGACATTAAACCAAAGCCTCAAGAGGAGTTCAAAAATTACAACAGCAGCAAATACAAGCAGTTTAGTGGTTCTTGGTACATGCTACGTTCCTGAAAAAAAAAGCTATTTTAGTGCACGTCTTTCCAATTTGAGGGAAAATGAATTTGAACACTTAATAGATGGAGTACTAAGTCCTAAAGCTGCTTATGTAACTGATACTAGTATTAAAATCCCCAGTGTTTTCCATTATTTTACAGTTGCACAAAGCATGCTGGAAATGCAACCTCCAAAATACATCAGATCTGCTGTATTTCTGTAAGCAAATTATACACCTACAAGAATTGTAAAGTAGATCAATTTTACATTTGAAGACAAGTGGCAACAAGAGCAGAAAGGGAATGGAAATAACAGGGCAGAAAACCAAATGATCCAATTTTTGGTGGATCTGGCTAAAACAAGGCGGCAAAGTGAATAGATTAGAGACCCGACACACTTTTGTATGCAATGTTCGAAGTTTAACTCAAAATTGCTACATATGGCAATAGTGCAGCTAATCATTTACCCCGCCAGATGAACAATCTTCTTTTTAATTCCCCAACTACCATTGAATCAGAGACACAGAAGAAAACTGGCAACTCAGAACAGGACATTTGTTAACCATCCACAGCTACCTTGGTGGGACTCCAAATTCAGTTGATAATTTGGAATTTAAAATCCACACATTTATAGTGATGACAACAAAACTACAGGATTGTTGTAAATACCCACACGGTTCACTAACGTTCCTCATGGCAGAAGTTTACTATACTTTCCTGGTCCAGCCTATTTCAGACTCCAACTTAAAAGTAGCTGATCACTGAAACATTCTTTGAAATGCTATAACATTTAGTGTCTGCAAGGGAGGAAGGATAGAATGAGATGGACCACCTAGCAAAAACTTACACATTGACACAGCACTTACAGCCCAATTAACCTTACAAAGTTATTGCAAACATCTACAGACTGATGTTTCACTTGGGACATCACACTCACAAGCTGGTCAATCAACAATTCTGACATAGGTGTAACCAGAGAATCATTCCTTACCAGTGCACCTCCATCACAATCCCTCAATGCTACCAGAATGACAGATCACTGCTGACTAAACAGGCAGAGTCCCAACTAATACAGTTGTCAAACTGGATCTCTAGCAGACAGTGAATGACCCAACACAAAGGACAAACAGACCACCCCCAGACCAAACTCAATAAAAAAAAAACCCAGTTTGGAGTACTACAGCAGTAAAATATTTAAAGGTTCAAAGGTTCATTTTATTGTGAAAGTATACACATGCAACTCTAATATTTGTCTTCTCCAGATAGCCATGAAACACAAAAAAAATTATGGGTGTTGTTGAAGAAAAGACATCAATACCCCCACCCCCGGCGCAAAAAAGTAAAAGAAACGATACCTCCCACCCCTCGCACAAAAGATTAACAGATTGCCCACATGGAAAACAGCAGCTGGAACATCAAAATCCTCAAAACCCCAACCTTCCTCTCTGGCAAAAAGCCAGTGATAATAACATCAAACCCCCACCTTGTAGAAAAGAACAGCACCAATAGTATCAAAATTCCCAACCCCTCCTCTCCCATACACAAAAAACAGATTGCCCACACAGGAAAACACCAGCCCAAGAACATCAGACCCCAAATTCCCAACTTAACTCCTCCCTCTCACAAAAAGTAACATATCGCCCACCGACTAATCGGCAGCTAGAAAGAAAACATTGAAAAACCGAAGAAGATCAATAGTCACTTCCCTCGGAGGAACAACTGGTTTGCGTCGCTGCCTTTGGAGGAACCGCTGGATTGTGTCACTGTGCTAAAAAAAACACGTTGGTTAGTGTCGCTGCCCTTGGAAAAACCGCTGGTTAGTGTTGCTGTCCTTGGAAAAACCGCTGGTTAGTGTCGCTGCCCTTGTAGAGGCCGCTGGGTCCCGATGCTTTCAGAGATGTTTTCGAAATTCTGAGATTTATGGATTGGACTGGAGTTCATATTGGCATCTATCAATTCTGTTTTTTTTAGTTCTTACCCATACTTTCTTGTTGCTGATTGGCAGGCTGGGGATTTGGGTGATCCGTTAGTTTTTGTGTGAGGGAGGTATTGAGGGTGTTTTGGGGTTTGCGAGTTTCTGTTTCTTGTTTTTCGTGTTGGGGGGGGATGATGTTTTCCTTCAACTACTTCTATGGTTTTCTGTATTTTATGGCTACCTGGAGAAGACAAATCTCAGAGCTGTATTCTGCGTACACACTTTGATAATAAGATGAACCTTTGAACCTTTTAACTACAGTAAAATGATCACATAAATCTCAGAATATCGAAAACTTCCTCCCATCAACATTCAAGGGCAGCGGCCACATGAACTCAGTCCTTCCGTGAAGATCGCCCACCATGCCATGTCCGAATGCCACAACTGCCGGTGCCCCTGTGGCCTCTGTTGAAAGTGACCGCTAATCTCCTCTGCATTTGCCTCGATGCTTCAATCTTCCTCAATGCTTGGAAATGGGGTCGTTCCTGACCCTATGCCTCATCCCTGGTCTTTTCCACAAGGCAGTTCATGTTTTTGGTCATCTTTGGGATCTCATCTCCAGTCTTTTCCACAAGCAGCTCACGTTCTTGGTCCTCTCCAGGCACAACAGAGCACTAGATCATTCGATCAAATTCCAAAATGCATGTCACAGGCTCCAACAGTTTCCGTAACACAATCAACACAGAAAGAACAAGTAGAAGACATAAAGAAGGTAAAATAATTTAGGAGATTGGCTATCTGAAAGATGTCACCTAAGGAATTGTGGTTTGCTGGCACCATCTTGACTAGAAGTCAAATATTGAGTATGAATGTGGAAGATAATTACACAGCTAACAGAAGGGTATTTCCCACATTCCAAAGATGTACAAGTTGACCACTGTCGGCTTATTGGGCCAGAAGGTCCTGTTACCATAAGACTATAAGACTGCAAGACATAGGAGCAGAATTTGGCCATTCCACCGGAGCTTTCACCACCAATCCATCATGGCTGATTTATTATCCCTTTCAACCCCATTCTCCTGCCTTCTCCCTGTAACCCTTGATGCCTTTACTAATCAATAACCTACCAATCTCCACTTTAAATACATTCAATGGCTTGGCAAAGAGTTCCACAGATTCACCACCCTCTGGCTAAAGAAATTCCTGCTCAACTCTGTTCTAAAGTGACGTCCTATTCTGAAGCTGTGGCCCCGGTCCTAGACTCCCCCATTAGAGGAAACCTCCTCTTCATATCCACTCTTATCTAGGGAAGGCCTTTTAATATTCAATAGGTTTCAGTGAGAATGCCCTTCAATCTTCTAAACTCCAGCAAGTAATGGCACAGAGCCATCAAATGCTCCTCATACATTAACCCTTTCATTCCCAGGATAATTCTTGTGAACCTCCTCTGGACCCTTGCTAGCCAGTACATTTTTTCTGAGATAAGGGGCCCAAAACTGCTCACAATAATCCAACTGTGGTCTGACCAATGCCTTATAAAGCCTCAACTACATATATCTCAAAAATAAAGAAGCAGATTAAAGAAAGGATGAAAGGACCAGGTATGCGAACACTTAAAAGGACAGCTGAACCATTCACAACCACATTCAGCCGCCAATTATAGAATGGATTTGTCCGAACCTTGGATTTGTCCTAATTTCCTCAACACTACTGAAGCTTTGACTAAGTTCACCACATGGTATCAATAAATGACAACATAGGCAATCGGATCCCACCATATTCTGCTTACAGTACTTAAAATCTGTTCTGTCTTTCACCATGTGACAAATTTGCCCAGATCCAACGTGACTGATTGTTGAGTCCACTCTGACTCATCAGCAAAGCAGTGGAAGGTGTCAACAACGTGGCTACTACACTGTATTTATTCATGACTATCATGCTCACTGATTCCACAGCTACACAGACAGCATACTGGAGGAACATAGCAGCTCAGGCAGCAACTATGGAGGGGAATAAGCAGTCAATGTTTCAGTCAGAGACCCTTCACCAGAACTGGAAATGAAGAGAGAATAAGCCAGAATAAGAAAATGGCGGGGGAGGGGGGGGTGGTGGAAGAGCAGTACAAGCTGGGAAGTGATGGGTGAAGCACCTGCTGAGTTCCTCCATCATTTTGTATGTGTTAACTCTGGATTTCCAGCTTCTGCAGAATCTCTTGTGTTTATGATCCCACTGATTCCCACTTTAGGTTCTGTTACGTACCCCGTAACTGGGTCACTTACTAGCAAAGATAGAGAGGTCCGTTGAAGTCTGATGGTACTATTTTTAACAGTATTTATTGATAAAAATACACAAAAAGAATATCAATGCAAACATACAGATAATATACGTCGTCAATACTAAATCTAAAAGTGCGGGAATAGAGAGGGAAAAGAGAGAGAAATAGCTCTCTCGTTGTCTAGGGGATCATGTATTGTCCGATGGAAATATAAAAGTCACCTTAGTTCATTCAAGCGGTAGGCTGCAGTCTTCTTTGGTTGGAGAGAAAGACAGAGGTTTAACTTGCCCATTCCTTTTATGATGTCAATCCTTCGAGAATCGTTGGGTGACTGGTTTTCCCTTTGTCGTTAGATAAAGCCGTGCTTCCGTGGCAAGACCCACCAATTCCGAGGCAAATGGAAAGGGACGCACGTGGGCTGTTGCCACCGGCTTTCGCTATTACGCTGTTACAGGAGTTCTAGCGTTTCTTCTGGTGCATCTGAGGGGCTGTTCCCACAGACCCTCTTTTATCCTGGCTCACAGGGTCTCAGATGTCAATCAGGTTGGGATGATGTAATCCCTCCACCAACCTCCCCCTCAGTTCATTGCCTGGGGCTTCGATGCATCGTACAGGATTCAATACACAATTCCGTCTCTAAGAGACAATACCCGGTATCAATGGTTCCGCCTTTCAGAGGCCAGGACACATTCCAAACTCTTTATGGATTCTGCATGTCTTTCTCTCTTTTCCTGGGTCTCCTGAACTGACTTAATAGTGATCTTGCGATTCTCAAAAAGGAGGGGGCGACCCCGCACCCTTCGGCCCCTCAGAGCTGTGGCACATTCGTAACAGTTGACACTTCTGTTTCAGACCTTTTCACAGTTTTAGTCCAAACACAAATCAAAGAGATAAATTTGTGAGCTGTGGTGACATTGACTGCCTCTGGCATTTAGGCAATATATGATAATGTGGCATCAAGAAGCTTTGGTAAAAGTCAATTGCTATCTAGGAGATAACACTCCAAATGATTGTGTCACATCCTGTACAGATGGTTGTAGTTGTTCCTAGGCCCCACCATCTTCAGCTGCTTCATCAATGAACGTCCTTCCATCAGAAAGAACAGAAGGGAGGTCACAGGAAGGCAGTTTTCTTAGCCTCTTACTGTGCTCCCTACATAATCACAACTGCGTGGACAAATTGTGTCCAACTCCATTTACAAGTTTGTTGACAGGGAGCTGAATCTCAAGCATCAATGAGATGAACGATAGAGGATGAGCTTGTGAGCCTTGTGATATGATGTCAAGAAAATAACTTCTCCCTCAATGTCAGCAAAATGCAGGAGCTACTCATCAACTTGAAGTAGGGTGTTTACATGCCAGTCTGTATCAATGGTGCTGAGCTGGAGATAGTTGAGAGTTCTTCAGTGTAAATATCACCACTCTGACCTGATTTAGCCACTTTGATACCACAACCTAGAGACCACATTAATGCCTCTATTTCCTCAGGAGGCTACGGAAAATCTGCATGATCCTGATAACTTATCGATTTTATCAAAAATCAATAATGCAGTTAGAATAAATTGACAAGTTCTAAATTGAAAAAAAAACACTTACCTCAGTTTCTGTAGCTTGGGAGTGTAAGTGTTGGCGCAAACGGAGCATTTCCTTCTCTATTTGCTGAATCCGTACAACTCTCATCTGCATTAACATGAACTGAAGTTAGAAAAGGGAATTCTCTCTTCTGGGCTATTGAAGCTATTCTATGACAATGTTAGCATTTGTGAATATTTATGCTCATTTGGATGTAACATTTTACTATGTTAACAGATTTGATTTTTTTTTGCCACAATATGTTTGCTTACATTTTAATACCACGAAATACAGCTTTTACCTTCCTATACTTTCTTATATTATTCAGAAAATACATGTTGCTGTATTAACACAACAAACAAGACAACACACTCAAAAAAACAAAAAAATGCTTCTCTATTTGATTTTTTACTCTTTACAAAACAAAAAAGAAACAAAGATAAACTTAAATGAGATTTTACAAATGTATTTTGAATAATGAAATCAATACCAACTCTTTTCTTTGTAAAGTGATGAGAAAGAATTGCATTTAAATGCATTTAAGGGTGAGATAGACTTTTCAACTGCTGAAAAATCAACAATGCCATGTGAGTGATGGAAGTTAAAGAACATAGGATCCAATCTGCATTGGCAAACTAGATCCAAAATTGGTTTGGCAGTAGGAAACAAAGGGTATTGGTGTATTGATGCTGGAACCTTTGCTGTTTGTAGTATTCATGAATGACTTGGATTGGAATGTAGATGGTCTGACTGGTAAGTTTGCATATCAGACGAAAATTTGTAGCAAAGAAGCCTTTCTAAGAACACAGTGGGACACTAGTCAGGTGGAAAGCTTGACAAAACAGTGGCAGATGGAATTTAATCCACACAATATTGAAGTAGTGCATTTCCATAAATTGAATTATGGAAGGACAAATAGAATACATGGAAGGTACCTTAAGAACGTCGATATACAAGTCAATGAAAAGGCAACACAGGTGGCCTCTTGGCATTGTTGCCATCGTATGCTAAAGAAGTGAGTACAGAAGCTGGAATGTGATGTTGCAGCTATACAAAATATTTGTCAGATTGCAGAAAAGATTCTCAAGGAATGGAAGGTTGTAGTTACAGGAGAGACCGGATACACATGATCGACTCTCAACAGAAAGCAAGGGGCGAGAGGTTCTAGAGGGCTTTTAAATTCCAAGGGGTATAGATGGAATAGATCGTCACATCATCTTCCTGTGGCACGGGAGTCAATAATGAGAAGGCACAGGTTAATGGTGAAAGGGAAGACTTTAAAGTAGATCTAAAGATCTGAGGGTTACATTTTTCAGAGGATGATGGTTACCTGGAGCAAGCTACCAGAGGAGGTTCATAGAGGCAGATAGAATTAAATGTTTACAAAGGAGAATGAGAATCAGAACCAGGTTCGATATCACTGACACATGTCATGAAATTTACTGTTTTGCAGCAGCAGATTTCAATGCACAATAATAGAAAAAACTATACCACAAGAAATACACATACATACACACAAATAAATAGCACAAAAAAGGGAGTGAAAAAGTAAGGTAATGTACATGGTAGTGTACAAGACAGTGCTTGTTGTTCATTCAGAAATCTGATGGCAGTAGGGAAAATGCTGTTCCTAAAACGTTGAGTATGTTTCTTCAGGTTCCTGAACCGCCTCCTTGATGGAGGTGATGGAGGTCCTTAATGACGCATGCTGCCTTTCTGAGGCATTGCATCTTGAAGACGTCTTGACGCTGGGAAGGCTCATGCCCATGATGGAGCTGGCTGAATTTGCAACTTTACCATAGAACATTACAGCACAGAAACAGGCCTATTGGCCCTTCTTGGCTGTGCTGAACCATTTTTCTGCCTAGTCCCACTGACCTGCACCTAGACCATATCCCTCCATACACCTCTCATCCATGTACCTGTCCAAGTTTTTCTTAAACATTAAAAGTGAGCCCGCATTTACCACTTCATCTGGCAGTTCATTCCACACTCCCACCACTCTCTGTGTGAAGAAACCCCCCCAATGTTCTCTTTATACTTTTCCCCCTTCACCCTTAACCCATGTCCTCTTTTTTTTCTCCCCTAACCTCAGTGGAAAAAGCCTGCTTGCATTCACTCTATCTATTCCCATCATAATTTTACTCTCTTTACTACCCTATCTACCTGTGACACCACTTTTAGGGAATTTTGTATCTGTATTCCTAGATCCCTTTGTTCTACTGTACTCCTCAGTGCCCTATCATTTACCTTGTATGTTCTACCTTGGTTTTTCCTTCTGAAGTGCAATACCTCACACTTGTCTGTATTAAACTCCATCTGCCACTTTTCAGCCCATTTTTCCTGCTGGTCCAGATCCCTCTGCAAGCTTTGAAAACCTTCCTCACTGTCCACTACACTTCCAGTCTTTGTATCATCAGCAAATTTGCTGATCCAATTTACCACATTATCATCCAGATCACTGATATATATGACAAATAACAATGAACCCAGCACTAATCCCCGTGGCACACCACTAGTCACAGGCCTCCACTCAGAGAAGCAATCCTCCACTACCACTCTCTGACTTCTCCCATTGAGCCAATGTCTAATCCAATTTACTACCTCTCCATGTATACCTAGTGACTGAGTCTTCCTAACTAACCTCCCATGCGGGACCTTGTCAAAGGCCTTACTGAAGTCCATGTAGACAACTTTCATTGCCTTCCCTTCATCCTCCTTGAAAAACTCTAATAGATTTGTTAAACATGACCTACCACACATAAAGCTGTATTGACTCTCCCTAATAAGTCCCTGTCTATCTAAATACTTGTAGATCCTATCTCTTAGTATTCCTTCCAATAATTTACCCACTACCAACGTCAAACTTACCAGCCTATAATTTCCCAGATTACTTTAAGAGCCTTTTTTAAACAACGGAACAACATGAGTTATCCTCCAAACCTCTGGCACCTCACCCACTGATACTGACATTTTAAATATATCTGCTAGGGCCCCTGCAATTTCAACACTAGTCTCCTTCAAGGTCCGAGGGAATACCCTGTCAGGTCCTGGAGATTTATCTGCTCTGATCTGCCTCAAGATAGCAAGCACCTCCTCCTCTTCAATCTGTATAGGTTCCATGACCTCACTACTTGTTTGCCTTATTTCCATAAACTTTCTGCAGCTCTTTCCAATCCTGCATGGGTTTATTGCAATCAAATGGGATTAGTATAGGTAGGCATCATGGGTGGTAAAACAAGGTGGGCTGAAAGGATCTATTTTTATGATGTACAATCCTATGATTCTGCATTGGAGATGAGGCTATGAACAGATCACCCTAGAATTTAATAAATGGCAGAGTACGCTGAAACCTTAATCTAAAAATCTACTTTCAAATGCCAGTGTAAAATAAAGCTCTAACAGCTAAATGAATTGAAAAATAAGTCAACAGATTCATCGCTCTCATAATGAGAAACATTTCAGTAACTTTTTTTATATTTTGTGCAGCTTATAGTAGAAAGCAACCAAAAAATACATTGGAATTGTGAGATATAAAACACACTATTTGCTTATGAATTGAAATAAAAAAGGATGTTTGAAAGTCTCAGCAAGTCTGGCAGTGTCACACATTGATTTACGATTTGACCCAGAGCTACTGGAGGGATGCAAGGAAGAGTATTTTTGTGCTGCTAATGTTAATGAACTGGAAATTTTGTACTTGAGTACGATGGAAGTAGAGTTGAACAGTTATCTCTAAAGGAAATTGAGTAAGCACTTAAGCAAAGTGAACTCGAAAGGTCATAGAGTTATAGCGGGGAAATGGGACTAACTGGATTGCTTTGCAGAGAGACTGCATTCATTTGATGGGCCAAATGCCTTCTTATATGCCACGATGACCTTTAATATAAAACATTCAAATATATTCCAATTGCACAATCTTGATACTACCTGAGCTCGCTTCTCCATATCCTGACATGTTCCCAGTTGCTCCTCCATTGCAGATCGAATTTGCCGTGCTTCATACTCTAATTGCCTTCTAGTCATATCAGTCTGCAGAGAGAACTGTCCAAAGTTGACCAATTCAATATAGTTTCCATAATGTATAGAGAATGGCATCAAAACATATTATTTCAATAACCATTACATATTCACAATAAAAGGTTTGACCACAGCTTTGGGAAGACAAAAGATGACATACTAATGATTTTAGTTTTTCTCCCCTTATAATAATAGGTTCACTTAAAAAGGAACACAGTGAATCTGACATTAGAACAACAAAAAGGTAATACAAAAAAATAAGCAATTTGAAAATAGAAAGCTTTAAACCTTGAGATAAACCAGAACTGGTGTTTCTGCCAAGGCTTTAGGTTACAGGAGGTGACTCACTGCCAACAGGATACCACCCTTAGAGCCCCAGTATTTAAGTACAGGTGTAGGTCAATAGTGAACTCCAGGAAGCGTATAGTGGGAGACTTAATTATCGAAAAACCATTGAAAATCATGAATAAATGGTCAGACACTACCTTGTTAGAGATTGTCACTAGCTAGTACCTTTATAGTGTGACTGTTACTTGCCACTTACCAGGCCATTGCTACATGGTGTCTAGTTCTTGGTACATGTGGGTGTGGGTTGCTTTATTTACTAGCAAGTTGAAAACTGATATTGAACAGTGCAATCATCAACAAGCATTCCCACTTCTGAACTTATAATGGAAGAAAGATCACTATCAATTGAGCCTAGGATATAGTCCTGAGGAATCCCTGAAGTGATTGCCTGGGACTGGGATGACTAAACTCTTTCCTTTCTTGGAGCTATATCAAAGAGTTGTACCATGGTAAAACAGGCCACTCAGCCCACCATATTCATGTTACCCGTTGCACCTAATTGCCATAGGAGACCTATAACCTTCTTTACCTTGACAATTCACGCAGTTGTCGAGCTGTTTTTTCAATGTTGTGAGCTGCAATGATATATAGCGATAATCTATCTATCAGTACCCAAATGGTACATGCGCTTATAAGGAAAATGCTACTTACTATTTAATAAGATTTCAGAACCTTTTCCATCAGAATTTTCTTAATTGGGGAACAGAAAATTGGTGGCCACTCAGACCTCAATGAAATTCCAGCAGAGTACAATTGGAAATGACAGCAGCAAAGACCAGATGCATCATAAAGTTTGTCTTTTGATTAAGCACAAGCTTGTATGATAGTTCGAAATTTCCTTAGAATTGTACAGGGAACTGTCAACGCTGAATGCTTGGGCTAAAAATTTTGGTACATATTAATACAATAATACTTATTTTCATCAAAGGCAAATTACCAGGCACATTGAATTCAGTTTCACAATTTACTGACAAAAATTTGAATTCACAACTCAAGGGTCAAATACAGATTTGAATCTAACAGAATTTTTTAGTTCAGGTTTACCTAAAACAATGTTTCTATTGCCTATTATAAATTATTTCAAAATTCCAGTTTCACCACAATTAAGAGAAAGCCAAACTCCACTGAAAAATTATTGTCCCAACCTTTGTAGTTTCCATTGTAATTTCTATTATCACAACACCTTGCACAATTAATTAAGATTCCAAACAACTTGCTTCACTCCTGACTACCTTTTTTCCCTTCCTGGCCAATCATATACTCATGGCAGCTTTTATCACCTTAGCTTCTTTATTGCATCAAATAGAGTTCATATTCTCACTTCTGCTGCATTCCACAGCTCTTACCAACCCTTACTGTGAATCCTTGGAGATATCATTGTTACTTAGACACATACTGATCTGGGTGCCACGGTAGTGGAGCGGTTAGCACAATGCTATTACAGCTCAGGGTGTCAGAGCTCAGAGTTCAATTCCAGCGCCATCTATAATAAGTTTGTACGTTCTCCTTGTGAATGCAAGGATTTCCTCCGGGTGCCCTGGTTTCTTCCCACAATCCAAAGACGTACTGGTTAATAGATTAATTAGTCATTGTAAATTGTCTTGTAGTAAGGCTAGGGTTAAGTATAGTTGCAAGAAAAAGTTGTGAACCCTTTGCAATTACCCAATTTTCTGAATTAATTACTCATAAAGTGTGGTCTGATCTTCATCTAAATCACAGTAACAGACAAACACAAACTGCAAAAACTATTAACACACAAGCACATGTACTTTTTCTCATCAATACTGAGAACACCAAACAATAACAGCCTAGGTTCAAAAAAGTATGTGAACCTCTGGGGTAATGCCTTCTACAAAAGCTATCTGGAGTCAGATGTTTCAATCAATGAGATGAGATTGCAGGTGTGGGATGCAGAGGTGACACACAAAATCAGGTTAATGACAGAGCCTGCTCTTCCCAAGAAAGATCTGTTTATGTGCACCATGCCTCCAACAAAACAACTTTCAGAGGACCTTGAAAGAAGAGTTGTCGAGATGCATGAACCTGGAAAAGACTACAAAAGCACTTCTAAAGACTTGGAGAGGTCATCGGTCCATATAAGGGAAATTGTCTACAAATGGAGGAAATTCAGTCCTGTTGCTATTCTCCCGAGGAGTGGGAGTCCTGCAGAGATCACAACAAGAGCACAATGTGCAATGCTGAAGGAGGTGAAAAAGAATCCTAGGGTAACAGCAAAAGACTTGTAAAAATCTCTAGAACTTGCTGAAGTGGACAATGTTCTGTAGACAGATGAGAAAAGAGTTGAACTTTTTGGCAGAAATGCACATTGCTGTGTTTGGTGGAAAAAGGGCACTACACACCAACACCAAAACCTCATCCCAATTGTGAAGTATGGTGGAAGGGGTATCATGGGTTGGGGTTTGCTTTGCTGCCTCAAAGCCTGGACAGCTTGAAATAGTTGAGGGAACAATGAATTCAAAATTGTATCAAGACAGTTTACAGGAGAATGTCAGGGTAGCGGTCTGTTACCTGAAGCTTAATAGAAGTTGGATGATGAAACAAGACAATGATCCAAATCATAAGAGTAAAACAGCAGCAGAAAATTTAAATGGTCTAAAATTCCTCCTTGGTGGAGATTACTGCTGCTAAAGGAGATTCTACAAGAGATTAAATACAAGGGTTCACATACTTTTTCCAGCTCAGACCATGAATGCTTAAACAATATGTTCAATAAGTACATGAAAAGTACAATTGTTGGTGTATTATTAATTTCACCAGACTGTATTTGTCAATTATTGAGACTTAGATGTAGATCAGACTACATTTTATGAGTAATTAATGCAGAAAACTAGGTAATTGCAGAAGGTTCACAAACGTTTCCTTGCAACTGTAGGTGGGTTGCAGAGTGGCGCAGCTCGTTGGGCCGGAAGGGGCTGTTCAAGCTGTATCTAAATAAAAAAATATATAATCTCTCCCCTCCCTGAATTGTCACCCTAGTCCAGTAATGTCCTTTGCAACCAGAACTATGGTGCGCTTTCACCAATTATATACTGGTATTTGATCTAATTAATCACTCTATTCTCTTCCTGTGTGAAGGCTTTGCCTTAGTTTGATTCTACTGTTTACCTTAATATGGCAAGATGATCTGAGGGAGATTGAGAAGGATGCTTTTGCCTGTAAATATGTATAGTTTCAGAAAATGAATCATCAATTGAAGACTGAGATAAGGAGAAATTTCTTATACCAGAGAGCTGTGGAAGTCGCGTCATTGAATACATACAACATGGAGACTGGCAAACGTTTCAATTGCAAGAGTCAAGGATGATGGAAAGAGGGTGGGTGTTGAGGCTGAGTTTGGATTAGCCATAACTGGAATAGCAGATTCAACAGGGACAAATGACTTCTTCCTGCTTCTTCCAGTCTAATGGCCTCTTCTAATGATGTTTCTACCCCTCTGTAGAAGGCTCCATGTTTATATCGCTGGTCTTCATAATTTTTTCCTACATAATTCATAGTCACGATGTCAATGCTCACTTGCGTAGATAATATTTAGCTTTACCTCCATATGACCTTAATTCCCTAACTTATAACGTTTAGTTAAACTCTGCCCAAAATTTAAGTACTGGATGAGGAAGAAATGATTTCAAGTCCATTTGTTCTCAAACAAAATGATGAAATTCTCCTTTGTTGTGTGCACAACATGAGTGTTTCATTTGACTTTAGGGATGAGAGTAAAATCTTATGTCCTATCCATTAATACGACTACCTATATACAGTCTAGATGAGGCAATGTCTATCAATTCTTACATTTGTACTACAACAGCTCAAACCCTGACAGAAGTTTTTCTTACTATAGACTCAAATATTCCAACAGTCAATTTGAAGGCTTTCCAAGATATTAATCCAAATTCCATTACATAATTTTTCTCCCAAATGATACCCATTCTTGCATCACTTCTGATCTTAAAAATATTCAACTCCTTATACCTCACAACACTAATTTCATATTCTTTGTCTCATTTACTGGGAACATAATGTCTTCATGCTTTTACATAGAAAACATAGAAAACCTACAGCACAATACAGGCCCTTCGGCCCACAAAGCTGTGCCGAACATCTCCCTACCTTACAAATTACTAGGGTTACCCATAGCCCTCTATTCTTCTAAGCTCCATGTACCTATCCAAAAGTCTCTTAAAAGACCCTATTGTAAGACCTCCACCACCGTTGCCAGCAGCCCATTCCACGCACTCACCACTCTCTGCGTAAAAGACTTACCCCAGACATCTTCACTGCACCTTCTCCCCAGAACCTTAAACCTGTGTCCTTTTGTGGCAGCCATTTCAGCTCTGGGAAAAAGTCTCTGGCTATCCACACGATCAGTGCCTCTCATCATCTTATACACCTCTATCAGGTCACCTCTCATCCTCCGTCGGTCCAAGAAGAAAAGGCCAAGTTCACTCAACCTATTCACATAAGGCATGCTCCTCAATCCAGGCAACATCCTTTTAAATCTCCTCTGCATCCTTTCTATGGTTTCTCCATCCTTCCTGCTGTGAGACAACCAGAACTGAGCACAGTACTCCAAGTGGGGCTTAACCAGGGTCCTATGTAGCTGCAATATTACCTCTCGGCTCCCAAATTCAATTCTACGACTGATGAAGGCCAACACACTGTATGCCTTCTTAACCAGAGAGTCAACCTGCACAGCTGTTTTGAGCATCCAATGGGACTCTGTCCCCAAGATCTCTCTGATCTTCCACACTGTCAAGAGTCTTACCATTAATACTATATTCTGTCATCATAGTTGACCTACTAAAATGAACCACTTCACACTTATCTGGGTTGAACTCCATCTGCCACTTTTCAGCCCAGATTTGCATCTTATCAATGTCCCATGGTAACCTCTGACAGCTCTCCATACGATCCACAACACCCCCAACCTTTGTGTCATCAGTAAATTTTCTAACCCATCCCTCCACTTCCTCTTCCAGGTCATTTATAAAAATCACGAAGAGTAAGGGTCCCAGAACAGATCCCTGAGGCGCACCACTGGTTACTGACCTCCATGCAGAATATGACCCACCTATAACCACTCTTTGCCTTCTATGGTCAAGCCAGTTTTGAATCCACAAAGCAATGTCCCCTTGGACCCGATGCCTCGTTACTTTCGCAATAAGCCTTGTATGGGGTACCTTATCAAATGCCTTGTTGAAATCCATATACACTACATCTACTGCTCTTCCTTCATCAATGTGTTTAGTCACATCCTCAAAAGATTCAATCAGGCTCCTAAGGCATGACCTACCCTTGACAAAGCCATGCTGACTATTCCTATCATATTATGCCTCTCCAAATTTTCATAAATCCTGCCTCTCAGGATCTTCTCTATCAACTTACCAACCACTGAAGTAAGACTCTGGTCTATAATTTCCTGGGCTATCTCTACTCCCTTTCTTGAATAAGGGAACAACATCCACAACCCTCCAATCCTCTGGAACCTCTCCTGTCCCCATTGATGATGCAAAGATCATCGCTAGAGGTCTCCTCCCTTGCCTCCCATAGTAGCCTGGGGTACATCTTGTCCAGTCCTGGTGACTTATCCAACTTGATGCTTTCCAAAATCTCCAGCATATCTTCTTTCTTAATACAGGCTTCCCCCCAACAATCCGAAGGTAGAGCGTTCCTATGAAACCGTTTGTAAACCAAAATGTCGTAAAGCGAAGAAGCAATTAGAATTAATTTATATGGGAAAAATTTTTGAGCATTCCCAAATCCAAAAAATAACCTACCAAATCATACCAAATAACACATAAAAGCTAAAATAACACCAAAATATAGTAAAAGCAAGAATGATATGACAAATATACACCCTATATAAAGTAGAAATATTGTATGTATGGTGTAGTTTCACTTATCAAAATCGGGAAGACAGCGAGCCAAAGTTGATCTGGAGAAAGAAATCGGCACGTACACGCATATGCACCTACATGCATGCGCAAACAACCGCCCGCACAAGGTTTCACGGTCATTGTAGTCTTTCTTGGGGTAAACACACGTATAAAGCGGGTGTCATTTTTTCGTAAAAGCAAAAAACCTCTTTGGTTAGTGAAAACAGATACTAATGTAGGTCTTTCGTAACAGCGAGTTGTTGTAAAGCAAACGTTCGAAAAACGGGGGACACCTGTATTGACATGCTCAAGCTACTCAGTCTGCTGCAAGTTATCTGTACAATCACCAAGATCCTTTTCCATAGTGAATACTGAAGTATTCATTAAGTACCTCCGCTATTTCCTCCGGTTCCATACACACTTCCCACTGTCACACTTGATAGGTCCTATTTTTTCAGGTCTTATCCGCTTGCTCTACTTTCACATCTTACAATTCACTCCAAGATTTCATAGTCATGTATTACTGTCTATCACTTTAAGAAGTTTTAAAGACTTCTTACCTTTCATTTCATCTTCAGTTATTACAAGCTCAGGTTAAAGACACATTTCCTAAAGCTTCCCATACATTCATTTATTACCTCTTCAAAACTCAAAATCCTTTCTATGATCTAGGCTAGGGTTTATGGGACACAGGTATCTTTTTCTTTCATCATTGCTGGTATCTGATATTATATAATTCTTAGTGCCTTCAATGAAGCATTTTCAGAATGTATATTTTTTCATACTGTAGTGGCTTCATTCACAATGTAACAAGTAAAAAGGTTCAAAACAATACAAGAACAGACATAGTCAAGAACTTTTACACAATTATGTGTTCCTACCTATTTTGTAGAAAAATTAGAATTGAATTTGAACTTACATTTTCTGTAAGGGGGAGATTATCAATCCTCTTCGTAAGATTTTGAAGCTGTGCATAATACCAGTCCTTTTCCTTCTCTTCCTTTTCAATCTCAGCAAGTAACAAAGACCTATAAAATAAAGAGAAACTCTACTGTTACAACACACAACTTGTTTAAAACAAGTACCAGGAATATCTGTCCAATGGGGGATCATGTTGCCTTCATTTTCTCTGGTCAATTGCCAAAGGCAATTTTAATGTTAATTTACATAACATGCTGCTCTTTAAAGAAAGCAACTTTATGTCATATACCTTCCAACTTATTATTCTCAGATCAAGGAGAACATGCACCTTCAAAAGACACACAGTCTACTTGCAATTAATTAAACAACTTCAGGTCAGAGTTTAACAGATGGGACTCCACAGGACTGCCAATTTTGGTTCAGCCTTCTGTCAATTGAGTCGTCTCCACTGCCGCCGATGTTGTCTCACTCAGAGTCTGACACAAACATTTGAAGGCCAGTTCAGCAGCTCACTGAATGCAGGCTTTGCCAACAAACTATCTGGGGATGCGCAGCAGAGATATGCAGCCCAGTGGTCTAATATAAATATTGTCCTGAAGACCAATTTTGATTTTAACCTGTTGTGCTCTTATGTGGGGTTGTTACACATGTATGCTCATGATATCAAGTTCTAACAACTGTTTAAATGCACCACCACAGTATCACCATATCTCTATTTCAAGAAAAAAAATTATACTACTGGTGGTTGTCTGTCGTGTACGATGATGACGGGAAACCTGTGGAGGACAGTTTTTAAAACGGAAAACCCGTTGCAATGGAGCACTTCCATTCTATCAACCTCAGCAGTATTAGTCCAGTAGTACGAACAAGTGACACAAACTCGTTGCAGTGGATGACCATGCCTTGTCATGTCCTTCGCTCTTCATGGGGTATTGCAGTGCTGCCTTCCTGGCCATTGGATCTCATCCGCCCAGTCTGCCGGAGGTGACTTCGCATGCTGCGACAGACATGCCCCTATCTCACTGGTGTATGGGGCTGCCGGCTACCTTCACTTGGTTTGACCTGCCTGTCAAAGCGGTTTACCGGGGTATGGCCACTGTTGCATGCAAATAGCTACGTGGACCCACTCTTCTACAACTGGAACTATGTTAAAGGATGCCAAATAATGGGAAGACTACTATCGAGCTAACTTACAGGAAAGTTAGATGTGCAACAGGCAAAGAATGTAGTACTTTGGATACCTAAATATACTGTAGATAGGGGTAACAATAACAAAGGCAAAGCAGAGGAGGAGTTTCTTGAAATGGGGTTAGAAGAGTTTTCTTATAAGTGTGTTTCTGGCCCAAAGATTTTGTTCTAGGAACTTAACTGAGCCAAATGCCATAGGTGTGCGTGGAAAACATCTAAGAAATAGTGATCAAAATTACATAATGTTTAGAATAGCTGAGGAGATACACCCAGCCCAAAATAATGAATTGGAGAAAAGCCAATTTCAATGTTTATGTAATGAGTGCAGAATTGGCCTGGGTAAAACAGAATCAAAACTTGGCAGGCAAAGCTAAAGTTGAACAAATGAAGATATTTCAAGTGAAGCTGCTTTAGCCACAAAAACAAACAATTTGGTGGAGGAAACCAGCAGGTCAAGTGGCATCGGCAGATGGAACTATCAACGTTTGGGTCAGAACCCTGCATCCGGACTGGCAAGATTGCCAGCACAGAGAGAAAGGGAGTCCAAGATGATTAACAGACTGAGGGGTGCATGATGACTGGCAGATTGCACCAGAAAGGGGAGGGGAATAGGTGTGGAGTTGGGAGATAGTAGCAGGAAATGCGAGACAGAGGCAAGAAAATGGAGAAAACGGAGAAAACGGTGGGATGGGACAGTGAATGTAGGAGACAGCAGCTGGAGGGATGTAATCTTGAATAAAGGACACTGATAAGTACTGGAGGTGAAAATGGGAATTTTATGTGTTCCACTATATCGCTGCGACACAAAAAAACATATTTCATGATATATGAGTGATGATAAATCTGATTCTGATATGGGTCTTCAGTGTGGACAGGTGTCAGAGAGAGGGGAGTCATAGTTGTGAAAAGGAGAAGGGAAATGGGGGGGGGGGGGGTGGGGAAGCAGAAAGCACCAGAGGGACATCCTGTAATGATTAATAAATCAATTGTTTGGAATCAAATGACCTTCCCTGGTGTCTCAAGGCTAGGCCTCAAAATCTCTCAAAAACCATGGCTCCATAAACCTGTTATCTTGGCTTTTCATTCTGACAGATACATACAAACTTTGCACTCTCAAAATTTCACTTTTTAAGGCCTCCCGTGTATCAAGTACACCTTTGCCAGAAACAACCTGTCCAATATACAGTTGCCAGATCTTTTCTGATACCATCAAAATTGGTCTTTCTCCAATTCAGAATCTCAACTCAAGGACCAGACCTATCCATTTCCATAATTACCTTGAAAGAAATGGTATTATGATCACTCAATGCAAAGTGTTCCTCTGCATAAACTTCTGTCAATCTGCCCGGTCTCAGTCCCTAATAGATCTTGTACCACACTCTGCCTAGCTGGGACTTCTATGTACCAATTAAGGAAACTTTCATGAACGCATTTGACAAACTTTCCCACCGAGCTCTTTTACAGTATGGGAATCCCAGTCAATACGTAGAAAGTTAAAAACATCTTGTTTCCTTGTTTCCTGCAAAAGTCTGCGACCTCTCTACAAATCTGTTCCTCTAAATCCTGCAACTGTTGGGAGATCTAAAATATAATCCCATTAACATGGTTGTATCTTTCTTATTCCCCAGTTCTACCCAGAGTCTCAACAGACAAGCTCCCCAGGCTGTGCTGTCTGAGCACTGCTGTGACATTTTTCCCAATTAGTAATGCCAACTCCTTTAATCCCACCTGCTCTATCACATCTAAAATAATGGAACCCTGGAACATTGAGCTACTAGTCCTGCCCCTCCTGTGACCAAGTCTCACTTGCCATATTGCCTCTCCACTCTCAGTTCTGCTACAGAACCTAAAACATTGATAATTCTTTTCCTCTCACAAATGCTGCTTGATGCATTAGTTCCTCCAGAATTGTTCCAGATTCCAGCATCTGATGTTTTTTGTGTCTGCTTCAACCACACACAAGGTTGACAGAAAATGAGGATGGGAGAGTAGGTTGCTTAACAAAAATAGGAAGTCAGATTGTTAACACAAGAAACAGGGTGATTGCAAGCCATTCAGAGACGTATGCAAAGAGAAAGCACACCACCGACAGCAATCACAAAAGGAAATACAAAAATATCCTCCAGCCACCTAACCAGGAAAAGCATCATCACATGAGAGGTGAAATTCACAAGAAAGAGGCAATCAGATGAGCACAGAGTACATGTCTGAGTTGCTAAATGATCACTTTACATCAGCCTTTCCTCAGGAAGAGACTGTTGGAAACTCAGTATTTCACTGAGACTTTGGATGGACTAAAATAAAGATAAACTACAGGAAAGGTTAACCACAATGCAAGTGGGCAAGACTTCTGATCCAGATGGGAGTCAACCTTGGTTGCAAAGGTTATCAGCGTCATAATGGACATCACTGCAGAGTCTTAAAGTGGCTAGGGATAATTTTTAGTGAGGCACTGGTTTTGTTTCCAAATTACTCCAGGTTCAGCAAAGGTGCCATTAGCTTGGAAAGTAGCATATGTAACATATTAAAAAATGGGAGATAGTAAGAATTAACTAGCTTAACACATCACAGCAAAAATGCTAAAAATTATTATTAGAAGTGTTATAATAGGGAGCTTGAAAATTCAAAGTCTTCCTGCAAAGTCCCTGAATTTTGTGAAAAGAAAATCGTGTTTGACAAATTTTTGGTGCTCTATGAATAAGTAATGCACAAGTTCAAATTTCCAGAAAGTGAAGTTAGGTGTAACACCAAAGATTATAGTAAAAAAATAAAAGCCTACAGTTTAAGAGACAATATATTGGTATGAATGGAATATTCATGCTAGCTAATAGGAGATATAGAGCAGATGTATTTGTTTTTTTACACTGGCAAGACAAAAAAGTGGTGTGGCACTGGGCTTGGTGCTAACTTTCTTGAATTTAGATGAATGAACCTACTGCCACTGCGTGAAGATAAGAGGAAAGGAAAGCGTGAAGCAGATAGAGGAGACTAAAAGGGATAGGATTGATGAGGAGAGAATGATCATCAGAAGGGATCCTGCATGGATTGGAAATCTTGAGTAACACACACAAAATGCTCTCAGCAAGTCAGGCAGCATATAATGTGGGGAATAAATCAACAGATGTTAGGGTCCAAGACCCTTCATCAGGTTTGGAAAGGTAAGATGGGGCAAGAGATGTGGCAAATGGAGTATAAAGTGGAAAACTATAAAATTGAAGAAGTTTAAAATGTGCATTATCCAGGGAGGCATGGTAGTGTAGTGGTTAGCACAAAGCTTTACAGTGCAGGTGACTGGGGGTTCAGTTCCCGTCGCTGCTTCTGAGGAGTTTGTACGTTCTCTCTGTGATCATGTGGATTTCACTCCAGGTGCTCCGGTTTCCTCCTACAGTCCAAAAGTGTACCGGTTGTTAGGTTAATTTGTCATTGTAAATTGTCCCGTGATTAATTTTTAAAAAATTAACCTCGAGTGATTGTAGAGCTCTAAGATACCGAGGGACCCAAGTTCCCTCGTATCTGATTCACAAAAGGCTGGTGTACTATATACAAGTATTTAAGAAAGATAAAAGATTTTTTAGTGTTGGGAACTGAACACATAAGTATGGAGGGTATGCTTTAGTTATACTGTATGGTGCATCAGTGACTTCACATCTGCCGTATTCTGTACTGTATTAGTGTCCTTTCCTAAAAGGATCGTATATTTTTAATTCTGCGGTTGAAGCACAAGTAAAATGTACACAAAAGCAGGAAGGGAATGAGTGACTACCAGTACAATAGAAGGCAGGTAATGCAGGAAACCTGGTGGCTATTGTACACACATCCCTCCCCCACTCCTAACAGATCACTGAGGAATTTAAGATAATACTGCACGACAGCTAAAAAACAATTAATTAAAGCTCTGCTGTGGTTCTAATTACATCCAATAATCCAGAAAATCTACTGCCCTGGTACTGAAGTTAACTCAGTGATAGTGCATTTTAAACAGAAATTGTTAAAGGCAATGGCATGTGAACTTCAGAGGGAAACGTCAACAATGTGGAAGTATTAATTAATCATAAAGATTCGTCTTTATTTATCAGAACTTATAAAGAGAGCTCGAAGTAAGCACATAATATACAATGCTTGCATAGAAGTGGTATGCTGTTCCTCAGAATTCTCCCTTCAAAAGGTGCAACTTTCAAAGCAAAAACTTTCAGATCCTCTCTATTACATAAAAGAATTTTAAAGAAGCCTTGTATCCATTGTGGCTAATCAGAGGCATCACTGAAGACCATGCCATAAGCATTTTGAAAATGAAAAGCATCAATTGGATCTATTTCTAAATTGTAACCAATACTCTTCAAGATTCTGCTTATAACTATATCCCTACCCTACAGCACTGGAAAGGATCTGCAAATGTGTTGACAATCTCAGGCTTTAAAACAACTTAAAAGAAGTGAATTTCTGCATATTACTCTCCTCATTAGCTATTCCAGACATTCTGAAAGAAGTCTGGATAATTTCAAGTGCAGCTCAGTTACGTAGATCAAAACTCGTACTTATTCTAGCTCAATGCACTGTGTAATGCCTTGATCTTTTTAACAGTATGTAAGACAAATATTTTCACTGCATCTTGGTACATATGACAATAAGCAAATACCAGTACAATATATTTAATATATTAAAACCTTCAGGAACATTACAAACAGTAAGGGGTATTGTTCTCCAAGTCTTACAATTTTCCATTTGCAGAATTGCTGAACTTTGTTGTAGCACTGAGAAGTCAATATCTCCAAGTAGGGTTGGAAAACATCATAGTGTTTTGGATATACCACACTGTTGGTCCTTTAACAATGGATTGATAACAAATCATACTGACTGAAGGTTAAGAAAAAGACTGAACAATGTAGTGGAGATTTTGTAAAAGGGTAAATGGAAAAGACTGAGCACAGTATCTCATCCACTGAGAAGACTGTGAACGACCCTACATTTACACATAATGAGCAAAATAAAAAAAAGTTATTTGAGTTAGAATTCTGATTCTGATAGCATTTAATGTACAATGTTGTAGTATTTCAGTTCACACTGTAGTTTCACACTAAATTTTAACAAATATTTAAAATGAAAAATGTGAGAATAGTAAAATGTGTTGGATGGGAAATATGCATTGTTACATATTAAAAATAATTAATAAGTCTGCACATGCTTTGAGCCCATGTTAGCAAGCATGTCAACAGCACAAAGTTTGAGTTAAAGGCAAGGCTAACTCAGAATATATTCAGGAATTCCTGCTATGCTCTCAGTTAAAGAAACTAATTATACTCTAAAATAATAGCAACGACATAAATCAAGATATACCTTTCTTTTTCTAATTCTTCTAAGTACCCAGTGCTTTCTCTGCTTCCATTGATCAATCCTCTTCTTGGAATTGAACCCATTGGAATTGGACTACACTCTCCTGACCGACCAGACACTGATCCTTCTCGGCTTCCATATGAATGCAGTGACATCTTTGGCCTTAATTTTATTGCAGGTGAATTTACGCACTCCAAGTTCAGTTCTGAAAAATAAAATTATGCGTATTATCAGGCACTTTGTAAAAAAATGCTTTGGGAATTAAAAAAAGATTATTATGAATTAAGAAAAATTCATCTAAAATCCATACAACTGTGAAAACATTCTTAAAATAACACAACCTACTATAGAATGAATCCGAATACTCAGAAGAAACTATCCAGAAATCTACAGGTAAAAATGTGCACTATTATCACTAGTGCTAGCTGACAGCGCTTGTTCAGTGAAGAAAAAACGAAGACCATTATGATTAGCTTAGGTATCATGAAGGGCATTCATATCATATCATGTTACGGTTTGGCCCAGATGTGGATACAAAACCAGTTTTGAGGTGAGAATGTGTTTCCCTCAAGAGCAATGCAATGTTTCACTGATTTGGAATTCTTTGTCTTGTAGAGCAGTAGAAGTAAATTCAATTGTCGTTTTCAAAAATTTAGTACTTGAAGAATAACATAACCTGATTAATCTGACACAAGTTTGATGGGCTGAATCCCCTTTCACAGTTCTATGACAATTCAATGCAAATGGTATACAATAACAGTAAAGTGAAAAACTCTGAACTGGGTGAAATGTCACCCAGCAGAAAGGTATTAGAGCTGATAATGACAATTTCAACCCCTATACTGAATCACAAGCTTAGACACCTTTTGTCCATGAGCATTTGTTCCAGCATGATAGGTGGGATGACCTGATTATTATATTTAGACTACGCAAATCTTCAGATGATAAAGTAGTCAATGTCCACAAGCAACAAGATGTAGACATCTAGAGTTATGCTGATAAGCAAATATTTATCATGAATGTTACAAGGTAATTGTCACTTATAACAAGACAGCCTACCCGTTTCTCCAAGACATTCAAAGGGGTTTCCACCAAATTCACTATCATCAACACCCTGACGGTTAAAAAAGCTTTCTTAAAAACTTACAAATCTGCAGCATGATATTAATCCAAGTACTGAAATGAAAACTATTCAAGTTTGAAGATGCAATTGATCAGAGGCAAGGTATTCCACAAATGACTTGCACCCTAATCAACTTGCTGTACACATCTGTACAAGACTCAAAGACCCTGCAAAGACAGCTCTCAGATAATACTTCAGGGAGAATCGGAAAACTACTAATCAACAATGTCCATAATGTCTGGACTGCCCAAAATACAATTAACACCTTGAAGAGTCTCTTGACTTATCTGTTGAAAATCATCAGGATAAATTTGATCAGGACAACCAGAAGATCCTGAAGATAATGTATGTTAATTGATCATTGTAAACCGTCCTGTGATTAGACTAGGGTTAAATCATGGGTTGCTAGGCAAAGTGCCTCTTTGAGCTGCAAGAGCCTATTTTAAATATAAATAAAATAATTAAGCAGAACAATGACACAATGGGATCCAACAAACCACATATTAAGAGGAAGCAAGCCCTCTTAATTAAGAGGAAGGATAAGGTCCAATAAAACCTGTGACCTAAAGGATAGATTATGTAAGGAGTCCAGGTAATATGGTAACAAGGTGATAAAAATGGCATGCATTAGGACCACCCATGGCACAAACACCCAAGTTCCACCACATTGAGAGCAAGATCAGACAAGAGTTTATCCAAATATAAAAAGACAGTAATTGTGCATATGAAGATGTAATTCAAAAACTCCTCAATCAAGACATTGTTTTGATTGTGATTGAATGTGATTGGACTCGACTCCAACCTACAGTACAATATTCCATTCAATCTTGCCACACCTGGACAATGACAGTAGTGCCAAGTGACAACAAGGCCTCTAAACCAAACTGTGTAACTTTTGAAATGTTAAAACTTGGCACAGTGGAAAGTCAATCACCAACAGCATCTTGTAAATCTAGAAGAAAAGCACACATCAGGAGATCTCAGAGACTAAGTAATTGTGATCATCTTCAAGGAATCCAAATCTTTTAACAACAAGTCTCCTTGCTGTTCGTCTCCAGGAAAGTTATCACAAGTGTCCTTCAAGACCACCTCTTCCTACTAAAGAACTAGATTCTGTTCACTTAAGGGATAATGAACATCACCTCTATTGTGCAACAATTCAAAAGAAAATAAAAAGAGCTGCTTCAAATACCATGCAGTAATTTAGTATACAAACATTCAAAGGCTTAACTCCAAATTATTGTTGACTCACTTATTGCAGAGAAAGAAGAAAAAGGGTCTCATACTAAACATCCACAAAACAGATTCTCTCTAAATTTCCTCCCCCAATATAACTACACCCCATGAAATTAGTGCCCCATGAGAAGACTCTGAGAGCATTTCACATTACAGGAAATGCTACTCAGCAAAGAGGTATAATGATGAAATCGCCACTTCCTGTAGCTGTCTGACGGAATAAAAACACGTTCAAAGATTGAGATCTCAAATGCCTTAGAAAGTTCACGGTCCACCAGGCAGCAGTGATTTCCTACAAATTTTGAAAATATGTTTTTGGTTTATTATTGTCACACACACCAAGATACAGTGAAAATAGTATGTAAACTATTCATACAGATCGAATCATTGCACACAGTGCACTGAGGTAGAACATGGTAACCAATAACAATACAGAATAAGCTGTAACAGCTGCAGATAAAGTATCATACAGATAAACAATAAAGTGCAAGGTCGATTGTGAGACCAAGTGTCCACCTTATTGTAGAAGAGTACCATTCGAGAGTCGGATAACTGGGATAAAAGTTGTCCTTGAGCATGGTGGGATGTGCTTTCAGGCCTTTTTATCTTTTGCCTAATGGGAGAGGGGAGAAGAGAGAATGTCTAGAATAGGTGGGGGTTTTTGACTATGCTGCTGCATCAAGTATAAACAGAGTCCATAGGGGAAGGCTGGTTCCTGTGATGTCCTGAGTTGTGAACACAAATCCCTGCAGTTTCTTGTAGTCATGTCCAAAGAAGCTGCCACACCAAGCCATTATGCATTCAGCTAAAATGCCTTCTATATGGGTTGATGAGGACATGCCAAATTCTTTAGTTTCTTGAGATGGTAGACGTTTTTGTGAGCTTTCTTGGTCGTGATTATCAACTAGTTGGGCCAGAACAGACTATATTGTTGAAGTTCACTCCTGGGAACTGGCTCTAAACCTCAACACCACTGATGCAGACAGGAACACACACATCTCCCTCCTTCCTTAAGTCAATGAGGTCTTGAAGCCTTCCCCCTCATCTGGTCTCACCTATCACCATAAAATCATAAAACACAGAAGCAAAATTAGGTCATCTGGCCCATTGAGTCTGCGTTGTCATTCGACAATGGCTGATTTATTTTCCATCTCAAACCCCATTCTCCTGCCTTTTCCATGTAACTTTTGATGCTCTTACTAAGCAAGCGCCTATCAGCCTTCACTTTAAATATATCCAATGACTTAGCCTCCACAGCCACCTATGGCAATGAATTCTACAGATTCTCCACCTACCTATGGAATAGGTGAATCCATAGATTCAGCTGAAGAAATTCCTCCCCTTCCCTGTTCTAACAGAATGTCCTATTCTGAAGCTGTCACTTTGGGTCCCAGAATCTCCCACCACTAAACGTACTCTCCATGTCCATTCTATCCAGGACTTTCAATATTCAGTAGGTTTCAAAGTTCAAAGTAAATTTATTATCAAAGTATGTACACCATTTTCATCTTTGAACTTCATCTGCTTGCAGGCAGCCACAAGACACAGTAACACAATAGAAACCACGATAAACTACACACGACAAGGACTGACAAATATCCAATGTATGATAAAGGAACAAATCATGCAAATAATAGAAAAAGTAAACAAGTAAAACACAGACCATGAAGTGTCACCAAAATGAGTCCACAGCCATGGAGCCAGTTCAGCGGTAAGGCAAGTGAAGCTGGTCTCGGATCCTGTTGGCTGCAGATCCTAGCTGCGGCGTCCGTTCAGTGCTAAGGAGAATGAGGCTGGTCCAGGAGCCTGACAGCAGAAAGGCAACAAGTGCCTCAAGGTGGACCCAGGACTCCTGCACCATCCACTCTATGGTAGCAGCAGGAAGAGAGGGAGAGGGGTCAAACCCAGTCAAATGGGATGGGCTCAGGTGGCGGTCGGAACTCAAATGAATGTCTTTCTGTGACATTTACAAGCAGAGTCAGGTCCCTTTGAACATCAATATTATCCAGTTGTCATGTTTAATAAAATATTCTGCAAAGTGGATGACCTGACATTTTTCCTATTATATATTCATCTGTCATGTTCTTGCTTATTCACTGAGTTTGTCTTTATCCATGGCAAATCTCTTTATAACCATCTCTCTATGCATGACTCCAGCTAGTTTTATATCATCAGCATATTTGGAAATAATACTCAGTGGCCACTTTATTTGGTACACCTGAACACCTGCTCATTAATACAAATACCTAATCAGCCAATCATGTGGCAGCAACTCAATGCATAAAAGGGTGCAGATATGGTCAAGTAGTTCAGTTGTTGTTCAGATCAGAACAACATCAGAATGAGGAAGAAATGTAATGTAAGTGACTTTGACCACGGAATGTTTAATGTTGACAGATGGGGTAGTCTGAGGCAACGTCCACACGAGACCAGTTAAGTTTGTAAACACTGGTTTTGTGTAAAAACGATAGGCGTCCACATTATACATTTTTAAAAATATCTCTGTCCACATTGAAACGGATATTTCGGCCAATCTCTTTCTACTGTGCATGCACAGAACACATCTACTGAAAACAAGCCACATGTTTGGTGTCGAATCTCGCTGTGTTTGTTCAATTACAGATGAGAAAAACTTAAAAGATGGACAGCTTTTGGCTGTCACGCAGGAGGACTTAAAAGTAAAACAAAACAAATACTGGAGCGTATGGAAGCAACCGATAGGGAGTTCACGGACAGTATGACCCGGCTGATGATGAACATCGAAAAACTGATGAACTCTGTTGCATTAATAAAGCCCCTTGTTAAATGTATAAAACATGTCAGCATCAGTGTTATCTTGCATTTCCATACAATGTTACATTAGGCTGTTACACATCTATTGTCAGAGAAGTACTTGCATAAATAGGGAAACCACCTGCATACAAGCAAGGATAGAAAACAGGGCAAAGTGAATATACTTATTTATTCAATAAGTTATGGGTCAAAGTATTTGGTGAGTACATTTCTAACTCTTCTGTCTTCAGTCTCATTGCCATCTGTTCTGAAATTGTTAGGTTGCGTTCAAGAAAACAATGAAATGGTGCGCTGCTGTCACAATCTGTTCCGGCAAGTCATGATAGCATTTTCTCCGGTTACCCTGTCCACATAGATCTGCCCAAGCGGCATTTTCAAAATTACACACCCTGGAGAGTATTTCTGAAAATTTCTGGTTTCGGGGGACGAAAACACCATTTTAGTGTGGATGAAGGGTAAAAACGAAGAGAAAAAGCTTCGGTTATAGATTTATCCGGTATAGTTTGGACATTGCCTGAGTATCTCAGAAACTGCTGATCTCTTGGGATTTTCAGTCACAACAGTCTCTAGAGTTAACAGAGAACTGTACAAAAAGCAAAAAAAAACATCCAGTGAGCATGAATTTTGTGGGTGAAAATGCTTTGTTAATGAGCGAAGTCAGAGGAGAATGGCCAGACTGGTTCAAGCTGACAGGAAGGCACAGTAACTCAAATAACCAGACGGTGCAATAGTGATGTGCAGAGGACCATGAACATATACTCAATAGTAACTGAGTGGCCACTGGGTACATCCTGTACCTAATAAAGTGGCACTCACTGCATAGTTGGAGCCCAGCACATAGTTTGTGAATGGGTTTGGGCCAGATATCAATCCCAGTAGAAACACCTATTTACAGCCTACCAACCTGAGAACGACCTGTTTATTCCTACCTTTGTTTATTGTCTTTCTTTTTAATCAATCCACACAAGTTTAATTCCCCAATTCCACATATTTCACAGATCATAAACATGAGAATGAAACAAAACAGGTATGGGAGTAGGTCAAATGCCCCCAAGACTGCTCTACAATTGAAGGTTGATGTAATCCTGGTCTCAATAAACTAATTTCCATACTCCTTGACACACTCTGTTTAAGAGTTTCTGTCTCTTCTTTAAGTATATTAAATAACTCGGCATCCACAGCTTTCTAAGGTAGTGAATTCCAAAGGTTCACAACTACTCAGCAAAAAAAATTCTACTTGAAAAGTGTTACTTCTTCATTCTGAAACTATGTGCAATAGTTCAAGATACTCTTGCTAGGGAAAGAAATCGAAAAGCATCTACCCTGTCAGTCTCTTCCAAAATCTTAAGACTCAATGTTATCTTTCGTCAAAACTACAAACCTACAAATCTTTTACCCCAGGAATCCAGCCAATGACCTTTTGTAAAGAAGAGCTAATATGCAGATTCTGAAATTCTAAGCATCACACACAAAATGCAGGAGGAACTCAGCAGGCCAGCAGTGTCGATGGAAAAGAGTACAGTCGACGTTTTGGGCTGAGACCCTTCAGCAGGACTGGAGGAAAAAGATGAGGAGTAGAGTTGAAAGGTGGGGAAGGGGAGGAAGAAACACAAGGTGTTAGGTGAAATCAGGAGGGGTAGGGGTGAAGTAAAGAGCTGGGAAGTTGATTGGAGAAAGAGATAAAGGGCTGGAGAAGGGGGAGAGGACAGAAGGCCAAGGAAGAAAGAAAAGGAGGAAGGAGCACCAGAAGGAGGCGATGGGCCAGCAAGGAGATAAGGTGATGGGGGAGGGGGGAGGGGATGGGAATGGTGAGGGAGTGGGGAATTACCGGAAGTTTGACAAATCGATTTTCATGCTATTGTGGTGACCCACTTCCTTGCACACTCGAACCGGCTCACAAATAGCCAGCGCGCCAGCATACAGGCCAGTCCTAAAAGGGCGCCAGGTCTGCTTCACCAACAAAGGGAAAAGCTCGCGCGGGACTGTGAATACAACCTCCTACAGCATCTGCGCCCGGGGAGGGCAGGATCAGGGAGGCTTTAAAGTGAGACTGCGAAGTTTGAATAAAATCTTCTTTAACTGCAGTTTACCGACTCTGTATCGTTATTTTAGCGCTGTGTGTAGCACACCGCTACAATTGGTGACCCCGACGGTCGAAACGATATTTGGACCGGAGATGAACGACGCCACATCTGTTCATGCAGTTTCGTTAAAACTGCCAAACTTCTGGACGCTGAGACCTCACCTATGGTTCCAGCAAGCAGAAGCCCAATTCCACGATCGGCAGATAACCTCAGAGGACACACGTTACTACTACGTGGTGAGCTCCCTTGACCAGGAGACAGCCGGCCAGGTTGAGGAGTTCATACAGTCGCTCCTAGAGGACGGCAAATACACAGACTTCAAAGCCCTACTCATAAGGACTTTCGGACTCTCACGGCGCGAGCAAGCTGCCCTTTTACTGCACCTGGATGGTTTGGGGGACAGACCTCCATCGGCTTTAATGAATGAAATGTTGTCTCTGGCCAGCGGACACAAGCCCTGCCTCATGTTTGAGTAGGCATTCCTGGAGCAGCTGCCCGAGGACACACGCCTGCTGCTGTCCAACGCGGATTTCAGCGACCCCTGGAAGGTGGCAGCCCGGGCGGACTTGCTGTGGAACGCCAAGAAGGTGACTGAGGCGTCCATCGCACAGATCACCAGGCCACACTCTCAGCAGCAAACCAGACCCGGCCCGGCCACAGAGCCCACTAACCCCAGAGGCAGGGGTGGGGAGCCCAACGAACAATGGTGCTTCTACCACCAGCGGTGGGGCGCAGAAGCCCGCCGCTGATGGCTATGGCGGCTGGCCATCGGGATAGCCTCCTGTATGTGTGGGACAAGCGGTCGGGACACCGTTTTTTGGTCGACACCGGTGCCGAGATCAGCGTCTTACCTCCGACGAGTTACGACACCCGCAACAAGGCACCGGGTCCCCCCCGAGGGCCGTGAACGGCAGCACAATAAGGACCTACGGCACCCGTACGGTGCAGCTACAGTTCGGCTCCAGCCGTATCACATGGGACTTCACACTGGCCACTGTAGCCCAACCACTTCTGGGTGCAGATTTTTTGCGGGCTCACAGCCTACTGGTCGACCTGCCCAGGAAGAGACTGGTCCATGCCGAGACCTTTCAGACGTTCTCCCTGGGTGCAGCCCAGTTACCAGCCCCTCACCTCGACTCCATCACGCTGTCCGACAACGACTTCACCAGGTTCCTGGCGGATTTCCCATCGGTTCTGGCACTGCAGTTCATGGCAGCCATGCCCCGACACGGCATACAGCACCTCATCTCGACCCAGGGACCACCCCTCCACGCCTGTGCTCGAAGGCTTCCTCCGGACAAGCTCCGATTGGCGAAGGAGGAATTCAAGAGGATGGAGGAATTGGGGATCATACGGAGGTCCGACAGCCCATGGGCCTCCCCCCCGCACATGGTGCCCAAAGCAGCCGGGGGCTGGAGATCATGTGGCTACTACCGCAGGCTGAACAAAGTTACAACACCGGACCGCTACCCTGTGCCGCACATTCAGGATCTTGCAGCAAATCTGCACGGCTCACAGATCTTCTCCAAGGTAGACCTTGTCTGGGGATACCATCAAATCCCGATGCATCCGGACGATGTCCCCAAAACGGCACTCATCACCCCGTTCAGCCTTTTCGAGTTCATCCGCATGCCGCACAGACGTTCCAGCGGTTAATTGACGATGTGGTACGCAACCTGGACTTCGCTTTCATCTATTTGGATGACATCCTCATAGCCAGCAGCAGTCGTCAGGAGCATCTGTTCCACCTCCATCAACTCTACGCTTGACTGAGTGAATACGATCTAACAATCAACCCGGCCAAATGCCAATTCGGGCTCGACACCATCAACTTTCTGGGCCACAGGTTTACTAAAGATGGGTCAACTCCTCTGCCCGCTAAGGTAGACGCAGTTTGCCATTTTCCCCGACCCACCACAATCAAAGGCCTTCAGGAATTCGTGGGTATGGTAAATTTCTACCACCGCTTCCTCCCTTCAGCTGCCCGAATCATGCGCCTCCGTTCGCCCTGATGTCAGGTCCGGGCAAGGACGTTACCTGGGACGAGGAGTCAGCCGCCGCTTTCATTAAAACGAAAGAAGCCTTGGCAAATGCCGCGATGCTAGTACACCCCAGAATGGACGTCCCTACCGCCCTCACAGTGGATGCATCTAACACGGCAGTCGGTGGGGTACTGAAGCAACTCATCGTGGGTCGCTGGCAACCCCTGGCATTTTTCAGCAAACACCTGCGACTGCCCGAGCTCAAATACAGTGCTTTCGACCGGGAACTGTTGGCGCAATACCTGGCAATCCGGCATTTCAGGTACTTCTTAGAAGGTAGGTCCTTCACTGTGTTCACGGATCACAAGCCGCTTACCTTTACGTTCACGAAGGCGTCCAGACCCTGGTTGTCCCGCCAGCAGCACCATCTGTCCTACATCTCTGAATACACGACGGATGTCTGGCATGTCTTGGGTAAGGACAACGTCGTGACGGACGCGCTCTCTCGCCCCAACATTCATGCCCTTTCCCAAGTGGTAGACTTTGAGGTGCTGGCAGAGGCACAGCAGGCAGACGAAGAGATCCCTAGTTACAGAACCGCAGTTTCTGGTTTGCAGCTCCAGGACCTCCCCGTAGGCCCGGGTGAGAGGACCCTACTCTGTGACGTCACCACCGGCCAACCCCATCCCGTTGTCCAGGCAAACTGGCGGCGCCGTGTTTTCGACTCCATTCATAACTTAGTGCACCCCTCCATCAGGACAACCGTCCGGATGGTCACCAGCAGGTTCGTTTGGCATGGTCTCCGCAAGCAGGTCAATGAATGGGCCAAAACGTGCATGCAACGTCAGATGGCCAAGGTGCAGCGGCACACCAGAGCTCTGCCGCAGCAGTTCCACCCCACCCACCGGCGTTTCGACCACATTCATGTGGATATCGTGGGCCCCTGCCAGTGTCGCGCAGAGCGCAGCACCTCCTCACTATCGTGGACTGGTTCACCAGATGGCCAGAGGCGATCTCCTGCTTTGGTGTACCGGCCCACATTACCTCCGACAGAGGCGCCCAGTTCACCTCCAGCCTGTGGTCAGCTATGGCCAGCCTTTTGGGGACACAGCTGCACCACACAACTGCCTACCACCCACAGTCGAACGGCCTGGTGGAGCATTTCCACCGTCACCTAAAGTCGGCTCTCATGGCCCGCCTGCGAGGTGCTAACTGGGTGGTCGAGCTTCCCTGGGTCCTACTCCGCATCTGCACAGCGTCCAAAGACGATTTGCACACCTCGTCGGCCGAGTTGGTGTACGGCGCACCCCTGGTCGTCCCCGGGGAGTTCATATCAGCCCCAAGGGGGCACGACGAAGAACCCGCAGCAGTCCTGGGCAGACTATGCGAGAGGCTCGACAACCTGGTCCCCATACCCACTTCGCAGAATGGGCAGAACCCGACCTGCGTACCCAAAGACCTGCAGAACTGTAAGTTTGTGTTTGTACGAAGGGGCGGGCATTGGCCTTATGAGGGGCTCTTTACGGTGCTCAGGAACAACGGGTCCACGTTCGTGCTGGATGTTGGGAGGAGAGAGGAGGTTTTCACGGTGGACCAACTCAAACTGGCCCATGTGGATGTGGCGCAACCGGTCGTGTTGCCGGCACCGCGGCACAGAGGCCGACCTCCCAAACAGGGTCCGTCCCAGACTGTGGACATTGGGGGGAGTATCGCCGGTTCGGGGGGGGTTATGTGGCGACCCACTTCCTAGTGCACTCGAACCGGCTCACAAATAGCCAGCGCGCCGGCATAAAGGCCAGTCCCAAAAGGGCGCCAGGTCTGCTTCACTAACAAAGGGAAAAGCTCGCGCGGGACTGTGAATACGTGCCTCCTACAGTTTACCGACTCCATGTCATTATTTTAGCGCTGCGTGTAGCACACCGCTACACTATCAGGATGGAGACTACCCAGATGGAATATAAGGTGTTGTGCCTCTAACCAGAGTGTGGCCTTGTCATGACAGTGAAGGAGGCCATGGATAGATTTATCGGAACGGGAATGAGACACTTTCTCCATTTCAAGCACTTACTTCTTTAAATGTGAAAACAAAAACTATACAGGACACTCTAGGCGTGTCTTACTATCACCCTAAAGAGTTGCATCAGTATTTCTCTACTTCTCAACGCTTCACCGGTGTTCCAATACTTTTTTGTGTTTCATGTACTAGGGTCCCAAAGCTTTTTATACCACTGTATTTTGAAGTTGCACTACATTTAAATAATAGTTTGATTACCTACTTTTCTTTCCAGAGTAGATAACCTTACATTTTGACTTCATCTGCTATTTCTTGACCACTCTGTCCTTTTACAGGTTGTGTTCTAGCGTTTTGTCACAATTTACATACCCATCAGTCTTTGCGCCAGCAAAAACACTTGATTCAGATCATTACATTAACCTCCAGTGTGGAGCATTATCAATAGCCTTTCAAAAATCTATATATACTACATCAACTAGTTCTTTCATGTCTATTCTACTAGACACATCCTCAAAAAGACAAACAGAAGCTCCTTGTGTAAATTCATCCTATACAGAAATTCTACTGCAAAATGCTTGTGTGCGTCTTACAAGTGAACTGAAGCCATAAGTCATTTGAACTCCCTCAGTCTGTGGGTTATATAAAAACTTCAATAATCTGGTTTACCAGGGACTTTGGTGGTGCTGAACCAGCAGTTTCCCAACCAGTGAATGTTAATGTATTAATATCCCAACACTTTTAATTCACCTTAAAAATGTTACACATTATATTCCAGGAATTATTTATATTGGGCTGAGTGCGGGCCAGTGGGACTAGGTGAATGTAAGCGTCGGCACGGACTAGAAGGGCCGAGATGGCCTGTTTCCGTGCTGTAATTGTTATATGGTTACAGGAATTTTCCAGGAATACAATACAGCAACCATGAGAACACAACCATAAGAACATGAAAGTCGCATGAACACAGGGATGGGACTTGTGAAGAGTGGTGACAAGTGATGATTGATTCGGTGGTTTGAGCTCATGCTAATGTATTGGCTCACTTACTGGAGCATTTTATATCAATGGAGTGGGTATAAAAGTAGAACAGTCAGTGGGCTCAGTGGGTGTTTACCGAGGCCTCACTGATGGGCTGGATCACAAACTTCGCCACAGATTGGCAGAATGGGATGTTCACTGCAGTGAAGGGAGCCCATGTACATCTAGATAAGCATTTTAATGCTTGCTTTGTTCTGTCCTAATAAATGAAGTTTGAAACAGGGAAGGGAAATTTATATCTTTCTGTCTTACCAGTGGATCACGAACCATTAAGCATAACAATGTTGTAAGGAAATTTGTTGATCTGGTCTTTGTCATAATTTTTGACATTTGGAATCTCCTGAGTATTCAATTGCGTACCCTTTCTCAACAAGTAGTTGACCTTGATCTCTCAATCACTCCCTTAAACTAACGGTAACTCTCCCCATATTCCAACATGGCACACTCCATCAAATGAAGCTCCAAACCCTACTTCTTACCAGCAACACCACATTTTACTGTCTTGACCCTCCAACCTGCAGACTCTCACCAATCTGTCCTCTTCCCTGGGAACAGCCAGAGTTTCTCTGCTAGGTTCATATCAAAGGTAGAGAAATGGTTTTTTTGAAAAGCAATTCATTTTGCACACAATGGCATAGGTATCATTGATTTAAAATATACAGAACGGAATTGGTAAGTTCAGAAATGGGCTCATGCAGATGTACATAGTGGCACAGAGGAGCACAGGACCAGTGAAAGCAAAAGACAGATTCCGAAAAGAGCAAAAATGCAACAGTAAAATGCAACATCAACTTTAAAACAGGATTTTTAAGAAAATAACAAATTATAACAAAGAGACAAAACTAAAATCATAACATGACCACAAACTTACGAAAGGATTGAACAAGATAGTTTCCAGTAAGAATGAGAGTACTGTGTCACAAATAAATGCAAGATATTTAGAACAGAAGAGAAAAAACATCATGTACAGTGATATGTAAAGAACCCTGGAAGTTACTTCCAATATTGGATAATATAGAATCTATATTAGTAACAAAATTCAGATCATATAGATGAAACAATAAAGAGTTGGAAGAACATTGTAATGTGAATAAACTTGATTAGATGTGTTTGTATGGTGGTAATCAGTGAAGGAGATCTTATATTTCATCCAAATGACGTCCTTACTCATGTCAAGTTTTTAAGTTCTTCAAAATGTCTATCTAAAACATGTTACCTCAGTGAATCATTTGTTCAAGAAATTTCATGACGTTTTAATACCAGTGAGATAAAGTGGTAAGCTCACCACTTCCAGTACCATCTAGTTGTGACAATATACACCCCTGCTACTATCGAACCTCGTATTTTGTATACTGGTTTGAATACTCAGATTTCAATGCTAACAAAAACTCTATCATCTGAAGATCTCTTTCCAAGAGAAACGTATTTCCCTCAAAGCCAAAAAGAGAAAACACCAGTCACCAACAATGCCTTACAGAAATTTCTGTGACCTTGAGTCTGAATACAAAGTCAGCTAAGGGACCTCCAGGAAAAAGTTTCTTCAACAGTTTCTCATGGTCAAGGATGATTTGCTTCCACTCCAGCTCTGAATTCTGAGGTGGCCGATGAGCCCAATATGGGATCCACACATTTACCATGGCTGAGGTAAGAGACACTAGATTGGCAAAGGAGTAGAGCTCTTTCTGCTCATTTTTTTGCTGAACCTCCTAAAACTCAACAAAAAGAATTGAATTACTCAGTATCATCCTGGATGCTCCTTCTCCAATTTGAGCAATCACGTCCCAAAGGTAGCCATGAGTCAGTGAAAGTGTTACTTTTTATTAAAGAAGCCTTTAAGGACACAAATTTAATGTTCCCATTGTCCTTTACACAATCTTTTTTTTTATTTGAGGTCACTGTGGAATGCATATTTCAGGAATCTGCCTTTTGGGATGTCATTACAGCAAGCTATTTTATACATGCGACCCAAAGGTGTGCAATTTAGGAGGTTAACTGACAGCTATAAATTGCCACATTTAGTGTGAGTGGCAGAATTAATGGGAATGTGAGGAGAAAAGGCAACAGGGAAGTGAGTGGCTCTACGAACTGGCATAACATCATATTCCTGAGGGAAATATGGGATATGAGACATGAATTCCTTCAAAAACTATATGTAATTCCCAAATACATGTAAACATTTTGTAGTTTCTTATGAAAATGTAGACAAGAATCTCACTTGAAAGATTCTGAATTCACTGGAATCATACAAATCTCAGGCTCAGCTGGAAAGTGGAGAGTAAGTGCATTACAGATGCCAGTTATAAGAGGAGAAGGATTAATCTCTTCTAATCCCACCCCACCCCCAATTCAGTGGTATTATCAGAAACAAAAAAAAATTAAATAACCACCAAGTCAAAGCTTAATGTGACCAGCTACACAAATATACTATCAAAAAGAGCCAGAGGATGGGTATTCTATATTCTAACTCACCAAACCCTTCCTACTTTTAACAAGTGACAAACCATGGTGTGAATAAATACTCACTGCTTGCCTGAATACGTGCACTTTCTGACAATGCTATAAACTAACATCAACACCATCCAATACAAAATTAGTACTCCATCCACCACCTTAAAACATTCCCTCCTTTCAATGCAGTAATTCACCGTGACATCTTTCACTGCACCTCTCAAGCCTGTACCTTCAAGAATCAAATAAAGGCAACAAGTGTACAGAAAAACATCCTCCACAAATGCATTCCTATCCTGACCCTTTCATTACTGTTACTGGAGACAGAATTCTGGACCACTACACACCATCTGTGTAGAAGCAGCATCACAATAGAATATACAATTAATAATGTGACTTCCCATGGATTAAAGTACAGTGAAAGAACAGGAAAAATCTGTTCCATATTTTATGTTCACCTTTCTAGTACATTTGTGTTTTCTCACATTCACTTAAAAGCTAACTTCTTCAAAATAGCCATAGGTATTGCAAAATTTACACAATACCGAAGAACATATTTCCATTTAAAACTTAACCATTCATAACCTTTTACATTGGACTATGTTAGCTAAGTAGGTATTTTTGAAGAGTAACTAGTAAAATTATACTGGCAGGCATATCAGTCAAATTCTAAATCGGCAGAACATCTGTTTTAACTGTTTCTCATATGTTGTCCAAGTCAACAAGAAAACTTTATAAAACATGCAGTGGAATATTTTATGTCCAATTGAGAAGACAAACAGGAGATCTTTCGATGTTACTCTACATCTGGAAGATGTGACAATGCAGCATCTCTTCCACCTTACACTGAAGAGACATTACTAAGCCAAGACTGACATCTTAGGATCCCATGCAGCAAACTGTACTAAAGCCAATAAAGCAAAATAATCACATACTTGTGACATGATACTCTGCCAAATTACACATCTGAATCTTGGCATTCAAACTATGGCAGGTTGGCTCAGTTGAGAACACACTCATTAAAACCACTAAAATCAGATTGAAAGCAGAATGTAAAAATCAAACACAGATTTACAAATCCTGCCTTTTGCAGACATACTTCTTGGCACCAGTCATCTCACAAGAAAATGTCACATTTCAAGGTGTCACCCTTTTAAGAATCGAATTTAGTGAATGCTGATAACTTCCATTTCAGCTTAGAAGACATTCAGATTAGGAGACTTAATTTTCTTTTTTGGTGTAACCACTGAGCAAAAAAATCATCATGTAAGCCACAATCTCATATTGCAAACCACAGGAATTACCAAGCTTTCACTTGTTTGTGGCATGAACCAATCAAATTGCCTCTAAAATTCTGTTTAATTAGTCTGAGATACCATCTTGAAGTTTCACCCAGTGAAAATTTGTAAACGAAATGTTTAAAAGAATCTCACGGAAAAAAGAATCTTTGAAAAATCACATTGAAAAATCATAGAATTGCTTGTGTTAATGTGGAAAATTTTTCTCTTTACAAGCAACAGGAGCTACACATCAATAATTTGTTCGAACTATGTCATGTTAACTTTGCTTCATCTGCTGACTTTAACTTCCACATTAGAGACTTAAGCACAAAAGCTTTAAGTAAAACTTATTAGCAGAACTATTGAGGGTACCTGTTGTCTAAAAGGTTTTTTAACAGAGGAAAGTAAAACCTAGGTTCCAGCTGCCCTTTAGGGTGGATGCAAAAGTGCGCTGCACAACAAATGGGCCTCAAGATGTATCTGATAGCCTGTCTCAATTAACGACCTGCTTCTGTGAGATATAGGCCAAATACATGCTACTCCCTGCCTGCATTTACCTGCAGGAAGATCCTGAAGCTCACTGCTAATCAGCAAGTATCTATGAAGCAACGGGTTTTCCAACAAGGAAAAGTATGCCCTGCCCTTCCTGAGAAGCACTTTGCTAGCCAGCTAAGACATATCCCTCAGCCTGCCAGTTGTCAACATTGTCAAACAATTGGAATATTAATATCTGACATCCATAAAGATTCTAAAGTATTCAAAAATGAAAAATATTACAAGTAAAATAACTCAATTTTAAAACTACTTTAAATAAAATCAATGAAATTCACTAGAAAATGCTTAAACTATTTTTTTCCAGTTTAAGTTCATAATTAATTCAAAGAAGTGTTAATTATTTTAAATAACTCTCACATATACATCTTTTTTTCCACCTGGTACTGGTTTAGCACTCATAGTCGACTATATTACCACTGGAAAAATGAAAGATGTTCTGCCCCTGGAGTACATGAGAATAAATATTGCTGTACTATCTAAAGGACAGTGTTGAAAGTCTTTTAGCCAGTCAGGGGCTTCTGTGTTTAGGTTGATGCCTCTCAAAAGTGACTCAATTGCTAACCAGCTCTTCAATACAAAAAAAGATACGCACAACTTATATAATGGGTTCCTTGACAATATTTCAAAGAGCAGTAGAGTTCACGAATAGTTGTCTTTCAATCAATATTAGTAGTAAAAATAGATTTTATTATTATATTGGTGGTTGTGGGAACATATCAAATGCATATATTCTGCCATATTGCAACATTATACTTTATTATTTCCTCCTTTCCCATCTGTAAAACCACAGTTTCTGTTATATGCCAAGAACATTTCCACTTCAATGGTATGGACATAATTGTCTACTTCCTTCTTACTCTCCTCCAACCACAACATCTAACTTGGGCTCCTACTAAGGAAATAGAAATGCTAATGGAAGAATAATTTTCTGTTATAACCAAACCTAATTTTTCTGGTATAATGAGACTGCAAGCCTCAAATATTGGGGCTTTTTGGGTTTTGATCAAAATTGAGGTTAATTTAAAGGTTACTCAAAGAAAGTATTTACTGGCCATGACCATGGAGTAATCAGTCATAATAAATATACAATAAAGTTCAAATAAACGTTGTTATCAAAGTACATATATGTCACAGCATGCGGAGATTCATTTTCCTGTGGGTATAGTCAGCAAATCCGTAGAATAGAAACTATAACAGGATCAATGAAAGATCAACAAGAGTGCATAAGTCTTGAACTTGGACTTGTACAGACTTTCCACTCCACACCTATCTTGCTGATACCAGATTAAAACAGCGTCAAGCAGTGGAGTGGGGAGAGAAAGGGGAGTAAAACTGAATCCTTTCAAAGGTTGCAATCATAATGAACATAAAGAAAAATGGCTATGGTCATCATAAAATTGGTATGATACCCACGGGATAGTTACTAGAGATTGTCAAGTAAATCTTCCATAACTAAACCAAATTTTTTAGTTGCTTTATTAAAGACTAAAAGTTGCCTAGCAATAATTCACAATTCTCCACCAATGAAGCAGCCTAAATAGGCTCCAAACCACAAGGTGTGTAGACATGGAAAATAATACCGGTGCTACGTAAATCTCTGATAAAGACGATTTGTGATTCGAGGGAAATTAGTTCACATTTATTTTCCTTTTCAATAACAGTACTATCCTTGATACTTACAACATAATAATTCTGGAGTAAATTAGATCTGGCATATTAATAAGCAGTTTATGAACTCTTTGTAATTACCTGTTTTCTGCATTAATTACTCATAAAATGTGGTCTGATCTTCATCTGAGTCACAATAATAGAGAAACACAATTGGCCTGAACTAATATCACACAATTAATTGTACTTTTCATGTCTTTATTGAACACATTGTTTAATCATTCACTGTTCAGGCTGGAAAATTTAATAACTGATTGAGCCTCCTTTAGTACCAATAACCTTCAGCAAACATTTCCTGTAGCTGCTGATCAGACTTGCACAACATCGAGGAGGAATTTTAGACCATTCCTCCATACAAAATTGTTTCAGTTCATCAATATTTTTGTGATACTTTGTGGAAGCAGCCCTCTTCAGGTCATGCTACAACATCTCAATTAGGTTAAGGTCTAGACTCTGACTTGGCCATTCCAAAACACAAATTTTCTTTTTAAACCATTCTGTTGATCAACTCTTGTGCTTCGAATCATTGTCTTGTTGCATCATCTAACTTCTATTAAGCTTCAGGTGACAGACCACTACCCTGACATTCTCATGTAAATTGTCTTGATACAATTTCAAATTGATTGTTCCCTCAACAATTGCTAAACAAAACCTAAGGCAGCAAAGCAGCCCCAAACTCTGATGCTCCTTCCCCCATGCTTCACAGTTGGGATGAGGTGTTGGTGTGCAGTGCCAAAAAGATCTGCCAGAAAGTTTAACTTTTGTCTCATCTGTTCACAGAACATTGTCCCAGAAACATTGTGGGACATCCAAGTGGTCTTTTGCAAATATT
This sequence comes from Hypanus sabinus, assembly GCF_030144855.1. Taxonomy (NCBI): domain Eukaryota; kingdom Metazoa; phylum Chordata; class Chondrichthyes; order Myliobatiformes; family Dasyatidae; genus Hypanus; species Hypanus sabinus. The sequence goes on along the minus strand of NC_082710.1, from coordinate 23,385,532 downwards.
ACATGCACAGCAATGTTTTTTTTGGAGAGCAGTTGTTTCATCCATGGTGTCCTTCCATTCTTATTAAGTGTTTTTCTTATAGAGGACACATGATCAGAGACGTAAGCAAGTTCTAGAGATTTCTGCGGGTCTTTTGTTATTATCCTTGGGTTCTTTTTCACCTTCTTCAGCACTGTATGTTGTGCTCTTGGTGTGATCTCTGCAGGATGCCCACTCTTATGGAAAGTAGCAACAGTACTGAGTTGCCTCCATTTGCAGACAATTTCTCTTACTGTGGTCTGACAAGCACTCAGGTCTTTAGAAATGCTTCTGTAGTTTTTTCCAGCTTCATGCATCTCTACAATTCTCCAAAAGCTGTTTTGATTGAGGCATGGTACATATAAACAGATCTTTCTTGATAAGAGCAGACTCGTCAGTAACCTGACTGTATGATTTTTTTTTATATATACCTCTACAACCCACATCTCCAATCTCATCTCATTGATTGGAACACCTGACTCCAAATAGCTTTTGTAAAAGGCATTACCTAAGAGGTTCACATACTTTTTTGAACTTGACTATGACTGTTTAAATGGTAAGCTGAGTATCGATGAGAAAAAAGTGTAATTGTTTATGTGGTATTAGTTTAGGCAGATTTGGTTTGTCTATTATTATGACTTAGATGAAGATCAGACCACATTTTATGAGAAATTAACGCAAAAAAGGTAATTGCAAAGAGTTCATGAACTTTTTCTTTCAACTGTACCTAATTGTAAAAGGCATGATAAATGGCCTGATCTCCAAGGATTTCTGCTGCCACTGAAATACAAAGACGAAGCCATAGTGCTGTTTGAGCACAAAATGGCAGGAGAGGGTCAACCTCAGGAAGGACAAGGATGTGAGGCTCAAATTTGATGAATCCTATTCTCATCTGAACTGCCAGATTTTTCCCCACACTAAGACAAAAAAAATTAGAGGTTAAAAGGATTTAAGGAGCTGCTAAGTAACAGCAGGTCCAGTTGCTAGACAGATAAATTTTACAAGAGCAAGTTTGCAAAGGGGGTATGATAGAGAAGCTAATAAAAAATTGTCTTATAGCAACACCTGCACTGCAAGCTTTGTTATTTAGTGCATTCTAGTTCTGCAGGACATGATGCAGATAGAAACAGTCAAGCAACAAGAAGTAATAATTAGCTGACGTTTCTGAAAATTGAAAAATCTTGATGCACCTTCCAGCTGTTTAAAGCTCAAATTCTCACCTTTCCCCATTATTAATATAAACAAATCACTCAAAACCAAGCTTGGAATACTTCCTCATTCATTAAAGTATTTGCTACACTCTGACTGAAAATGCAAAATAAAAAAACTGTCAGGCACCTCAAAACATGTAGATATCCAAACATAACTGATGATTCCGGATTAAAAAACCCGATGAGTTGCTCAGAGCATTTCAAAATGAATCTAAAAATACCACCAATGCTTTCTTTATAACTGAAGCCATATGTTTCAGTGATATGAAACCAAAACTGCAGTAAAATGGGAGTGTATGTGCTACGAGACTTACCTTTTAGTCGTTCTAGTAGATCAATCTGTCCAGCAGAAGCCAGAGCCAGAGCTTCATCTTCAATGCTACCCTGCAGTTGCTTCAGGACTTCCTGCAGCACGAAGTGAAGCACAATCAGAATGGCTATAAACATAACAAAACCCAACGTACAAGATAGGCTGCACACTGCAGAGCAGCCATACACTGGAGCCTCCAACTGCACACTACACCAGCAAGAGGAGTTGCAACAGAACTCATTTGTGGCCTCCTCATGTTTCTACTTCCAGAGGAAACAGAGGTTAAATCTAGAACCAACAATTCATATATTTACAATGAATCAGCACTTGAAGATGATCTTCACTGCTTTGGCTGCTACTAATTTATCTATAAATTTAGTTACAATTTGAACTGGCCATACTGCTACTGTACCAATACTTCCAGTTCCTTTGTATAATGCTACACTGTGTTCTGATGCTTTCCTTAATTACCCATAAATTGTTATGTGAGGTGAAGGAAAAAATATTCCTAATACATTTCTGGCAAAATACATACCCAAAATACAAGCAAGAACCTACTGAAGGAACTCAGCAGATTAAGCAGTTTCTGTGGGGGAGGGGAAAGGAAGTTCTCAACATTTCAGGTTCTTCCCCTGCTTCTAACACCCCCCCCCCCCTCACCCCCACAGGTACTGCTGAAACCTCTGAGCTCCTTCAGCTGATTGATTGCTGCTCCACATTCCAGCATTTGCAGTCTCTTGGGTCGCTGTCTGACAGAAATACAATTCATTTACAGCTGAAAATAATCAAACAGGCTGTTGGATTACTGTTTTCGTATCAAGAGAATGAGGATACAAATGGGTGAAAAGCCCTACTTAGACCACACCGGAGTACTGTGAATAAATCTGCGTACCAAACTGTGAGAAACTTATCAATCAGGATTGAGCACAGGGGTGTTCCTACTGGACCAGCACCTCAATGAGTATAACATTACCATAATCTAGGTTCAGTGTGATGCGATGAAAATTTTCAAGACATTAAGGAGAAATGATAAGAGTAAAGAGAAATGAGTTCCATTTTAAGGAAGATCAGAATCAGGGTCATTGCATAAAGAATAAGGAAACACATCTACTTGCAAAGAGTGGTAGAAGTTTGGAATTCTTCTTGGGTATTAAAAGGATTGACAAGATATGAAGTACATGCATTGGGGCAGAGGGCTGTATCTCAAATAACAGTGAGTCGGAGTACATGAAGGATATAGAGAGTCTGGTGACATAGTGTCATGACAACAAACTTTCCCTCAATGGTAGCAAAACAAAAGAGCTACTCACTGATTGCAGGAAATTTTGTCGTGCATATGCTCCTGTCTACATCAACAGTGCTGAGGCTGAGAGTTCTATGCTCACAGGAGTAAACACCAATTGGCCATTTTGGTCCAAGCATGTACGTGCCATGGCTAAGAAAATTCACCAATACCTTGACCTCCTCAAGAAACGAATGAAATTTGTCATTTCCCCTTTAACCCTCACCAATTTTTATCAATACACCATACAACACATCCTATCTGAATCCATCATGACTTAGTACGGCAACTGCTCTGAAAGCAGGTGACATGGCAGTGGAGCAGTTAACGCAGACAGTAAGGTCGAAGTTCAATTCTGACACAATATGTAAGGACTCTGTACGTCCTCTGTGTGGAATGCACGAGTTTTCTCCGGATACTCCAGTTTCCATCCACAATCCAAAGACCATTGTGAACCGTAGATCATTGTAAACCGTCCTGAAATTAAACTAGGGTTAAATCAGGGGTTGCTGGGCATCGTGGCTCAAAGGGTCAGAAGGGCCTATTCCGTGCCGTACCACAATAAGTAAATAAACAAACAAACAAGCAAGACTGCAAGAAACTGCAGAGTCGTGGACACAGCTCAGCACATCATGGAAGCCAGCTTCCCCTCCATGAATTCAGTCTACACTTCTTGCTGCCCCAGGAAAGAAGCCAACTTAATCACACATCCCACCCATCCTGGACATTCTCTTTTCTACCACCCTCCCACTTCCATCAGCAGAAGACACAAAAGCCTGAGGGGATCTACCACTAGACTCACCAAAGACAGCTTCTATCTTGCTGATTTAAGGCTATTGAACGGTCTCCTAGTATGGTAAAATGGTCTCATTATACTAGGAGACCTTACTATCTTCTTTTTGTGACCTTGCACCTTAATTTTTTGCCTGCAGTGCACTTTCTGTAACTTTATTCTGCATTGTTACCTTATACAGTACTACCTCAATGCACTGTTGTAATGAAATTATCTTTATGGACGTACGAAAGACAAGTTTTTCACTGTACTTTGGTTCTTGTGACAACTACAAACCAATTCAATCCAATACTCTGATGAAAGATCGTCCATGATTTAATGGATGAGAGTGTGTGTGATGATCTGCAAAGATTACCTATTTCCATTTCTTACATTCTTGTGACAAGGCAAAAACTAGCTTTGTATCACACCGGAGAACAAAAATTTATTTATGGATACTTACGTTAAATTCATATCTTAACTACATGCAATACTCAAGAAAGTTGGTTTCTTACTAAATCCAAGGAGATGCTTCTTCCCAAAAGCCACTTTCAGCAACAAAAGCTACTTTGATTCAAGGCTCATCATTTACATTATATTAATTTGTTCTAAAATACCAACATAAGAAGTGCTGTTGGAAAGTGATGCTTAAAACAGCACTTCTGCAATTAATCTGATTTGTAGGATATTAGGAAACCTCTCCATTACTCTTTTGCCAATGCTTGAAGATGAAATATTTGAAGCATACACTGTAAAGCTTTTTTCTTTCAGACTTCAGGATTTCCCAAAGGACTTTTCAGCCATTTGTGCAGAACAAGCACAAATACACAGCAACTTGAGGATTAAATTTTGACAGAATACAAAAGATAATTCCTGTTTTTTCTCTCCATATTGTGCATCTCTCACCTGCCCTGAGAGACCAGCCAAGGCCATGGATTAGCTTCCCATCTACAAGATTCACTCCCTACAGATGTCCCACTGAATTATGAATTTCAATTGGATAACCACTGGCATTCAACAAGTTACCATAAAAGATGGACCATTATTGTGGCAAATATGCAACATCAGAATTAATTTTTGAATGGAAAGAAAAATTACTAAATTTTCTGTGCAGAGGAACCTATGAATTCCTTCTTTGATATATTCAATGACTTAGCCTCTATTATGTTCTGTAATAAGGAAGTCTTACAACTATCAGGGAGGAGGTACAGGAGCCGAAAGACATAATGTTTTAGGAACAGCTTCTTCCTTCCACTATCAGATTTCAGAACAGTCCATGAACCTGTGTTAACTATCTCACTAGCTTTGTTCTCCTTTTGCACTATATGTTTTATTGTAATTTATATTATTTTTAATGTATTGTGCTATACTGCTGCTGCAAAACAACAAATTTCATGACATATGTCAGTAATAATAAACCTGATGCTAAACCCCCATCCAGGGAAGACATCCAGCCTTTCCAGTCATGTCAGAATTTGTATTTACATTTCAAGAGAGTCCTCTACTTTCTCAAAACTCCAGTGAATGCCAGGATACATGTCCCAATCTTTCTTATGACAGTCTTGCATCCAAGGAACCATACAGGTGTATTTTTGATTGTATTCTCTCTATCCAAATGTATTCCTACCTGGAAAGTAGATCAAAATTGCACACAATATTGATGATGTAGTCTCATGAAGGCCCCATATAATCACAGTGACACACCTTTGCTTCCATACTTCAAAACCACTCACAATACAGGCTGACATCATTTGCCCTTTTCAATGGCTTCTGCATTTGGATCCATAATTTCAGTGACTGGTATATTTAAGTCACCCATATTATTTGCATGTGGGTATTTCACAGCTTCTCACCATTTCTATAATACTGCATCTTTGTTTTCCTCCCAAAGTGGAAAACTTCACACTTATCCAGGTTATACCATACTTATCATATATTCACCCATCAATTGCTATTAGTATATTTGCATCTTCCTCATCTCTTCATCCCAAACAGATTGCATCATCAGCTCACTTAAAAATAATATATTGAATGATACCTCACTGGGCATTGCCTGCCACTGCAAGACCCACTTACTTCTACTCTCTGTTCTCTGGTTGTAAGACCATAAGGCCATAAGATAAAGGAGCAGATGCTGGCCATTTGGCCCATCAAGTCTGCTCTGCCATTCAATCATGGGCTGATCCAATTCTTCAAGTAATCCCAACTCCCCTGCCTTCTCCTCATACCTTTTGATGCTCTGGCTAATCAACAGTCTATCTATCTCTGCCTTAAATACACCCAATGACTTGGTCTCCACAGCCGCTCATGGCAAAAATTTCCACAGATTTACCACCCTCTGACTAAAGTAATTTCTCCACATCTCTGTTCTAAATGGACGTCTTTCAACCCTGAAGTCGTGCCCTCTTGTCCAAGACTCCCCTATCATGGGAAATAACTGCTATATTTAATCTGTTCAGGCCTTTTAACATTTGGAATGTTTCTATGAGATCCCCCTCATTCTCCTGAACTCTAGCCCAAGAGCTGCCGGACGTTCCTCACCTTTTCATTTCTGGAATAATTCTTGTGAATCTTCTCTGAATCTTCTCCAATGTCAGTACATCCTTTCTAAAATAAGGAGCCCAGAACTGCACACAATACGTCAAGTGTGGTCTCAAAAGTGCCTTATAGAGCCTCAGCATCCTTATCCTTGCTCTTATATTCTATACCTCTAGAAATGAATGCCAACCAACTTTCAACCCATGTGAATGTACATATCTCCCTGATACCACACACTTTATTTTTGCACACTGATTTCTCGGGTAGGATTTTATCAAAGGCCTTCTGAAAAGAAGCACTCCCAGAATAAAGGCAGCTCCTCTTCAAATCATACATAAAAGAGAGAGGAACCATCTAATCTTGGTTAACTGGGTAGTAAAATCAATTGCTGATTTTTGGTAGTAAACAACCAGTGGCAACAGTTAATCCATGCGTAAGTAAGGTTCCTCCTCACACTTTGTTTGTCACATCATGTGGCAATCTTGCCATTTCTTTAGCGTTTGTCTGTTTTACAATGCTGAGTTGCAAAGAACCGGCCGGATTCAAACCCAAGACCTCTTGTTCCTACATTCACCTGCGGATACCACTACACTACCGGTATAAACAATACATAAATGAACTAGCAGTAAAATAGACCTTCACAGCGATTTATACCTAAATGCCACTATATTGTTCAATTACACCTATTTTCATTAAGTATTAAACATATTAATATGTTCAGGAAGCATTAAGGCACAGTTAAGAGCTGCTGCCTCATAGCTTCAGCAACTCAAGGTCAATCCTGACCTCAGGGGGTGTTTGCGTAGAGTTTGGACATTCTTCAGATGACTACATGGGTTTCCTCTGGGAGTTCCAGTTTCTTCCCACATCCCAATAATGGAGATAAGTTCCCAGTAAGTTAATTTACCACCAACCTTTTATTCAATACTTTCACAGAATGTAATCTGACCTTTTCCGATTCCTTTATCTCATTCATTAATTTGAGTAGAGGAGTGGAGTTGACGACAGTAATTTTTTTTGATGTAATAGAATAGCCCAGTTTTTTTTAAAGTTTAGGTTTAGTTGTGTTTAGCTTAGTTTACTTTGTTTTTGATTTTTCAATTTGGGTTTTTTTTCCTTTTTTTTGTATCTTGTTTATATCAAGTGTTTGGGAGGTCTATTATATTGGTGTTACCTATAGATTTTACTCATGTGTTAATTGCCAACAATGTAATCTCACGCCCTTTGTACTATTATGACCGTTATGTATCTGTTTTAGAAAAATTCAATAAAAAGATTGAAAAAGAAAGTTAATTTACCATTGGTATGTGCAACTGAGTGGTAGAATTAGGAGTGGGGGGGGGGGGGTTGAAGTGGTTGACAAAATGAAGAAAGTATATAAAAGTGGGATTAGGGTAAACAGATCCTTGGTGGGCTGAAAGGTCGGTTTCTATGCTGACTGACAAATGACTAAACAATTACACCAACAATGCAACACTCTGCAGGTTTCCGTTCACAACCTCGTAGTGAGAATCTAATATTGGTCAGGTAATCAAAGGAAGGTGCAGAACTGAGAAGTGGCTGTCCTCTTGAAGTTAAGAACACTGAAATTCAACTTAATAATTATCATTCATATAATCCTGAGCATGGCCAAAATATAAAGCATTTTTATTTGACAGTGGAGAAAGAAGAGGGGTAATAAGAAAAAAGATAACATCTCCCATTAAAAAAAAATTATCTTTCTGCGCAGCATTAATGAGCTTACCATTTTGGGTCTGAAATTATATTATGTCAAATGTAAACTTATTTTAATGCATGTAAACTTACATTTGCAGAAGATTTTCAGCTTCAAAAAAGATGAATTGCTGAAATCATTGGCACAATATTCCGACATCACAAACACAATCAAACCACTGAAACCATGGTGACAGAATGAAGCAACATCATCTGCCGAGAATTAAATGGTACTTTTTAAATTAAAGAAACTAAGGATCAAGTGCAAAATAGCTAAATTAAATGGCAATTAGGACAACTTTAAAGCTGATATATTTGAGATAAAGGTGAACAGGTGCAGGATTTCAGATATTTTCTTGGAGGATGATTCAAGTAGGGTTCCCCTGAGTTTTTATTTAAGAGTTTAAACAATAATTAAATTGCTAAAAAAGCATAAAACAAAGCTCATTTTCTAAATTTAGCGTGAAGGATCAAAACTTTCATGAATGTTTCACACTTTAAATTCAGAAATAGCATAGTACAGTTGTGTTGTTTAGTGTGGAATATCTTCAGTAACATTTGGATATAAACTAGTGAAAATTCAACAATAAAATTTAATTCCATACGCAATTGTTACACAAACTTGTAATGGGAACATTCTGATGTAGCTTTGGCATTGGATACAATAGTAATCTCAGCATAAACACTTCAAATTTCACCAATTTTTGTAATTTACTTAGCTCATCAAATGCTAAATCTTTCATGAACATCTACATTTTTACAACTTTTAATTATTCCTGTATTAAAATATATGGCTTGTATATTTAAGTGTAATGAATTTAACAGCAAAACCCAACACTTACGAGTGAACCAGCTTTTAACTGAAAATTATTTAAACTATACAGTACAACTTATGGTTTATTTGTAAGGTCATTAATAAATAAAGCATATTTTAATTTCTTGAAGTAGCTATTGAGGTCCACCTCAAAACAGTAGTTAGATGTGACAAACTGAAAACACTGGTGATTGATTTGATACCGTCAAACCTAATTTTGTGGGTGAGACCAACTTCTAGCATGAAGTTTTTTTTAACCAGCATGAAGTGCAAAAGAGGCATTGATTGAGTGGACAGCCAGTACCTTTTCCCAGGATGGAAATGCCTAATATGAGAGGGCATAATTTTATGGTGATTGGAGGTTAGCATAGGGGCGATGTCAGAGGTAGGCTTTATTATCCACAGAGAATGGTGGGTGCATGAAACGTGCTGCTAGGGGTGGTGGTAGAGGCAGATACATTAGGAACATTTAAGAGATTTAGATAGGCACATGAATGAAAGAAAACTGGAGGGCTATGTGAGAGGGAAATCTTGGAATAGGTTAAAAGGTTGGCACAACATCATGAGCCAAAGAGCCTATGTTGGATAAGACAATGGACCATAAGTGCTGGTAAATGGGACAGTATAATTGGGTACCTGATTGTCAGACAGATGAAGTGATTTGAGGGACAAACCTGACCATCTAACAAACACACACAGTAGAGTCCAATTAATTGGGGAGCCACTTATTTGGAACAACTCTTAACCAAAACTAATCATGAAAAGAGATGGGAATCCCTTCATTTATTTGGAACTATACCACTTAATTAGGCAGGAGGATTGTCGCCAAACAGTTTCAAATGAGCATCAGTTCTGTGCACTTTTGTGGCCATTAGATACTACACTGTGCTTAGGGTGATCAGTTTTTAAATAGCGTCAGTTGTGTATGTTTGTGTTCAAAAAGCAGTGATTTTTGTCACTGATAGTTGCTGAGAAGTAAGCAGTAAGAAAATTTGGAACTGTTTTGCTCACTGTGCATTTTGCATTAAGGCTTGGAGATGCCAGAAACAGCCAGGAATAAAAATGAAACAATTTCATGATTTCAACAAGTTAGAAATTACGAAGAATTTGAAGGTTATTAACAATCATCTTCAATGTTACAATGAAAATGAAGATCTGGAGGATGTAACAGTCTAAAGCAAGTGGGAATAAAAGGACCGTTTTCTGATTGGCTGCCAGTGACTAGTGGTGTTCCACAGGGGCCAGTGTTGGGACTAATGCTGTATATCAATAAGTTAGATGATGGAATAGATGGCTTTGTTTCAAGTTTACAGAGATGATATGAAGATTGGTGGAAGGTCAGGTACTGTTGAGGAAACTGGAAGGCTGCAGAAGGACTTAGACAAGTTAGGATAGTGCAAGAACGTGGCAAATGAAATATAATGTTTGGAAAAGCAAGGTCATGCACTTTGGCAGAAGGAATAAACGTGCAGACTATTTTCTAAACAAGGAGTCAATCTAAAAATCTGAGATGCAAAGATACTTGGGAGTCCTTGTGCTGAATACCCTAAAGGTTAATTTGCAGGTAGAGTCAATGGTGAGGAAGGTAAATACAGTGTTAGCATTCATTTCAAGAGGTCTAGAATATAAGAGCAAGGATGAGATGCTGAGGCTTTATAAAGCACTGGTGAGACCACACTTTTGAGTACTGTGAACAGTTTTGGGCTCCTTATCTATGAAAAGATGTGCTGGCATTGGAGACAGAGGAGGATCACAAGGATGATTCTGGAAATGAAAGGGTTATCATACGAGGAATGTTTGATGGCTCTGGGCCCGTACTCGCTGGAATTTAGAAGGATGAGGGGGATCTCACTGAAATCTTTCAAATGTTGAAAGCCTAGACAGAGTAGGTGTGGAAAGGATGTTTCCCATGGTAGGGGACTCTAGGACAAGAAGGCACAGCCTCAGGATAGAGGGGCGTCCATTTAAGACAGAGATGCTGAGAAATTTCTTTAGCCAGAGGGTGTTGAATTTGTGGAATTTGTTACCACAGGCAGCTGTGGAGTCCAGGTCATTGGGTGCATTTAAGGCAGAGAGTGATAAGTTCTTGATTGGCATGGCACCAAACGTTACGGGGAGAAGGCTGGGAGAGGCTAGGGCTGAGGTAGAGGGAAAAAAGAATCAGCCATGTCTGAATGGCGGAGCAGACTCAATGAGCTGAATGGCCTAATTCTGCTCTAGGTCTTATGGTCATAAGTATTGCATGAAGGCAGTCTATTATTTACACTAGGTACTGTGCTGATTTTGCTCAATTGCAGTCAATTAAATGAACACTGCAGGTGAATTCCTCTGTCAGTAACCATTAAGAACTATTACATTATTTTATAGTATTCCAGAGGCATCAATAGTGTTCTAATTAATTTTATATTTCATTTAAATACATAAAATGTTAGCTAAATGGTAGTTTGTCTTTTTTTATATACCTTTTAACTATTTCTATAAAAATTTGCTTAATTGGGCCAATATTTACTGGTCCAGATGTGTCCCATCAACCAGAATATACCATATATGTTTTGCAGCATTGATTTTCCTCGCTAGAATTGCACACTAGTGAAGCTTTGATTTGAGATATTCTATACCCTGCTCAGAGCCTGCTGCATCTGATCAGTACTGTTACCAAATGGTGGAAGAGTGAACTACAAGGCTGGAATGTGTGCAACACACACAAACTGCTGGAGGAACTCAGCAGGCCAAGCAGCATCTATGGAAAAGAGTAAACAGTCTACGTTTTGGGCCAAGACCCTTCATCAGGCTGGAACATGCGATTGTCTGAAATTGTTAAATCAATGCCAAGTCCCGAAGGATGTCTGAAAACTTAGAACCAGGGCATGATGCTTAAATGGTTCATCTGAGACTAAGATGAGGTGAACATTTTTCCTCTCTTGGATCTACCTATCACTCACTGAAGAGACTTTAGAAAAGTTTCTGCAGGTAAACCGTAATGCTGATTTGAAATTACAATCAGATCTGCTATTGTCCTTATTAAATAGGCTTGAAGAACTGAGTGGTCCACACTGGCTCCTAAATTGTATGTTTGTATGTAATATACCTTTCTTCTTTTATACTCTACAACTTTAAAGGATAGGATTGCATTTGGTTTGCCAACTATTTTCTCAGCAGAATCAATTTGAAAGATTTATGCATGAAGGCACACAGATCCCTTTCTTTCTGCACACCATTCAAAACCATGATATCTAATCAATGTTATCTTTGTTTTTTTCTGACAAAATACATCATTTCGCAGTTCCTTATTAAATTTCACTTACCCTAACTCCCAGCTAATTCCTCCAGTTGTAATATCATCTTCTCTGTTTACCGTGTTTTCAAGTTTGGTGCAATTTGCAAATCCAAGCCATTATATTGGAACACTACTGCCTCAACTAACAACCAACCATTTCTAAATGTTCTCGGTTTTGTCCTTGAGCCAGTCTTTTATTCACCCTGATTCTTATTTCTTACTTCATGGTCTTGATCTTGTTGAGCAGTCTTTCATCCAGAACTCTGCTAAATGTGTCCCAAGCTGACCCTGCTCCTCGAAGTGCATGACTAGAGGTCCCTAATAATCTAATGCAGGATATGAGAATATGATGACTATCAACATTCACAAAATTATTAGTCAAGCCACAAAATACATGAACAAGGAGTGTATGTTAGAATGAATAAATTATCAGTTAAAGTGCTGTACATGGTTCTTGGTCCCAATGCAAAATTGCAACCTTAAACGTTGATAATTCCTTTGCTCCCATGGATGCTGCTTGATTTGTTGAGTTCATCCAACAGACTGTTTGCTACTCCAATTCCAGCACCTGCAATTTCTTAAGTTTCCAATTCTATCTGAGTGAAAGGTCCTTACCAGCTTATGAATGGCCATGTTATAAATCGCCTATGGATACAAGTGAGCATTTAGGAGAATAGTGAGATGGATTTGCCAGGTGCAACAGTGTGCAGACATCTTTTGCCATGTGGAGACATTTCCAGCTTGCAAACTGTTCAGCCTGGGGTGGACCTGTATATTAAATTATAACATGTCTGACTGAACAAGGGAGAAGGATTAGGATAAAGACTTTTGTCCCCCAACAAGATTGTGGTTGACGCTTTGGAAATCTTTGTCCAAAAGGGTAGAAGTGGAAACCTCATCTCATCTAAATATTGCCTATATGTACAGTTCATACAAGCTATAAAAGAAGAGGTGGAAAGTGCACTGTGAATGGAATTAATAACTAGTGCTGGCATGATGAATTGAACAGATTTCTTCCGGGCAGTAGATTTCCCAAGAATCACTTTGAAAGGGTGGGATCAGATAATATCACACATAGGATTTTGCAAAATATCAATAACTGTACAATCTTAAAATACATCATCTGAAGTATCATTCAACAGGTACATGACACAATCACAATAAGGGTTGAACCGTTCTAAAGTACTTACTCAAGCAGTTTATTAACTGACAATAAATATAAGCAAGACTATTTAAAATTTTTAATCATACCAATGACTTTCCAATTGTGTTTTCCGGAATTGTTTCATATTCCCTTCCTCTAACAGTGAAATGCCAGACTACCACAGTGAGTTAGCATAACTTCCATTGATTTTAAAGCCATTTCCTGAGGTGGAAACAAAACCAGAACATTTTCCTGTTTGAACATATTTTTACATTGAGGCTCTCCACAGGTCAGGGTCGATCACGGCTATTACATTCTAGCTGTCTACCTGATACACAAGCCAGGGTAGTAGGACATGGGGAGCAAGCTTTTGCCCATGCACCAGGTTCCCCTTCTCCATACAGGTGAAAAATCCAAAGGATTTTACATTGAGCCCTAGAGAAATGCTTGAAAACTTTGTCTATTTAAGGAATATCAATGTAAGCTTTGTTATAAAATGTATCTATTTTTACCAACTTTGTTAATGTATTTAAACTCCACATCATTAAAATTTCAATAAACAAACACCACAATTCTACCTGAGACAAATGCTGGGGAAAAGCCAATTGAAGTTTATTATAGGGTGGTGACACTTCTTTAGTCATGTTAGTTTTACTATATTCCCCTTGAAGTCAGCAGAACTGTTTTATTTCTCGGCTCAGTAAATGTGTTGAAAAACATTAGTGTTACCCAGAGACTAATCATATGGGAAGCCAAGAATTTTATTCCAGTTTCATGGTAGGATATGAAATCAGAAAGACAGATTGAGAATACAGGCTAGCAAAGTGCAAATGCCGAACACAAAGCAACTGGCTGAATAAAATAGCTGTAATTATTTATATTTGCACACAAGTTAGGCTCCATGCAGAGGGAAATTTAAGTGTCTTTGGAGTCCTGATGTGGGGCCAAGATTTACTGGAGGAATGGAGTATAAATGGCGAGTGACCAAACATGGTTTTTTTCCCAAAAACTTTATTCATTGTTTTACTGCAAATGTTATGTACCAAATATACTTTTAATGAGTTTCTCTTTTTAGGTTTCGAACATGATTTTAGGATTTCACTTTTGTTTTTACAGAGATGGACAAATAAATGTACAATTGGAGTATTTAACACAAACCAGGAAGTTCATAGCAACAAATATTTTAAAAGGATAGGTATAATAATAGCTAGATTAACAGAGAGATCAGGAAAATACTTACTGGTTAATTTGTGTCTCAAAGTTCAAAATAAAATTTATTATCAGAGTACATACATGTCATCACATACAACCCTGAGATTCTTTTTCCTTCAGGTATACTTAGCAAATCTGTAGAACTGCAACTGTAGGCAGGATCAATGACCAACAAACTGTGCAAATGCAAATATAAATAAATAGCAATATATAACAAGAGCACGAAACAACAAAATAAAGAGTCCCTAAAGTAAGAACATCGGTTGTGGGAACTCCAGAAACAGAATGAGTGTAGTTATCTCCTTTTGTTCAAGAGCCTGATGGTTGAGGGGTAGTGACTGTTCTTGAACCTGGTGGTGAGAGTCCTGAGGCTCCACCTTCTACCTGATGGCAGGAGTGAGAAAAGAGGATGGCCTGGGTGGTGAGAACCTTTCATAATGCATATTGAAAACAATCCTTTACAGAGGTACCTTTTCCCCAGCCTTTCCCTGTATGATAGCTAGCTAGCAAGTTTAAAACAAGAAAATCTGAAGATTAACACTAAATAAGTTCCATGATATGATAGGTTAAGGAGACTGATATAGACTCAGAATGCTGAGAAAGAACAAATAAGGTACATAGTTGGAAGTAACATGGGTTATAATAGCCAACAGAATTCTTAACTTCATCACGGGAATTACAAAACATAAAACCATGTTGTAATGATGAGCCAAAGTAATACATCAGTACAATTCTTAGTTTGACCACAAAATTGGGATCTCCACTGCAGCAAGATGAGATGCAATTTTAAAGAGGGAAGAACACATAATCGGACAAAGGGCAATGGATGAAAATGCAGTTTAGTGCAACCAAGCAGTCCATTGTGCCCAACTTCTTGAGCTCCACTCTTCAGAGTCCTCTCCAAAAATATTCTGTCAACTTATCTGTTTTATCCCCTGTAAAAAAAAATCTTTCTCTGGCTATATGATAGCCTTGGTTGGTGTCTTTGCAGGCCTCTGCTATGTAATTTATTCAAAATGATTTGAAATGATCTGTGCATCATAAGACAGCCAGTAAATTCTGTCATGAGCACTTTGAGCATGTTAGGACCATGGATGCATGAACAGAGTCCAGCTTTATCTGGCTCACTGTATTCAACTACAAAATCTTTATTAAATGCCAGATTTCACATGATCAGTACCATTTAGTTGCTTACAACAAAACTGAAATAATTTCAGAATCAGAATCAGGTTTATTATCACTGACATCAACACCATAATGTTGCTCACAAAAGTGGATTATGGCAAAAATATATTTTGAGGCACACAAGTAAATTTTAAATATGTACCTATAACCATATAACCATATAACAATCACAGCACAGAAACAGGCCATCTTGGCCCTCCTAGTCCGTGCCGAACTCTTAATCTCACCTAGTCCCACCTACCCGCACTCAGCCCATAACCCTCCACTCCTTTCCTGTCCGTATACCTATCCAATTTTACCTTCAATGACACAACTGAACTGGCCTCTACTACTTCTACAGGAAGCTCATTCCACACAGCTATCACTCTCTGAGTAAAGAAATACCCCCTTGTGTTTCCCTTAAACTTCTGCCCCCTAACTCTCAAATCATGTCCTCTCGTTTGAATCTCCCCTACTCTCAATGGAAACAGCCTATTCACGTCAACTCTATCTATCCCTCTCAAAATTTTAAATACCTCGATCAAATCCCCCCTCAACCTTCTACGTTCCAATGAATAGAGACCTAACTTGATCAACCTTTCCCTGTAACTTAAGTGCTGAAACCCAGGTAACATCCTAGTAAATGAACTGTACTGTAACCTGAACCTGTACTGTAAATGAATCTAATTGCCCAGAAGAAAATTACTGTAATTGATTTTAATGAAATTAAGCTTTGTGTCACAATGAAGCAAACAGTCTCTGGTTTCATTCAACATTACAGTTTTAATTAGATTTTAAATACTGCTTATTGCACAATAATGGACCTCTAATGAATAATGTGCATGTCTTTTGTATATTGCATACCTGTACCATACTTCACAATATGAAATGCCTGGCAGCAAATTTGAAAATAGCTAGCACTTCACAGATAATACGTAAAAGTTTGAATTTGCTGCAAAGTTCAATTTTTTGTGAAAATTTCTTGAAAACTTATCCTTCGATGGATAGATCTAAACCTATTCGTACTCTTCTGAATAGATCAGCCCTACTTATTAATTCATTTATGGTTGACTCGGGAATTACAGAAATATGGCGGTTTTTGAACCCTAAAGATAAAGAATTTTCTTTTTTTTCACATGTATATCATAGCTATTCTAGAATTGACTATTTTCTTATTGATCATCGGTTATTAACGGATGTTATTGATTGTAAATATGATTCTATTACTATTTCGGATCATGCACCTTTGAAGTTATCTATTAAGATTTCGGACTATTCCAATAATACCAGATCTTGGAGACTTAACGCTACTTTGCTTCAAGACCCAGAATTTATTACTTATATAAAACAGCAAATTGACTTGTTCTTTTCTACAAACTGTACTGAAGAAATCGACAGAGGAATACTTTGGGACTCTTTTAAGGCTTTTATTCGTGGTCAAATTATCTCATATTCTGCTGGTAAAAGAAAACAAAGATATTTAGATATTGCTTTATTGGTGGATAAAATCAAGGAAATTGATAAGATTTATTCCGTGACTCCTACCAAAGAACTTTATAAGAAGAGAGTTGAGCTTCAAATGGAACATAGTTTACTATTATCTTCTTCAATTGAAAATCAATTAATTAGGACCAGGGCTCAATTTTATATTCATAGTGACCGTACTGGTAAACTGTTAGCTAATCAATTAAAGGCTATCTCGACTAAGCGACAAATTATTAAAATTCGCAAATCAGACGGTAATTTAACTACTGATCATAAAGAAATTAATAATACCTTTCAAGATTTTTATAAATCTTTATATCATTCAGAATTTGATGGTGACCAGTCCATGATAGATAATTTTTTTAACAATTTGAATATTCCTAAACTGACTGATGAAGACCATAGTCTGTTAGATGCTCCTATTTCTATGGTGGAAATAGGAGAGGCTATTTCATCAATGAACTCAGGGAAAGCTCCTGGTCCTGATGGTTATATAGTAGAATTTTTTAAAACTTTTTCTTCTTTGTTTTCTCCTTGGTTATGTGAAATTTTTAATGATGCGTTTGCTAAGAAGAGATTACCTCAATCTTTTTATGAAGCTAATATTTCTCTAATTCTTAAAAAAGATAAAGATCCTACTTTATGTACATCTTATCGCCCTATATCACTATTAAATGTAGATTCTAAGATTCTTACAAAAATTTTAGCTATTAGATTAGAAAAAGTACTATCTCAGATTATTTCAGAAGATCAAACTGGTTTTATGAGGAATCGGTATTCCTTTTTTAATGTTAGAAAATTGATTAATATAATTCATACTTCACCACCCACAATCCCAGAATGTGTTATTTCATTAGATGCTGAAAAAGCTTTTGATAGAGTTGAATGGATATATTTATTTAATACATTGAGAAATTTTAATTTTAGTCCTAACTTTATATCATGGATTAAATTAATATATCATAAACCTGTTGCTTCTGTTTTTACAAATAACTACAGATCCTCTTTTTTTCAATTATCTCGTGGTACGAGACAAGGCTGTCCCTTAAGTCCTTTATTATTTAATATTGCATTAGAACCTTTAGCTATTGCTATTCGTGAATCTCCTAATATTTTTGGTATTACCCGTAATGAGAAGTTATATAAATTATCTCTTTATGCTGATGATTTGCTGTTATATATTTCTGACCCTGATAGGTCTATTCCTGCTATTTTATCCTTGTTGGTTCAATTTGGTACTTTTTCTGATTATAAACTAAATTTAGATAAGAGTGAATTATTTCCTTTAAATGCACAAACTTTATTGAGTGATAGGATACCATTTAAAGTTGTTACTGATAACTTTACCTATCTAGGTATAAAAATTACCAAGAAATATAAAGATTTATTTAGACTGAATTTTTTACCTATGCTTCATCAAATTCATCAACTTACTACAAGATGGTCTCCTTTGTTTTTATCATTAATTGGTCGGATTAATGCTATTAAAATGATGATTTTACCGAAATTTTTATACTTATTTCAAGCCCTACCAGTTTTTATTCCTAAATCTTTTTTTGATAACATTGATTCAAAAATTTCCTCATTTGTGTGGCAAAATAAAAACCTAGGTTAAGTAAAAAGCAATTACAAAAATCAAAAAAAGATGGTGGTTTAGCTTTACCTAATTTTAGATTTTATTATTGGGCAAATAATATTCGTAATTTATTGTATTGGAAACTAGATTTGGATTCACCACTGTGCCCACAGTGGGTAAATTTGGAATGTAATGAGGTAAAGGGATATTCTCTATTCTCTGTTCTTGGTTCTTGTCTTCCTGCGGATTTAGTTAAATTTAATAAACAAATATTTAATCCTGTTATTAAACATACATTACGAATTTGGTTTCAATTTCGTAAGTTTTTTATTTTGAAAAACTTTGTTCTTGATAGCCCTATCTTATTTAATTTCTTTTTCAAACCCTCCTGGACAGATCAAGCTTTTAACATATGGAAAAGGAAAGGTATAAAATGTTTTCGTGATCTCTTTTTTGAAGATACTTTGATGTCATTTGATCAACTTTCCAATAAATTTGAATTACCTAAATCTAATTTTTCAGATATTTACAAATTAGAAATTTCTTACATAAAGTTTTACCATCTTTTCCTAATTCAACTTTGGTGGACATTACAGATTTGATCTTTACCTTAAATCCTTGTCAGAAGGGATTAGTAGCTTTTATTTATAATATGATTATGAAGATACAACCAGAAATATCAGTTAGAATTAAACAAGAATGGGAAAAAGAACTTCAATATAACATATCAACAGATAAATGGGAAAAAATTTTGCAAATGGTTAATTCTTCTTCTATATGTGCTAAACATGCTTTAATACAATTTAAAATTGTACATAGAGCTCATATGTCTAAAGATAAACTTGCTCGATTCTATTCTCATATTAACCCTCAATGTGACAGATGTCATTCAGAAGTGGCCTCATTGACCCATATGTTTTGGTCATGTCCCACTTTACATAATTATTGGAAGGACATATTTACTACTATTTCCTCAATTTGGAATATAGATTTACAACCTCATTTTATTACTGCAATTTTTGGCATACCAAATGAAGATGGTAATCAGTTTTCCCCTTCAATCAGACGAATGATTGCTTTTGTAACATTAATGGCCAGAAGGTCTATATTACAAAATTGGAAAGAAGTAAATCCTCCTACCACATTTCAATGGCTTTCTCAAACTATTTCTTATCTGAGTTTGGAAAAAATTAGAAGCACTATTTTTGACTCATCAATTAAATTTGAAGAAACTTGGAGACCGTTTATTCGACATTTTCGTATGAATTAATTTGGCCTTTTCCAGACCTTCTTTCTGCTTATTCATGTTCAGGTATGGAGTTCCGGAGTTCTTTGACACTATCATATACTTGTAAACTGCTATTATTGCCCATGTTAGTTTAGTTTAGTGTTTTATTTTTTTTTAATATATATTTTTTCACATATTTTTAATATTTTTTTTTCTTTTTTAATGGTTATTTTTGTTTTTTTTTTCATATAATCATGTGGACTTGATTGATTAAGGTATTTTCTTCTGTTGATGTTTAGTAGGATATTATTATCTTATTATCAATGTGATTTCAAGTCTATTGTATTCATAATTTACTTATTACTATGTTATTTTTTTTGTGTATATATGAAAATCAATAAAAAGATTGAAAAAGAAAGAAAGAAAACTTATTTCAATTGTATTTATCACAAGCACGGTCAACAGAGAATCTCCCAATGTGTGGCAAGGATAAGAATTTTTATGATGATGAAATTAAGGAAGATAATAATAACCTATTACTCCCACTTGGTACATTATAGTTAACATTTTATCATGTGTTTACAAAAAAAAAGAAAATAAAAGGTTAAGCAGAAAATGACATCTATTCAAGTCATTTATCCAAGAACAGCTAAAAAATGTAATAATACTAAAGAAATTCAATTTCCAGTATAGGTACCAGCCTAGAAACAAAGAATAATGAATGGAAAGCCATTTGCATACATCTCCATCATGTTTTTTTGGTGTGCGTCACCGCTAGTGTATTATCAAAGATAGCTGAGAAATCCTTTCAGCAAGCTTCCTTCTGCTTCACTGCTTTAACCTAGAGAATAACAGTGGATGTCATGCAATGTAGAATCACATAATATAACTTGGCATTGAATAAAGGCCATCTTTATATCTTTCCACAATGACTCGGCTTAATTGAAGTTACACTCAACTAAGTCCAAGTTTTTAAGATGCACTTAAAAGAAAGTCCACAAAGACATCACAAAGAAGTAATTTCATTTCAGCAACAATACATTTTTTGCCATTACACTCCAAGAAAGGTAAGGCAGAAAAAATTGGGTAATCTAGCAAATATTGCCTGACATGCTATTTCCAGGTTTTACTATTAGAGGCTGTGAATAAGATAATATATCTGAAGTAAGTAAGAGCAATATTGATTATAAAAATAAAAAGCAGATACAGCTGCAAACACACAGCAAGTCAAGCAGCACTGTGGAAAAGGAATTGTTAACTTTTCATATTCAAAACCAGCACACATTAGCTGCATTTGGCAACCCCTGACCACCAGTACATGTGCTGTTCAACCTCACGGTGATAGTCCTCAGCCTATCACAATCATTTCTTTTCTCTTCATCCCTCCTCCATCACAATTTCAAACATTTGATTTTCAACTTCAGTGATGTGGAAAGGTCATCAACCTCTCGGTCCAAAGATACTGCCTAACTTACTTTGATTTCTTAAAATGGATAACTCCACACTATAGGGATAATTTACATTATTATACAGCACGTATTTGTGACCTTGAGAAGGACTGTTTCATGGTTGTGTTGTATATCTTCCACTAGGTACCACTTCAACCATTGAGAGCTTTCTTCTGCCCCTTGACATTCCTTGATTTTATTTACAATTTTATTTAGAGATACAGCATGGTAACAGAACCATCCGGCCCAACGAGCCCACGCTGTCCAATTACACTTATGTGACCAATTAACCTAGAAACTTGCTCAACTTTGGAATGTGGGGAAAAAACTGCACCACATGGAGAAAACCCATGTGGTCACAGGGAGAACGTACAAACATCTTACAGAGTGTGGCGGAAACTGAACTCAGTCATTGGCACTGCAAAGTCATGCGCTAACCACTACACTATTGTGCTGCCTAAATCTACCTGAATTTTGAGAGGACTGTCTTCATATCTGATTCTTGCCAACAAACTCTCTTACGTGGATTAATTTACAAGGTCTGAAGTCTAATGGCCATGACAAATTGTCCTTGTCGACCATTGAGTAGCCACCAATGCCAATCCCATTTTGTAGCATCTATGTCTTAGTAATTCTGGCACACGTCAAGATACATTTGAAAAGTTGTGAGTTGACTTTCCTCCACCAGAATCCGGATCAGGTTTATTATCACCGGCATGAGACGTGAAACTTGTAACTTAGCAGCAGCAGCAGTTCAATACAATACATAATCCAGCAGAGAAAACAATAAATAAAATAAAAAAATAAACTAAGTAAATAAATCAATTATGTATATTGAATAGATTTTTTAAAATGTGCAAAAACAGAAATACTGTATATTTTTTTTAAAAAGTGAGGTAGTGTCCAAGTATTCATTGTCCATTTAGGAATCGGATGGCAGAGGGGAAGAAGCTGTTCCTGAATCGTTGTGTGTGCCTTCAGGTTTCTGTACCTCCTACCTGATGGTAACTGTGAGAAAAGGGCATGCCCTGGGTGCTGGAGGTCCTTAATAATGGACACTGTCTTTCTAGACACCGCTCCCTAAAGATGTCCTGGGTATTTCATAGGCTAGTACCCAAGATGGATCTGACTATATTTACAGCTTCTTTCGGTCCTGTTCAGTACCCGCCCCCATACCAGACAGTGATGCAGCCTGTCAGAATGCTCTCCACAGTACAACTATAGACGTTTTTGAGTGACTACA
Source organism: Hypanus sabinus (assembly GCF_030144855.1). NCBI lineage: Eukaryota > Metazoa > Chordata > Chondrichthyes > Myliobatiformes > Dasyatidae > Hypanus > Hypanus sabinus. The sequence continues at coordinate 23,363,097 of NC_082710.1, read as the reverse complement.
CCCCAACCCTTCAGGCAGTGGATTCCAATCATCCTCTGGGAAGACCAGTTTGTCCTCTGATTCCCCTCATCATCCTCTGTCTTTTACTATAAACCTATGCCCTCTTGCTTTTCATACCTTTGAAATGGGGAAGTTTCTGACCATCTACCCTATCCATGCCCTTTTTTCATTTCAGCACATCATTCTGGCATCATTTAGCCTCCTCTACTCCAAGAAAACAAACCCAACCCATCGAGTAACTTCAGACAAAACAGACTGAAGATGCTGGAATCCATCACAAAATGCTGCAAGAGTTTGGCATCTGTGAAGGCAAAAGACGTTTCGTGTCAGCAGGATCAAGACCATGAGGAAACAGGAAAGATTGCCAGTAAACAGCAGTGCAATAGGTGATAAGTGGGACAAGGTGGGGAGGTTATGAGGCTAGTAAGTGATAGGTGGAGGGAGATGGGGAAGGAGTGATGGGCAAGTGAAACCCACTGAGGGAACAGGATGGGAGAGATGAGCAGAGGGTGAAGAAAACTAAGTATATGTGTGAATATGTGTGGGAGGACAGCACCAGGAGTGTGGGTTACCCTAAATTGGAAAATTCAGTGTTCTTGCTATCCAAGTGGAATACAACATTGTGTTCTTCCTACTTGAGTTTAGCTTCTCTGTAGCAATGTCCAAGGACAGAAAGAACAATGTGGGCTTTGGAAAGAGAGCTAAAATAACTAGAAGCCTGAGATTGCAGTTGCTGCTGTATTACAGATCACAGTTGTAAGTTGCTCAAGAAAATAGCCACCTCATCCAGGCTTGGTTTCACAAATATAAAGAAGTCACACCGCAAACACCAAATGCAGTCCACCAGGGTGGAAGAGGTACACTTGAAACTCTGCCTCAACTGGAGGAGCTATTTAAGTTTCTGAATGGTGAATAATGCACAGGTGAAGGGGCAGGTATTACACCTCCCTTGGTTAGAGGGGAAAGTGCCAGGAGATGGGGAGGATTGGATGGGAAGGGATCAGCATCTCAGTAGCCAAAGAAAATTCCAAAGACAGTTCTCGCAAAAAGTAGCAGGGAAGGGAAAGAGAAAATGTGACTGGTGATAGGATCAGACGAAAGCTGACAGAAGTTACAGAGATTGACAATTAGATGTGAAAATTAGTGGGAATTCTATTGCTGTTTATTACCAGATTTCACCTCTGGTCCCTATTGCTGTTCTGACCAGAGAAAGAACAAGGAGGGGTGTGGGAGGGATGATTAGGGTAGATGAGCAGGAAGTGGAGGAAATATAGCAAATATGGCAGAGGGGAAGATATGCCTCTGGAAGGAGGAAATTTCAGAAGTTTTAGGGTGGAAGACCACATCTTGAAAAGAGCTGGTGCAGAGATGGAAAAATTGAGAAAATCCCACCAACTCCACCAATGGCTGAGCAGCCTCTCACCAATCCTCCTTCACATGGCTGTTTATTAGGAATCTTTCTCAATCCAAAATGCCTACTTACAACTACTGCCTCCGCAGATCCTGTTTGATCCCACTTCTAGCATTGTTTCTGGTTCTATCCAGTAATCTTTCCCCCAGCCATTTTTCTCTGATGCCACAAAGATTTAACATCAATTCCTCAAAAACAATGAACAACACTTGAGATAATTAATGAGAAAATGATTATCATAAAAATACTGCTGCACAGTACAGAAATTTTAAAGCTGAATTACCAATGATGTCTACAAAATATATCTCAAGCTTTCAAAATAAATTTTTTAAAATGCTGTAAATGTACAAGTGAGGCAAGAGAAAAAATATTAACATTTCAAATTAATGACCCTATGTCAAAACTAGGAATATCAACTTTGTACCCTGCACCATAGATGCTATCTCACTGGAAACATGTTCCAGAATTTTCTAGTTTTATTTCAGATTTATAGCACTTGAAGTCTTTAAACTTTTGTTTTCCAAATGAAACTGGTTCTTGCAACTTAAGCACCAGTTGAAACCACAAAAGTCTAAAGAACACTCTTTCATTGAATCCTTCTGAAAAACAGGCATTACAATGACACAATGAAAATTCAACCAAAAACGCAAATCCAAGCCGAAGCAGCTGACAGTAGCCTTCCAGTGAAAATGTACACATAGTACAAAAGCACAACAGATTGGTAGGTATATCTGTGAAATACAACTTTTAAAATGCCAAATGTATCAATCAGATAGGTTAAAACATTTTTAGAAAGATTGTGGGGAAGAGTACACATTTTCCAAGGTTATAAAATTACATGCCAACCGTAACCTCAACATAATGACCCACCTCAAACTAATATCTAAACATTTATAAATTTTTCCAGACTTGATTCTTACCATAAATAAAAGTCTTAACATAGTATTCATAATGATCTTACATTAAGCAAATCAGCCTAACATATAAATAATACTAAAACAAATTGGCACACTACAGCCAGATTGATCCAATTCTGAATGTTGCAGTAGGATATATTCTCAATCTAAACCAACCTGAACCTGGGTGTCTTTAGGTTCAATCCAAATAGCAAGGTTCCAGGTCAGGCTTCATAATCACAGGGCAGCAATAATAGTGTTTATAGCAAGAACAACTACCACTTTTTTAGATTTTTTTTAGTTTTTCACAACCACGCGGAAGGAAAAAAAAGAAGCCTGCATTAGCAATGGATTCCAAAGTTGATCGTCATTGTCAAGAGGCACAAAGAATTAGTCTGAGAGGATTGAGTGTGAGTTTTTCTACACTGGATGATGCTCATTTCTGACCGTCAGTAAGGGCCTTTATAAACAACTTTTTGGAGTTTTTGCCTATTTTGTGGTAGGCATCTCCACCATTTAGCAGCAAAGCCTATCAATAGAATTACAAGCCATATGATTTGTTATATTTTAAAATCTAGGTCACTTCTGAAAGCTCGCACATAACAAATTTTCCTATTTCTATTAGCAAAACCCAGATAGGAGGAGAATGGGCACAGAGAAATCAGAGGGAGAATGCTTACATGAAAAAAAATGGAAATTCATACATGAAAACAAAACTTAAGAAAAATTGGCAATGTTAATTTACATAGGTGCTTTAATGTAATCCATTTGAAGCTGTTTCACAAAGAAAAACAAGATCAACTGTTGGAAAGTAAAAGAATGGAAACATATGGCAGAGAGATGTTTCAGTAAGTAACTAAAAGTAGAAAGAGAAATGTTGAAATAGGGCACAATTCTCCTTCACTTGCCCATTAAGTTAAAGCCAAGCTACTGGAAGATAAGAATTCTGCAGTTTTAACTTCAGTTTAATATAAATAGAATATATTACCTACTTGATTTATATTTGTCCAATAAATATATTCATTTTAAATATTGAATAAGTTCTCTAATAACACTCATCACTAGGATCTTTGAGAGGTATAATTTAATACAGTCTGCATCATTAAGATTTGGGTTTAAGACGCACATTTGCTTCTCCTCGCCAAAAAGGAAAAGAACAACATTCATTTATAATATCAATATAAAAATTACCTTTTAAAGATCTAATGTGCACCATTTATTTCCGAAAACAGAAGATATAATATGCAGCAAAGAAAGTAATCAACCATTTTCTTAAGAGCACCAATTTATAACTGGGAAAGGAGATTCTGCAAATCACATTTATAATCAGCGAGAAGTAATTTCACCAACTAGCTGCTTCCTGACTGATTCATACTTAGTCATCCCCTATTACTTCACAAAAAACTCATTAGAATAAACCACACAACACAACAGTCAATACCAAAAACTAATTTTACAAAAATCATACTGTAGACAAATAGCCTACTTTAAAAACTGCTGTTGAACAGATTTCATTATATTCACATCTTCCAAAATTGTTTCTAAATTAATTTTAGCAAAAGCAAAATCAATTTAAAATGGGACTTTTTCATTTTGAAGTAACCAATCACATGCAGAACAAAAAGGCAGTTAAAGTATTATGTGTTACCATGATTAGCTATCCCATCATTGTGAATCTCTGGCAAAGCGTTCATATCAGCAAGACCTCTATGTGTGTGAGGACTATAACAGAAAGAAATTACTCAACCAGCCTCATTGTTTGCTACTGAAAGTTCATCCTTATACTAAGGCACAGACGAATAAACAACATCTTTGGGAAGGACCCCAGACCTTGATGCGAATCAATACAATCTAGTGCAAGGTTTAGAGAGAATTCAAAAACACCAGCATATTAAGAAATAAATTTTGAGTAGTTAAATGCCTAATTTGTTGTTTGAACTGCAGATGAGATACAAAGGCAGAGTTGGCATTGTTTCAGGGACGGAAGCCATATTATTCTACTTAAACTCAGTTTAATTCATTCATACATATCCAATCTCTTCTTAATTCAAAGCGAATTAAATTGTCCATAACTTGAACTGCATGATAATATCAGGAAAGTATAAGCAACATTTGATGCACCTCTGTACAAATGTGGCTGATTAATACAACTCCATCCCCTCACACTGTTTCTCAATTTGAGGAAGCTCACTCCCTCATTCACCATACACAAATATTAATTTCATGCATTTTTACCCAAGATCAATAATCAGGCAGGAATACAATTTCTTTGTGGGATGCTAATATAATTGCTAAATACATCAGCACAACACTATTATTATAACCATATAACAACTACAGCATGGAAACAGGCCATCTCGGCCCTTCTAGTCCGTGCCGAACACTTACTCTCACATAGTCCCACTGACCTGCACTCAGCCCATAACCCTCCATTCCTTTCCTGTCCATATACCTATCCAATTTTTTACCAAACCTGCCTCTACCACTTTACTGGAAGCTCGTTCCACACAGCTACCACTCGCTGAATAAAGAAGTTCCCCCTAAACTTTTGCCCCCTAACTCTCAACTCATGTCCTCTTGTTTGAATCTCCCCTATTCTCATTGGAAAAAGCCTATCCATGTCAACTCTATCTATCCCCCTCTTAATTTTAAGTTACACAAATGACACAAAAAGAATGGCTTCCAGCTGTACAATCATTCTTTAATTTTTGCTGCACCAGAAGCTTCCGAACAGCTGGAAAATTCACAAAGTGAGGCAACCATTGACCTGGGTTATCAGAAAGTGTGTCATGTTAGACATTTACCTGTTGGTTGTAAAGCTCATTGGAGTAGGTGCTTAACCCCAGAGTTCAACCCTGACCTCAGATCCGTTTTTGTGGAGTTTGCATATTTGTTCAATGAGCACTTGGCCTCCATTGTTTAAGTTACGTAGTACGTGCATCCATACAAAATCTAATGTGCAGACATAGCGATGTGCTACTCACAGCGCTGAAATAATGACACGGAGTCGGTAAACTGCAGTTAAAAAATATTTTATTCCAACTTCGCGGCCTCGCTTTAAAGCCTCCCTGATCCCGCGTGGGCTTTTTCCCTTTGTTGGTGAAGCAGACCTGGCGCCCTTTTGGGACTGGCTTTTATGCCAGTGCTCTGGCTATTTGTGAGCCGGTTCGAGTGCGCTAGGAAGTGGGTCGCCACATAACCCCCCCCCCCCCCAGAACCAGTGATACACCCCACAATGTCCACAGTCTGGGCCGGACCCTGTTTGGGAGGTCGGCCTCTGCGCTGCAGTGCCGGGAACTCGACTGGTTGCGCCACGTCCACATGGGCCAGTTTGAGTCGGTCCACCATGAAAACCTCCTCTCTCCCCCCAACGTCCAGCACGAACGTGGACCCATTGTTCTAGATCACCGTAAACGGCCCCTCATAGGGCCGTTGCAGCGGTGGCCAATGCCCGCCCCTTCGTACAAACACCAACTTACAGTTCTGCAGGTCTTTGGGTACGCAGGTCGGGTTCTGCCCGTGCTATGAAGTGGGTATGGGGGCCAGGTTACCGAGCTTCTCACATAGTCTGCCCAGGACTGCTGCAGTTCTTCTTCGTGCCTCCGTGGGGCTGGTATGAACTCGCCGGGGATGACCAGGGGTGCGCCGTACACCAACTCGGCCGACCAGGTGTGCAGATCGTCTTTGGGCGCCGAGCGGATGCCAAGTAGGACCCAGGGAAGCTCGTCCGCCCAGTTAGCTCCTCGCAGGCGGGCCATGAGAGCCGACTTTAGGTGACGGTGGAAACGCTCCACCAGGCCGTTTGACTGTGGGTGGTAGGCAGTTGTGTGGTGTAGCTGAGTCCCCAAAAGGCTGGCCATAGCTGACCACAGGCTGGAGGTGAACTGGGCACCTCTGTCGGAGGTAATGTGGGCCAGTACACCAAAGCAGGACACCCAGGCGCAAGATTCGGAGGTGGTGTCGGTGAGTGGGACTGCCTCTGGCTATCTGGTGAACCGGTCCACGATAGTGAGGAGGTGCCGCACTCCGCGCAACACTGGCAGGTGGCCCACAATATCCACATGAACGTGGTCGAAACGCCGGTGGGTGGGGTGGAACTGCTGCGGCAGAGTCTTGGTGTGCCGCTGCACCATGGCCGTCTGGCAGTGCATGCACGTTTTGGCCCATTCACTGACCTGCTTGTGGAGTCTGTGCCAAATGAACCTGCTGGAGACCATCCGGACAGTTGTCCTGATGGAGGGGTGCGCTAAGTTATGAATGGAGTCGAAAACACGTCGCCGCCAGTTTGCCAGGACAACGGGACGGGGTTGGCCGGTGGTGACGTCACAGAGTTGGGTCCTCTCACCTGGGCCTACGGGGAGGTCCTGAAGCTGCAAACCGGAGACTGTGGTTCTGTAACTTGGGATCTCCTCATCTGCCTGCTGCACCTCTGCCAGCGCCTCAAAGTCTACCCCTTGGGAATGGGCATGAATGTTGGGGCGAGAGAGCGCGTCCGCCACAACATTGCCCTTACCCAAGACGTGCCTGACATCCGTCGTGTATTCAGAGATGTAGGACAGATGGCGCTGCTGGCGGGACGACCAGGGATCGGACACCTTCGTGAACGTAAAGGTAAGCGGCTTGTGGTCAGTGAACACGGTGAAGGGCCTACCTTCTAAGAAGGAGCTGAAATGCCGGATTGCCAGGTATAGCGCCAACAGTTCCCGGTCGAAACCACAGTATTTGAGCTCGGGCAGTCGCAGGTGTTTGCTGAAAAACGCCAGGGGTTGCCAGCGACCCGCGATGAGTTGCTCCAGTACCCCACCGACTACTGTGTTAGATGCGTCCATTGGGAGGGCTGTAGGGACGTACATCCTGGGGTGCACTAGCATCGCGGCGTTTGCCAAGGCTTCTTTCGTTTTAATGAAAGCGGCGGCGGACTCCTCGTCCCAGGTAACGTCCTTGCCCGTACCCGACATCAGGGCGAACAAGGGGCGCTTGATTCGGGCAGCTGAAGGGAGGAAGTGGTGGTAGAAATTTACCATACCCATGAATTCCTGAAGGCCTTTGATTGTGGTGGGTCGGGGAAAATGGTGGACTGCGTCTACCTTAGTGGGCAGAGGGGTTGCCCTGTCTTTAGTAATCCTGTGGCCCAGGAAGTCGATGGTGTCGAGCCCGAACTGGCATTTGGCCGGGTTGATTGTTAGACCGTATTCACTCAGTCGGGCGTAGAGTTGACGGAGGTGGGACAGATGGTTCTGACGACTGCTGCTGGCTATGAGGATATCGTCCAAATAGATGAAAGCGAAGTCCAGGTCGTGTCCCACCACATCCTTTAACCGCTGAAACATCTGTGCGGCATTCTTCAGGCCGAACGGCATGCGGAGGAACTCGAAAAGGCCGAACAGGGTGATGAGTGCTGTTTTGGGGACGTCGTCAGGATGCATCAGGATTTGATGGTATCCTCGGACGAGGTCTACCTTGGAGAAGATTCGTGCGCCATGCAGGTTTGCTGCAGAATCCTGAATGTGCAGCACAGGGTAGCAGTCCGGTGTTGTAGCCTCGTTCAGCCTGCGGTAGTCGCCACATGATCTCTAGCCCCCGGCTGCTTTGGGCACCATGTGTGGGGGGGGGGGGGGGGGAGGCCCATGGGCTGTCGGACCGCCATATGATCCCCAATTCCTCCATCCTCTTGAACTCCTCCTTCGCCAATCGGAGCTTGTCCGGGGGAAGCCGGACACAGGCGTGGAGGGGTGGTCCCTGGGTTGTGATGTGGTGCTGTACGCCGTGTCGGGACATGGCTGCCGTGAACTGCGGTGCCAGAGCCGATGGGAAACCCGCCAGGACCCTGGTGAAGTCGTTGTCGGACAGCGTGATGGAGTCGAGGTGAGGGGCTGGCAACTGGGTTGTACCCAGGGAGAACGTCTGAAAGGTCTCAGCGTGGACCAGTCTCTGCCTCGGCAAGTCAACCAGTAGGCTGTGAGACTGCAAAAAATCTGCACCCAGAAGCGGTTGGGCTAAGGCGGCCAGTGTGAAGTCCCACAAGAACAGGCTGGAGCCGAACTGTAGCTGCGCCGTACGGGTGCCGTAGGTCCTCACTGTGCTGCCATTCACTGCCCTCAGGGTGGGACCCGGTGCTCTGTTGCGGGTGTCGTAACTCGTCGGAGGTAAGACGCTGATCTCAGCACCGGTGTCGACCAAAAAATGGCGTCCCAACCTCTTGTCCACACATACAGGAAGGAGGCTATCCCGATGGCCAGCCGCCGTAGCCATCAGCGGCAGCTGGCCCTGGCGTTTCCCAGGAACTTGCAGGGCGGGCGACAGCAGCGGGCTTCTGCGCCCCACTGCTGGTGGTAGAAGCACCATTGTTCGTTGGGCTCCTCACCCCTGCCTCTGGGGTTGGCGGGCTCTGTGGCCGGGCCTGGTCTGGTTTGCTGCTGGGAGCGTGGCCTGGTGATCTGTGCGACAGACGCCCGACTCACCCTCTTGGCATTCCACAGCAAGTCCACCTGGACTGCCACCTTCCGGGGGGTCGCTCAAATCCGCGTTGGACAGCAGTAGGCGTATGTCCTCGGGCAGCTGCTCCAGGAATGCCTGCTCAAACATGAGGCAGGGCTTGTGCCCTCCGGCCAGAGACAACATCTCATTCATTAAAGCCGATGGAGGTCTGTCCCCCAAACCATCCAGGTGCAGTAAACGGGCAGCCCGCTCACGCCATGAGAGTCTGAACGTCCTTATGAGCAGGGCTTTGAATTCCGTGTATTTGCCGTCCGCTGGGGGAGACAGTATAAACTCAACCTGGGCCGCTGTTTCCTGGTCAAGGGAGCTCACCACGTAGTAGTAACGTGTGTCCTCTGAGGTTATCTGCCGAACGTGCAATTGGGCTTCTGCTTGCTGGAACCATAGGTGAGGTCGCAGCGTCCAGAAGCTTGGCAGTTTCAACGAAACTGCATTAACAGATGTGGCGTCGTTCATCTATGGTCCAAATATCGTTTGGGCCGTCGGGGTCACCAATTGTAGCGGTGTGCTACACGCAGTGCTGAAATAACGACATGGAGTTGGTAAACTGCAGTTAAAAAAGATTTTATTCGAACTTTGCGGCCTCGCTTTAAAGCCTCCCTGATCCCGCCCTCCCCGGGCGCAGATGCTGTAGGGGGCACGTATTCACAGTCCTGTCCTGCGCGCGGATGCTGTAGGGGGCACGTATTCACAGTCCCGCGCAGGCTTTTCCCTTTGTTGGTGAAGCAGACCTGGCACCCTTTTGGGACTGGCCTTTATGCCGGCGTGCTGGCTATTTGTGAGCCGGTTCGAGTGCGCTAGGAAGTGGGTCGCCACACAGAGCTATTTCCTAGTAGTAAGAGTCAGGAACAACCACAAAAAGATCACGGCAGGGCTTTGAAGTGTGTTGAATTACACACATGCTACTGATCGTTTTCAGCATTTTGTCTAAGATCATTCAGTTTTGTAAAGAGACACCAGGGGGGGCTCTCTAGAAAAATAAAATGTACAAGCAACTCGGCATCACAGGGGAGTCGGATTCTGAGCCAATGGAATTCCTGTAACATGAAGCCGCAGTAATTGTGCATTAGAAGAAAAAAATTGTGCTGATTTATTTTGTTTCTTCTACAAAAATTCTGTGAGAATGAGAATCAGGTTTATTATCACTGACATGTGTCATAAAATTTATGGTTTTTCAGCAGCAGTACAGTTCATAAAGATTACTATCAATTTCAAAAAATAGTGATAAAGATGCATAATAAACAAATGTTTATGGGGGTCCATGAACTGCTCAGAAATCTGATGTCATTTATACATTGGGGAGACATTGTTGGGGGGGGGAGTTGGGGGGGAAGGGATGATAATTTTTTTCTTTCTGTAACCTATTTGAAAATTCAATTTTAAAAAATCATATAAAAAAAAGAAATCTGATGTTGGGGGAAGAAGCTTCACTTAAAATGTTGAGTATGGGTCTTCAGGCTCCTGTTTCCACTTCAATGGTAGTAATTGGGGTTGCCCAGATGGTGAGGGTTGTAGCGGTGTGCTACACACAGCGCTAAAATAACGACACGGAGTTGGTAAACTGCAGTTAAAGAAGATTTTATTCGAACCGCGGCCTCGCTTTAAAGCCTCCCTAATCCCGCCCTCCCCGGGCGTGGATGCTGTAGGAGGCACGTATTCACAGTCCTGCACGAGCTGTTCCCTTTGTTGGTGAAGCAGACCTGGCACCCTTTTGGGACTGGCCTTTATGCCGGCGCGCTGGTTATTTGTGAGCTGGTTCGAGTGCGCTAGGAAGTGGGTCGCCACAGGGTCTCAAATTAGTGCTGCATTCTTGAAACACTGCCTCTTGAAGACTCCGTCGATGGCAGGGAAATTTGTGCCTCTGATGGAACTCTATAACCCTCTGCAGCCTCTTGCAAACCTACACACTGGAGCTTCCAAACATAGAAACATAGAAAACCTACAGCACAATACAGGCCCTTCGGCCCACAAAGTTATGCAGAACATGTCCCTACCTCAGAAATTACTAGGCTTACCTATAACCCTCTATTTTACTAAGCTCCATGTACCTATCTAAAACCCCCATAAAAGACCCTATTGTATCCGCCTCCACCGCCAATTCCACGCACTCACCATTCTCTGAGTAAAAAACTTACCTCTGACCTCTGTACCTGCTCCCCAGCACCTTAAGCCTGTGTCCTCTTGTGGCAACCATTTCAGCCCTGGGAAAAAGCCTCAGACTATCCACACGATCAATGCCTCTCATCATCTTATCAGGTCACTTCTCATCCCTCCTTCGCTCCAGGAAAAAAAGGCTGAGTTATTCAACCTATTCTCATAAGGCATGCTCCCCAATCCAGAAAACATCCTTGTAAATCTCCTTTGCACCCTTTCTATGGCTTCCACATCCTTTCTATAGTAAGGCGACCAGAACTGAACACAGTACTCCAAGTGGGGTCTGACCAGGATCCTATATAGCTGCAACATTACCTCTTGGCTCCTAAATTCAATTCTACGATTGAAGGCCAATACACTATGCCTTCTTAAGCACAGAGTCAACCTGTGCAGCAGCTTTGAGTGTCCTATGGACTCAGACCCTAAGATACCTCTGATCCTCCACACTGCCAAGAGTCTTACCATTAATACTATATTCTGCTATAATATTTGACCTACCAAAATGAACCACTTCACACTTATTTGGGTTGAACTCCATCTGCCACTTCTCAGCTCAGTTTTGAATCCTATCAATGTCCCGCCGTAACCTCTGATAGCCCTCTACACCACCCACAAAACCTCCAACCTTTGTGTCATCAGAAAATTTATTAACCCATCCCTCTACTTCCTCAGCCAGGTCATTTATAAAAATCACAAAGAGTAAGGGTCCTAGAACAGATCCCTGACACACTCCACTGGTGACCGACCTCCACGCAGAATATCACCCATCTGCAACCACTCTTTGCCTTCTGTGGACAAGCCAGTTCTGGATCCACAAAGCAATGTCCCCTTGTATCCCATGCCTCCTTACTTTCTCAATAAGCCTTGCATGGGGTACCTTGTTAAACGCCTTGCTAAAATCCATATACACTACATCAACTGTTCTACCTTCATCAATGTGTTTAGTCACATACTCAAAAAATCCAATCAGACTATGATGCAACCAGTCAGAATGCTCTCCACCGGACATCTTTAGAAATTTGCAAGAGTCTTTAGTGACAGACAAAGTCTCCACAGATTCCTAATGAAGTAGAGCTATTGCCATTTCTTCTTTGTGACTGCATGAATATGTTAGGGCCAGAACAGATCATCTGAGATACTGACACCCACTGATCCTTTAATGAGGATTGGTATGTATTCTCCTGACTTCCCCTTTTGTAAGTCTACCATCAACTTCTCGGTCTTGCTGACATTGAGTCTGAGGCTGTTACTGCGACACCACTCAACCAGCTGATCTATCCCACTCAAAGCAGCACACAAAAAAATGCTAGAGGATCTCAGCAGGTCTGGTAGCATCGATGGAGAAAGTTAAGTAGTTGACATTTCATGCCAACAGCCTTCTTTAGAACTGAGAGGGAAAGGGAGAAATAACAGAATTAAAAGGTGGGTCGGCGGTGGGTGGGGGGGGGGGGGAGAGAGGCTAGCTAGAAGCTGATAGAAGAGGAGAGGAGAATGGATAATAGGAGAGAGGGAACCCAGGGGGAAGTAATAGGCAGGTGAGAAGTAGTAAAAGGTCAGAGTGGGGAATATAGGAAAGTGGGGTGTACTTTGTTCACCAGAAGGAAAAATCAATATTCATGCCACCAAATTAGAGGGTACCCAGACTGAATATAAGCTGTTGCTCCTCCACCATGAGAGTGGCCTCATCTTGGCACAAGAGGAGGCCATGGATCGACAGGTTGGAACTAGAATGGGGATTGGAATAAAATGGTGGCCACTGGGAAGTCCCGATTGTGGCAGATGGTGTGGAGGTACTCGATGAAGTGGTTTCCCAATTTACAACAGATCTTACCAATGTAGAGGAGGTTGCATCGGGAGCACGGGACACAATTGACAACCCCACCAGATTTGCAGGTGAAGTGTCGCCTCACCTGGAAGGATTGTTTGGGGCCCTGAGTGGAGGTGAGATCTCTGGGCAAGTGTAGCACTTAGGCCACTTGCAGTGGTAAGTGCTTGGAGGGAGATCAGTGGAGAGGGTAATTGGACAAGGGAATATGGAAGGGAACAAACCCTGCGGAAAGTGGGGAGGGGTGAGTCAAGCTACATTTAGTGGTAGGGTCCCTTTGGAATATGACAGAAATGTGGGTGAGGGCAGCATCAATGAACATCTCTTGGTTCCTACAACCAAACATGTCTTTAGCACCCCACCCTCTGTCCCCTGGCTTCCTGCAGGGACTGCTCCCTCAAGATTCACTTGTCCGTTCATCCCTCCCCACTAATCTCCCTTTCAGCACTAATCCCTGTAAGCAGCTAAAGTGCTATCCCTGTCCATACGCCTCCTTCCTCATCTCCATTCTGGGCCCCAAACAATCCTTCCGGGTGAGGCAACACTTCACCTGCGAATCTGTTGGGTTTGTCTATTGTGTCCAGTGCAACCTCCTTTACATTGGTTGAGATCCATCATAACTTGGGGAAACACTAGATCAAGCAACTCCCGTCCATCCGCCAATAAGAGGAACTTCCTGGTGGTCAAACATTTTAATTCCAATTTCCATTCCCATTCCAATGTGTCAGTCCATGTGCCAAGGTAAGGCCACCCTTAGGGTGGAGGAGCAACACTTCATTGTCCCTCTGGGTAGCTTCCAACCTGATGGCATGAACATCATTTTCTCCTTCCCGTAAAAAAAAATTCCCTCCTCCCCACCCCCTTCTTCTATTCCCTACTCTGGTCTAATATCTCTTCTCACCTGCTTCAGCTATCACTGTCTACCTACTCTCCTTTCCCTCCACCCACCTTTATATTCTGGTGTCTTCTCCCTTTCCAGTCTTGAAGAAGGGTCTCAGCCTGAAATGTTGACTGCTTATTTATTTGCATAGATGCTGCCTGGCCTGCTGAGTTCCTCCAGCATTTTGTGTGTGCTGCTTTGGATTTCCATCTTTTGCAGATTTGCTTGTGTTTATGATCCATCTCACTCCCGTAAACATTCTTATCAGTTTCTGCCAACAACAGTGGTGCCATCAGCAAATTTATAGATGATGTATGGAACTGGCGGAGACAGCAGAGGTACTTAATGAATTCTTTGCTTCAGTATTCACTATGGAAAAGGACCTTGGCGATTGTAAGGATGATTTACAGTGGACTGAAAAGCTTGAGCATGTAGATCTAAAGGAAGAGGATGTGCTGGAGCTTTTGGAAAACATCAATTTAGATAAGTCACTGGGACTGGATGAGATGTACCCCAGGCTACTGTGGGAGATGAAGGAGGAGACTGCTGAGCCTCTGGTGATGATCTTTGCATCATCAATGGGGACAGGAGAGGTTCTGGAGGATTGGAGGGTTGCAGATGTTGCTCCCTTATTCAAGAAAGATAGCCCAGGAAATTAAAGACCAGCGAGTCTTATTTCAGTGGTTGGTAAATTGATGGAAAAGATCCTGAGAGGCAGGATTTATGAACATTTGGAGAGGCATAATATGAGTAGGAATAGTCAGCATGGCTTTGTCCAAGGCAGATCATGCCTTATGAGCCTGATTGAATTTTCTGAAGATGATTGATGAAGGTAGAGCAGTAGATGTAGTTTATATGGATTTCAGCAAGGCATTTGATAGTGTACCCCATGCAAGACTTATTGAGAAAGTAAGGAGCCATGGGATTGAAGGGGACTTTGCTTTGTGGATCCAGAGCTGGCTGGCCCACAGAAGGCAAAGAGTGGTCGTAGATAGGTCATATTCTTCATGGTGGTTGGTGACCAGTGGCGTGCCTCAGGGATATGTTCTGGGACCACTACTCTTCGTGTGTTATAAATGACCTGGATGAGGAAGTGGAGGGGTGGGTTAGTAAACTTGCTGATGACACAAAGGTTGGGGGTGTTGTTGATAGTGTGGAGGGTTGTCAGAGGTTACAGCGGGACACTGATAGGATGCAAAACTGGGCTGAGAAGGAGCAGATGGAGTTCAACCCAGATAAGTGTGAGGTGGTTCATTTTGATAGGTCAAATATGATGGCAGAATATAGTATTAATGGTCAGACTCTTGGCAGCGTGGAGGATCAGAGGTACCTTGGGGTCTGAGTCCATAGGACACTCAAAGCTGCTGCGCAGGTTGACTCTGTGTTTAAGAAGGCATACAGTGCATTGGCCTTCATCAATCATGAGATTCAGTTTAAGAGCCAAGTAGTAATGTTGCAGCTATATAGGATCCTGGTCAGACCCCACGGAGTACTGTGTTCAGTTCTGGTCACCTAACTACTGGAAGAATGTGGAAACCATAGAAAAGGTGAAGAGGAGATTTACAAGGATGTTGTCTGGATTGGGAAGCATGCCTTTGAGAATAGGTTGAGTGAACTTTGCCTTTTCTCCTTGCAGTGACGGAGGATGAGAGGTGACCTGATAGAGGTGTGTAAGATGATGACAGGCATTGATCGTCTGGATAGTCAGAGGCTTTTTCCCCAGGGCTGAAATGGCTAGTATGAGAGAGCACAGTTTTAAGGTGCTTGGAAGTAGGTACAGAGGAGATGTCAGGGGCAAGTTTCTTTACATAGAGAGTGGTGAGTGCGTGGAATGAGCTACCGGCGATGCTAGTGGAGGTGGACACGATAGGATCTTTTAAGAGACTCCTGGATAGGTACATGGAGCTTAAGAAAATAGAGGGCTATGGGTAACCCTAGATAATTTCTAAGGTAAGGACATGTTCAGCACAGCTTTGTGGGCTGAAGGGCTTGTATTGTGCTGTAGGTTTTCTGTTTCTACAATGTTTGAGCTGTGCTTAGCTACAGTCATGAGTGTAGAGAGAGTATAGCACTGGGCTAAGCACTCATCCTTGAGGTGCACTCTATGTTGATTAACCACGAAGATGATATGTTTCTAATCGCTCCCCACTGACTACGGTCTCCCGATAAAGTTGAGGATCCAGTTGCAGAAGGAGGATGGCAGCACAGAGGCCGATGTTTTGAAGCTTCTTTGTTAATAGTGAGGGAATGATGGTGTTGAGAGCTGAAGTGCAATTGATTAACAGCAGTTTGATATATGTTTTGCTATTATATAAAAGTTCCAAAGCCAAATGAAGAGCCAGTGTGAATGTATGGGCTGTAAACCTGTTGCAGTATCTCAAATTTTTGGACAGTGATTTTTCAAAACTTTAAGTGCAAATTTCTGCAACCCGAACAACCGTAATAAAATGTATGCTGTAACTGTGATTAAAATACAATGAGCTATATAAGCTCAAAAATTAAAAATATAATCCAAAATGCTCATCTGCACTTTGCACAATGAATGATTTGACAGGTTGGGTTGTGAAAACTAGAATTGCTTGATACTTACAAGGATTACATCTTCTCAGATCAAGACCTTGTTGCCTGGATGTCCTGTTTCACACAGGGTCATTCATGGTGAGCAGGTCTGTGGCAAGGTTCCAGACTATGTGCAATACAGCTCCAAAGTGCTCAATATCTGATCAGATGGATAATGATGTTCGATGAGTGTTTCTTAAAATGGGATCTCCAGATATCTTGGACTCACCATGCCACTGAGCACCAGATTTCTGGCTTGTTAAGCTTGTATAATTAGTTATAACATCAGCTCAAAGCATACTACTGTAGAAAATATGAGCTACAATAGTGATAAACCTGAATTCCACAGATCACTGAAAACGATGATAGGAAGACTGCATTTTTCCCAACAAAAGGTACAATTGCATGGCTATCAGTGCAATTCTTTACACTACTTGTGTTCTGCACATAAAAAGCTTCAACAAGATCCCAATGAGAAGCTTATCGCAAAAATTGGTGGTGCTATTGACAGTGAAAGAGTAATGCTATTATTATCCAAAGCAAAATGAATCAAAATTGAATTATTAACAGAATACAGAAAATGATGGTGACGGGTTGTTTTTGTGACTGAAAGACTGTGGTTAGTGGTGTCAACAGGTTCTACTCATTATATGGATGCAAATTCAAGGTATGATTACTAAGTTCACAGATAATGAAAATTAGTCGTGTTATTTGAGGGTGATAAGTCTGAGGTAGCAATTTTTCCATAGACATATTCTCAAACAATAAGGTCTGGCTCCTCCCTCCTCTCCCCCCTCCCACTTAGAACAATAGTGATCATTTGATAAATAAAGCAGATTAATGGAAAAATGGAAGTTAGCTCTGTCAAATGCAACATGATGCACTTTGGGATTAAGAGCTGGATATACATATACATGGCAGGGATTCGGGAATATTGAGGAAGAGAGGCATGCAGCTACAGAATCTGTAGATCCCTACAGGAGGAGAGGGATACACACAGACAGATAAAAGGCATTGGGTATGTTGACCTTTATTGTTGAACACAAAATATAAAAGCAATGAATTAGAGTGCACCTTTATAAAACTTTGGTTCAGCCATAGCTGGAGTATTGTGTAATTTTCTGGTCACCACACTGGTGGAAGGATGTGAATGCACTGGAAGAAATGCAGTGAAGATCTAACAGGATGTTGCCTAGTATTGCATGATTCAGTTATTGGAAGCCAGACAGACGGGGCTGGTTTTTCTTAGAGAAGAGGTGGCCTGGGTAGGGGGGAGGGTGGTGGAACTTGATCAAAAAGATAACATAACAAAATTATTAGTGCCACAGATAGGGTGGATAGTGGAAAACCTGCCTATAATGGAGATGTCTAAAACCAGAGGCATCAATTTAATTTGAGTAAGAGGGTTAGAGGGGTTCTGAGGGAAGTTTTTTTGTCCCTTCTAGAATCTGATTCCAGGCTACAATTTGAAACACTGGTGATAGAGGTAATTACTCTCAGAACATTTAAAAACAACTGGATGAGCATTTGAATCACCAAGGCAGAGAAGAAATCCTGAGATTCATCAGGATGTTGCCTGAATTAGAATGCACATCTTATGAGGAAAGGTTGAGCAAGTAAGGGCTTTCCTCGTTGCAGCAAAGGAGGATAAGAAATGACTTCATAGATGTGTACAAAATGCATTCATAGAGTGAACAGCCAGTGCCTGGGGTAGAAATGACTAATACAAGAGGGTATAATTTTAAGATGATTGGAAAAAAGTATAAGGGCAAAGCCAGAGGTAGATTTTTATCATACACAGAGAAAGGTGGGTGCATGGAATGAGCTGCCAGGGTGGTGGTAAATGCAGATACATAAGGGATCTTTAAGAGACTTAAATAAGTACATGGATGAAAGAGGGAGGGAAATGTTAGATTAATCTTCAAATAGGTTAAAAGGTCATTACAGCATCATGAGCCAAATGTCCTGTACTGTGCTCTTCTATGTTCTATAATATCATGGTCCAAGTGCTGGTAAATGGGAACACTGAAGCTACCTGATTGTCACACAGACACAGTAATCTGAGGGACGAATCTGGCCATCTAACAAACATAATTCTGGTTAACTGGGGCAGCTGCTCATTTGGGACAACTCTTAAAGAACAACAACTAATTGAGAAAATTGTCATGATTTCCTTCATTTATTTGAGATACTATGCTACAACTGTGACAGGAGACTGTTGCTGAACACTTTCTAACTAGAATTAATTGAGTGGACTTGTGTGACAATTAGACAATACACCATGCTTGGAGTGAACAGTTTTTAAATAGTGTCAGTTGCATGTGTTTGTGTTCAAAAAGCAGTGATTTTTGTCACTGATAATTGGCAAGAAATAAGCCCTAAGATAATTCAAAACTGTTAAGCTCACTGAAAGAATTTCACTACTTCAACAAGTTAGGAACTATGAAGAATTTGAAGGTATGGACAATCATCTGGAATTATAGGCAGTCGACTATCTGGACTGATTTTACTCATTTATAGTCAATTAAGGGTGGTGGGGAGGAGATACATCTCTACCAAAGGAGATATAAGGCTTTCCTTCCCTCCACTAGCCTGCAGGTCACCCTTGAGCAAGGTGTGGCAGCTGCTTAGCCCACTGCTCAGGGTCACATGAAGACATGGGAGCAGGTGGTGGATGGTCGTATGAGTATCTGATGCGTAACAAAAGTCCTGGTTACGTGACCACTGATGCTAGGCTGATGAAGAGTATTGATAATGGCAAGTGTCACCTGCCTTGTAAAGACATTGGCCAGAAGGCAATGGCAAACCACTTGTATAGAAAAATCTGCCAAGAACAAACATGGTCAAAGACTATGATCACCCATGTCACACAACACGGCACAAAATGATGATGATGAAAGTTAATCAAAAGAACATGGCAGCATACACTGGATGAAGTTCTCCATTGATAAATACTAGGAACTAATAAACAGTTTTATAGTACTGTAGTAGCATTGGCAGTGTTCTAATTCAATCATAGAAACATAGAAAACCTACAGCACAATACAGGCCCTTTGGCCCACAATGCTGTGCCGAACATTTACTTACTTTAGAAATTACCAGTGCCTCAAGAATTTTGTTCACTGTTATTAACAATATCAAGGACAGTTGCATCCTCAAAATTAAGTTATTGAAATGATTCATCCTTTGTATTGGTCATTTTATCTTCTACCATAAAACCAATATCGACAGCTGTTAGAAGAGGTGCCACCAAGCCACTGTGATTGATACTACAGTCTTGGACCCAGAATAAACATGTTGGCCTCATTACTCTCAGTGATTACATGATGGTGCCCAGCATCAGCTGAAGGAGGTGAAATGACACAACTGAGCAAGAATTCCAGAATGTTTTTTAAGAGTTTGCTAGTTCAATTGGGCTGGGTGTGTCTTTGATACATTCAGAACATCTTCTTAGAAGTAAGTTTAGTGGTCCATTACCGTTCATCTTTAACATTATCTTGTATTTTTATACAGAGTGGCCTTTATAAAACTTGGTGACTAGATAGGCTATTGCAGAAAAGTAACAGTCAGCTGTGTGTTGTTTTCAAGAGCTGCATATAGTCCAGGTGAGTCACTGGTGTTTCTTTACAGGATAGTTTCAATCAAACTCTCACTTACCTTGCGCTTAATTTCAACTCTGGATTCATCTTGCAACAAGCCCTTTACCAACATTACAATACTTTGGATATCAGAAAATGTACAGAAGCTAACAGAATCTAACATATTCAATTTTACTGCAATGAAAGCAGCTCTCAATAACTACTACACTTCATATAACTGACTATGCAATATTTTGGCTAACAACTTCTAGTACCAAATGCCAAACAGTAAGAAAATATCTGATTAGTTATGCAAAATGATATCCAGTCTTGTATAAAACTTGAAATGTACCTTCATGTTGGATGCCTCTGTCTCGAGTTGTGTCAAATGGTTTGAGTTGTCTTCTAATTCTTGTCGCAGATTTGAATTCTCCATTTTAAGTGCCTCAACTTGCTTCAGGAGCTGATCATATGAAGCTGATGATTTAGCCATCCTGAATGAGATGGTGACCTATTTGGGGAGGGGAGAGGGTAGAGAAAACAGGAAATTCTAGCATTGGAACAGGATTTTTAAAAAACTTAATCAATATGCATTATGCCTGTTTATAAACTACACACTTCAACTTTTACAAATTCAGTACTGACTGCATATTGACTATGGGTAATGATACTTCCATTTTTTTTCAAACTTTAACTTGTATGTTTGTTTGTCTTTTGAACTTCAGTACAACAAAGATCACCCAGCTGAGCTGAACCTGCAGAACCCTCCTTACAAACATCTGGGATTTTTTACCTAAATATTTTAATCACATCCAATATAACAATCATGAGACACTAGACACAGAATTAGGCTGTTCTGGCCATTGAGTCTACACTGTCACTTAGACGAGATCAAAATATTTATTTACTATGGTAACAATGCTGCTCAATACTTTTAGAATTTAATTTGGTGCCTTTATGAGTATGTTATGCAGCTTCAGGGAGCAAACCAAAGAATGAATAAGGATATTTTTGGCCATCATTCCCCATCCTTGCTGCAGGACATGCACTATCTCATGGGAGATCTTGCTGTGTTGATTTAAATCCCTCCAGAAAATATGCAAAATATTGATTACAAACAAACTGAATCATATGACAAGCAACATTATATGTTAAAAACTGAGATTCAACATTAAACAATTCTGAAGCTGAGGACAGAGCTATAAAGCAGGGCCTTCATGTCTGGTACAGGGAGTATTCCAAATATTCCCATGTATGGATGAGCATAAGAAACTAGTCAACAGAAGGTTACAGAATACTGTCAGAGTGCATGCTTCAAATTCTTGGGGGAGGTTGGTTGAGCTTTTGACCAAAGGAGTCAATGTAGATGGATGGTCTTCACTTCAAAGCCCGAACCAATGTCTTTAACGGAAGTAAACCAGTGATTGGGAAATACTTTACCTAATTTAGCAAGAGAATGGGCAAAAAGTTGCAATGTTTCCCACAAATATTTCAAATTTGTGCCCATCCCCTTGCTAAATTAGGTTAAACCTTTCCTGACCAAAACCTGGCTCAAAGAAGTGAGTACTGGAATAAGCAGTGATAGGTTAATGGTACTAGTTGGAGAGTGGTAATCCAAATAAAGTACGAAATGTTGTGAACTTCAGGTGGACCAAGGGTTCAAAGGAAGAAATTGACTAAGATCACAAATGAATGACTCACAGTAGAAATGGTCAGTTCTGATACTGAAGGTTGCAATATGCCCAGATGTTGTACAAGAATATTATTCCTCAAACACAAGAAAATTTACAGATGCTGTAATTCCAAAGCAACACACACAAAATGCTGGAGGAACACAGCAGGCCAGGCAGCATGTATAGAAAGGAGTAAACAGTCGATGTGTCAGGCCGGGGCTCTTCTTTAGGATTCCCGCCCAAACCATCGACTGTTGACTCTCTTCCATACATGCTGCCTGGACCGCTGAATTCCTCCAGCATTTTGTGTGTGTGTTGCCATGTTATTCCTCAAGCTTGCATTGGGCCTTACAGTAATAGCACAGGAGACCACAAACAGACTGGTCCAAATAGAAGTGGGATTAAAAAAATAATTGCTAGCAATGGCAACAACAAGTTTCCTATTGCCTACAATTTTAACTTTTCATCCCACTCCAACCTGTGTGCAGTTCTTGCACGGTTACAATGAGGCCCAATGCAATCTTGAGAAGCAGCAAGCAACTTACCTTATGTTTGAGCATGCTACAATCAATCTCCTGTTTCCACAATCTCCTCTGGCAGCTTACTCCAGATACCCAGTATTCTTTATGTGAAAAATTTGTCGCTCAAACCTCTTCCTTCTCACCTAAAACCTATCCCCTCTAGTTTTAGCCAACCTAACATGTAAAACAGACACTAGCTATCTTTCCAAACTATTTTTCTCAATTTCAAATGCCTCTTATCATGTTACCCCTGAGCCTCCTTCACTCCACAGGGAAAAAATCCAGTCTATCCAGCCCTCCTGATATGATCTACAATCCAGGCATCTTTATGCTTTTAAGAGAAAAACAGGAGGTAACAAATCCAGGTGCCAAACAATGTTAACAAAAAACAGAAAAGCAAAAGGAAGAAGAGGGGATTTATCACAGATAGTGAAAGTTCAACATCTTAACAATCTAGAGTAAAAGTGGTGAAATGCAACTTTTTTAAAAAAGCAATTTATGATGCATGAGAAAATACTTTCACAAAATCCAGGAAAAAATTTAATGTATTACTCTGCAAAATGTAAAGGGCCTCAACACAGTGGAATTGTGAAATGCATCCCAAAAAGTTTTTTGAGTCTATATATGCAGGCCCTACTTGGGAGGTCTCTTACTTCCTTCACATACATGAGTAAAAGTTTTTACGTTACGTCTCCATCTAAATGTGCAAATGTGCAATCATGGTAACTTATAATAATAATAAATAGAACAGTCAATGTAACATAGAAATACACTCAAATCAGTGTGAGTTAATCAGTCTGATGGCCTAGTGGAAGGAGCTGTCCCTCCCGGCCTTTATGCTGTGGTACCATTTCCCAGATGGTAGCAGCTGGAATAGATTGTGGTTCAGTTGACTCGGGGGCCCCAGTGATCCTTTGGGCCCATTTTTCACACCTGTCTTTGTAAATGTCCTGAATCATGGGAAGTTCACAGCTACAGATGTCCGCACCAGTCTCTGCAGAGTCCTACAATTAAGGGAGGTACAGTTCCCGTATCAGGCAGTGATGCAACCAGTCAGAATGCTTCAATTGTGCCTTTGTAGAAAGCTCTTAGGATTTGAGGGCCCATACCAAACTTCCTCAACCATCTGAGGTGAAAGAGGCGCTGTTGTGCCTTTTTCTCCACATAGCTGGTGTGTACAGACCACGTGAGGTCTTAGGTGATGCGGATGCTGTGGAAATTGTTGACATATGCAGTTGTGGAGGCCAGGTCATTGGGTGCATTTAAGGCAGAGATTGATAAATTTTTAATTGGACATGGCATCAAAGGTTGCGGGGAGAAGGTTGGGAACTGGGGTTAAGGAGGAGATAGAAAAAAGTATCAGCCATGACTGAATGGCGGAGGAGACTTGATGGGCTAGATGGCCTAATTCTGCTCCTATGTCTTATAGTCTAACTTAAAGCTGTTTACCCTCTCAACTCCAGATCCATTGATGTCAATATGGGTTAGCCTGTCGCCATTCTTTCTGTAATCCACAACCAGCTCCTTTGTTTTTGCGACACTGAGGCTGAGGTTGTTTTCTTGACACCACTGTGTCAGAGAGATTACTCCTTCCCTGTAGGCCACCTCGTTATTGTTTGAGTTAGGCTAATCAACACAGTATCATCAGCAAATTTAATTAGCAGATTAGAGCTGTGAATGGCTACACAGTTAGGTTGTACAGGGAGTAAAGGACGGGACTTAGTACACAGCCCTGAGGGGCTCCTGTCTTGAGAGTCAGAGAGGTGGAGGTGAGGGAACCCACTCTTACCGGTGATCTGACAGGAAGTCCAGGATCCAGCTGCACAAGGCAGGGTCAAGGCCAAGGTCTCTGAGCTTCCTGTCGAGCCTGGAGGGAATTATAGTGTTGAATGCTGAAATGAAGATGTTTTGGAGAACATTTGGATTACCAGGAGGAAGTATTTGCAGCCTTACAGCACTTTAAGGTGGATAACTTCACCAGGACCTGAACTAGTGCACTGGTGGACTTTGAGGGTGGTATGTTGAATACTGGGTGAAAGGCTAAGTCTTTGGGGTAACTGCAAGTCTATGTCTTTGCTATTGCCTAGCTCACAGTTGTGTTCAGTGTTGGTGTTGATGCTTGCTTTTTTTTTGCCACTGGGGGGAGGAGGGATTGTTGATCACTGCCACTTAAGCACAGGAGGGGTGTGCTGGCAGTAACTTTGGGGTTCTCACATTTAACTGTCATTCATTCTTTGGGGCACTTCTCTGTTTTCATGGATGTTTGTGACGTGAAAGCATTTCATAATGTATATTGTATACATTTCTCTGACATTAAATTGGATGTTTGAACCTTTGAACCTTTAAAGAAGGAATTGTGGAAGCCCCTGCAGATATATTTGTTTCATTGATAGCCAGTGGTCAAGTTTACAAAGACAGGAAGGTGACTAAAATTCCATTGTTTGGGGAAGAAAACAAGGACAAGCCAGGGACAGTCAGCCTGATATCAATCGTGGGGAAGTTATTGAAAGCAATGCTGAAGAACAGGATCTACCAACATTTAGAAAGACAGTTTGATTAGGAAATATCAGCATGGCTTTGTTTATGGGATGTCATGCTTGAAGCTTTTACAGATTTCTGAAGCAGCCAAAAAAAAAATGAGGGAAGGGCAGTGAATATTGTCTATTTGGACACTAGCCATGCTTTCAACAAATTCCTGTTTGATAAGACTGGTCTGGAAAGTTGGTTCCATGGAAATTACAAGGAGATCAGAGCACAGGACTTGGAGTGCAAGTATAAAAGGAGGTTAATCTCCTTTTCACCAAACAGAGCCCTAAAAGAGGCACATTTGTAAATAGTTAGTTAATAGTTGATAGGCTAATTGGCAGCAGCCAATAAAAAATTAGGATAAAGCAAAACAGCCACGTTAGAGTAGGCCAGTTTTTTTTTGAGTGGATATCAGATGCTTTGACATGACGAGGTGAGTAAGGGACTTGGGTGTGGGAGAGAGAGGAGCTCTTTAGGGGAAAAGACTACAAGGCATAGGTAAGGTTGTGGATGTGGCTGTGTTGAGAAGTACTGCATAAAGAGGAAGTACTCAAGCTCTGATTTCTAAAGCTATAGTGGGCAGAGGCTAATGTTAGGCTTACATAAAGTTTCATTTATTCTTTTGCAGAATTAGACCAATGGGAATGGCAGTCAGTGGTATGCTCCTCATGCAACATGTAAATCTGGAAGACCTCCCGTATTCCTGATAACTACACCTGTGTGAAATGCATCTAGCTACAGCTCCTTATAGACAGTGTTAGTAACTAGAGCTGGATTAAGTATCGATCATCTGTGAGGCTGACAGGAGTTACAGGGAGTAGTCATTCCTAGGTTGGACCATGCAAGTAGCTGCTGACCGTTAGGAGACAGAAAGGGAATAGAAATACTGTTTTGGATACTGCTCAGGTGTGGGCAGGATAACCTTCAGATTGGTGGATCATTGAGATCTTTTCAGGGGAAGGCATTACCTGTACAAAGTGATGGGTTACATCTAAACTCAAGAGGGACCAATGTCCTTGTGGGCAGGATTGGCTGCTTTATGTTTTGGAGTTTAGCTATTTCAGAAGAAATAAGGGGGGGGGGGGGCAAGGAGTAATATTGCTAATCTGGAATAGTACCACAAACGGGAGGACCATGGAGGGATAACAAGTCAATGTGCAAGGAAGTCAGGAAGGGAGTAATCACCCTGCTGGGAACATTCACCAGAAGCAGATGGTAGATTTATGGAAAGGTGCAAAATAGCTTAGTTGTTGTCATGGATGAACCCAAGTTCCCTAATATTGGTTAGAACCTCCTTAGTGCAAAAGATTTCATTGGGGCAGGATTTTTGTGTGCCCAGGAAGGCTTCCTGACACTAGACAGGCTGCCTGGCGGAGAGTCATTCTAGTACTAGGCAATGTACCTGGTCAGGTGTCAGGTCCCACAGAGAAAATTGGTGGGTAAAATCAAAGCTCAGGGCATCAGGGGGAAGGCACTGACATGGATAGAAAACTGGTTGGCAGATAGAAAGCAAAGGGTAGCGGTGAATGGGTGTTTCTCGGAATGGCAGGTGGTGACTAGTGGGGTGCCACAGGGCTCGGTATTGGGACCACAGCTGTTTACCATTTACATTAACGATTTGGATGAAGGCATAGAAAATAACATCAGCAAATTTGCTGATGATACTAAGCTGGGTGGCAGTGTGACATGTGATGAGGATGTTAGGAGAATTCAGGGTGACTTGGATAGGCTGGGTGAGTGGGCAGATACTTGGCAGATGGCATTTAATGTGAATAAGTGTGAGGTTATCCACTTTGGGAGTAAGAACAGGAAGGCAGATTATTATCTGAACGGTGTAGAGTTGGGTAAGGGAGAAATACAAAGAGATCTCGGAGTCCTTGTTTATCAGTCACTGAAGGTGAATGAGCAAGTGCAGCAGGCAGTGAAGAAGGCTAATGGAATGTTGGCCTTTATTACAAAGGGAATTGAGTACAAGAGCAAGGAAATCC
Organism: Hypanus sabinus; assembly: GCF_030144855.1. Classification (NCBI taxonomy): domain Eukaryota; kingdom Metazoa; phylum Chordata; class Chondrichthyes; order Myliobatiformes; family Dasyatidae; genus Hypanus; species Hypanus sabinus. Next base: position 23,336,588 of record NC_082710.1, on the reverse strand, counting down.
TCTTGCATTTGTACAGAGCCCTGGTGAGACCACACCTGGAGTATTGTGTACAGTTTTGGTCTCCAGGGTTAAGGAAGGACATCCTGGCTGTAGAGGAAGTGCAGCGTAGATTCACAAGATTAATTCCTGGGATGTCTGGACTGTCTTACGCAGAGAGGTTAGAGAGACTGGGCTTGTACACGCTGGAATTAAGGAGATTGAGAGGAGATCTGATTGAAACATGTAAGATTATTAAGGGATTGGACAAGATAGAGGCAGGAAATATGTTCCAGATGCTGGGAGAGTCCAGTACCAGAGGGCATGGTTTGAGAATAAGGGGTAGGTCATTTAGGACAGAGTTAAGGAAAAACTTCTTCTCCCAAAGAGTTGTGGGGGTCTGGAATGCACTGCCTCGGAAGGTAGTGGAGGCCAATTCTCTGGATGCTTTCAAGAAGGAGCTAGATAGGGGAATCAAGGGATATGGGGACAAGGCAGGAACCGGGTATTGATAGTAATTGGTCAGCCATGATCTCAAAATGGCGGTGCAGGCTCGAAGGGCCGAATGGACTACTTTTGCACCTATTGTCTATTGTCTTTTAGATGAGCATATAGGAGTCTCTGATCACAACTCCTTGATCTTTATAGCATTGGACAAGAACAGAAGATGTGGGAAAGCATTTAACTGGGAAGGACTAATTATACTGTTATTAGGTAGGAATTTGGGAGCTAAGTTGGGAGCAAATGTTCTCAGGGAAATGTACAGCAGAAAGTGGAGGCTGTTAAGGGAGTATTTGCAAAGTTTTTTTGATAGATTTGTCCTATAGAGACAGGGAAAGTATGTTAGGGTAAAGGAACCATGGTTGATGAGAGATGGAACATTTAATCAAGAGGAAAGACAAAGAATACTTGAGGTTTTGGAATCAAAATTCATGGGGCTCTTGAATTAAGGTAGACAGTAATAAATTAAGGGACTTGACAGCAAGAAAGGGCAATATGAAGGTCGGGTAGGATTAAGGAAACTTCAGGCGTTCTACAAGTACGTGAACAGGAAGATGACAAGAGTAAGGGTAGGACCACGCAAGGATAATGGTGGGGGGGGGGGGGGGGTTGGAGGAGGAACATGTCTAGAGGAGCAGGTATAGAGAAGTTCCTTAATATAGAAGTAGAAGTGGACCCAATGTGAATGATGGAGTAGGTCTGGGGGCTATGATGTGCTGGTTAAGTGTGTAGGAAGAACTAGGTGGACCGGAACTTGGTGAGGAGACAGACGGACAAAAGTGAGCAGGTTACCTAGAATTGGAGAATTTGATATTCATGCTGCCATGTTGTAGACTACCCAGGCAGACTGAGATGCAGTTCCTTTGGTTTGCATTTGGTTTCACCCTAATTGCAAGCAAGTGAAACAGTACCTCGTATTCCAGACCCTGTCACTACTTCCACCCTTCCTTCACAGTGACTTCATTCATTATGACTCTCTACTTGACCACATAAGTAGCTTTCTGGATCTTATCTAGTCTTCCATTAGCAAAGTGTTTTGCATTACTGAAAAATAGCAAGGAACCACTGCATGAAAGAATTAGAAACTGAAGTATTACGTCTTTCTTATTTGTTTGACAATCATACAATAACAAGTTTATCTCAACTTGACCAAGGGCCAATACCCTGAAGATCAGGCAATAAAAACCATGATATATAATTTATGATCTCTCCAAAGAATTGGTGCTGTCATCCTTTAACAATATGGCCCCAAGAGGTACAAAATGTGATTCTTTGATATTGCTGAAAGCCATTTAGTTATATCAAAATCACCACCTTTAAATAATTAAAAAATGTGGCATAAGCATAGAGCAAACTTGCTCTGAGTCCAGTTAATTTTCCTCAGTTAGAGCAGACAGAAGAGATACTCAAATGGTATATTGCCTCCCAGGTGGCAGGATCAGGGATATCTCTAATCAGGTACACAGCATTCTCCAGGGGGAGGGTGAGCAGCAGGAAGTTGTGGCATTTATTGGGGAAAATCAGGTTGGTGTTGGACTCCAAGAGATGGAATTTGTAGAAAGCCTCTGAGATGGCCTTTTAGAGCAGCTTGTTCACCCCACTAGATTGCTGTTGAGGAATAAACCAGATTTGATTAGGGAGCATAAGGTAGAAACCCTTCGGAGGCAGTGTTCATAAATGATACAATTTCACGCTGCAGTTTGAGGGAGAGATTATAAGGTCAGATGTACCAGTGGAATAAAGGGGATCTGACTCATGAAAGAGGAGCTGGCTAAAGTTGATGGAAGGGGACACTAGTAGGGATGACAGCAGAACAGCAAGAGCTGGAGTTTGTGGAGGTGAGGGTAGGGGGAAGAATGTGTAAGGTGCAAGATGGGTACATCCTGAAGATGAGGTATCCTAAGGGGGGGGGAGAGGGGAGAGAGAGTAAACTTTGACAAGGGAAGTCAAAGAAAGCATAAAAGAAAGGAACAGAAAAAGTTGTGGAAAATTAGAGGATTGGGAAGTTTTTAAAAACCAACAGAAGGCAACTAAATACCCCATGAGAGAGGATGAAATAAGAAGGTAAGCTTGCCAATAATGAGGGTACCACAGTTTTCTCAGATACCGGCAGTCTCCGGGTTACAAATGAGTTCCGTACCCAAGTCCGTCTTTAAGTCAGATTTGTACGTTAAGTCGGAACAAATACATCCGGTATTATTTAGCATCAGTTAGTCAAATGTTTGTCTTAGTATATACTATACATTTTACCTTTCTATGAATATAAAACACTTAAGAAATGTATGTATTCCAATAATTAAACCACTGCATTGCTTAGTAATAATTGTATTTTTCATTGGGGCAGGGCCTTTCACATGCTCCATTATTCTGACTTTATCCTTTATCCTTTAAAATTGTTCTGATCGTTGACCTAACCTAATGCTTTTCCAATGACAGATGGCGTTTCACCTCTTTCCAAACGTTTTATTATTTCCACTTTATTTTATTGCGATTGCTTCCTGTCAATGGAACAGAAACACTGCGGACGGCGGGTCCCGAGCTCCGCTGGCTCCTGAGGTCCACTGGATCCTAAGGACCACCACACTGAGACAGGTTAAATGGGACAAGTTGGGGCTGTGCTAGGTTTGGGTATTTGATTCTCCACAATATTCCACGTGGGAATTTAAACTGGAGGTGGCAGTATTTTTTTTAAACAAGGTCGAGTTGCGAGCTCGACATCAACATGGCACGGGAACGGTCTGTCACTGGATCGAACTCGGAAACCTCTGTTCTCCAGTTCTGGAGGTGGGGGGGGGGGGTGGTCAGGGCAAATCTTGCTAAGGAAAATTTAAGCCAAATAGAGTTACACAATCAACATAGTGTCAATGACTTAAAATGGTGGACGGCGTCGCGATCTGACTTAAAATGGCGGATGGCATTCTCCTTCCTCGGCTCGTAAGTACGAGTTGTCCATAATCGGACGTTCGTAACTTGGGGACTACCTGTATATAAAAGAGAAAGGGAGTTCAGGTCAGATCACTGGAAAACACTGCTGGAGAGGTATTAATGGCCTTAGGGAGGGTCCAGAGGAGGTTCACGAGAATGATTCTGGGAATGAAAGAGTTAATGTAAGAGGAGCATTTGATGCAGGGGTTCCCAACCTTAATGTCATGGACCAACACCATTAAGCAAGGGTCTACATGGTGATGTGCAGAGGATGTTTCTGATTTGTGGGTGAGTCTAGGGCACAGCCTCCATCGATGGATGGCCATTTAGAACAGAGGAGAAATTTTATAAACCAGAAGGTGGTAAATTTGTGGAGTTCATTGCAACAGATGACTGTACAGGCTAAGTCACTGAGTGTATTTAAAGAAGAAATGATAAGATCTTGATCAGTCATTGTGTTAAAGCTTACAGGGAAAAGGCAGGAGAATTAGAGGGATAATAAATCAGCCATGATAGAAGGCCAGAGCAGACTTGACAGGCCAACCGGCATCTGATATAATTATGAACAAAGAAAAACACTTTACACTCTGTGTGTCAGACTTCTCCAGCACAATCCCCTAATCTTGAAGGGCACATCAATTTGACCAGGTTTCTGGCTGAGGGATAAATCTGCTTAACCCTGTCTTTACCTTGCCCTATATAGAACTTCAAGTTGCAACTCCTCTTCCTTGATTTACATAGGAAGGAAGGTTGCATGCAGAAATTCCAAACACTGACTCTTGACCCTGGGAAATAGGGATAAGATAATCTCCCTTTGATTGGCAGGAAACATTTATATTGACACAGTCGAGCAAAGGGATGGAAAGCACTATAAGCAATTTCAAGGTCAATAACTAAAGCCATGTCTAGAACAGAGCTGCCACTGTAAAGCAATGAGAGATCGACCACCTTAACCTTGTTCTCTTAATAAACATGATTCTGCAGGTGCTGGAAATCTTGAACAATGCACACCTCCAGCATTTTGTTGTTCTCACCAGTGTACTTCCTTCAGAAGTGATGTCATTACTGTACTGGTCTCTGTGACAACTTCATGGGTCTTCAGGAGATAAACTGCAGGGTCTCAACCCAAAATCTCAACTCATCACTTTGCTTCAGGATGTTCTGAACCTGCCCTGATTTACACCAGATCATTTTACTATATTCATTCTAGATTTCTCCCACAAAAAAAAGTCTTTGCAGCACCCATCTTTCAAATTTCTCCAATCTCATACTTCTACACTAATGAACGTAGTCTGGCCCTTCCTCTACAAGACAACCCAAATTCTCAGGAATTAACCTAGTGAACTCTTGCTGTACTGCCTCCAATACAAAGAGTACCACTCCTGAAATGAGAGAAAACTGCATGCAATGACCTAGGCATGATCTCAGTATCTACAGCTATAGCAAGAGTTCCCTAATTTTATATGCCATCACATTTGCAATAAAGCCTAATAACACACTGATTTTCTTAGCTTGCTGCAACATCAACGAGCTAACTTTGTATAACAAAGTTTTCTACCTCTCCACGGTAGAATTGAGTGGTATCACAACAACAACCTCTTACTCAATGTCAGCAGGACCAAGGAGCTAATTATTAACTTCAGGAGGAGGAAACTGGAGATCCATGAGCCACCCCTCATCGGGGGATCAGAAGTGAAGAATGTCAGCAACTATAAATTCCTCAGTGTTATATCAGAGGACACGTCCTGGTCCCAGCATATAGGTGCAACTACAAAGAAATTCCTGAGAAATTTGCGAAGATTCAACATGACATTTAAAACTTCAACAAACTTCTATAAATGTAAGGTGGAGAGTACACTGATTAGCTGGATCACAGCCTGGTAAGGAAACATCAATTCCCTTGAACAGAAAATTGTACAAAAAGTAATGTATATGGCCCAAAACATCACGGGTAAAGCCCTCACCACCACTGATCACATCTACATAAAACACTGTCGCATCAGGGACTCCCACCATGGAAGACATGTTCTCTTCTCATGGCTGCCATCAGGAAGAACATATGGGAGACTCAGGACTCACACCATCAGGTTCAAGAACAGTTATTATCCCTCAACCATCAGGCTCTTGAACCAGAGGTGATAACTTCACTCACCCCATCACTGAACTGTTTCCACAACCTATGGACTCGTTTTCAAGGACTCAAGTTCGATATTTATTACTTACTTACTTATTGTTCTTTCTTTTTCCACAGTAGTATATTTGTCAACGTGGAGCAGAGAGCAAGTTTGTAAAACTGGTGGAAACAAAGGATGCTGGGAATCAGAGTGTGAAGTAGGACAGGTGGCAGTACCTAATACATTGCCCTAGCTAATTTCTCCCCAGTGTGATGAACTGTATAAACGGGCAGCATGAAACGCAAGTCGCATAAGTAGCACTGAAGCACTGTGTGGACACTCCATCTATAATGTTAATGCTATACTAATGTGTTCCTCCACTAAATCTTTCAATGTGACCTTCAATCCCTTTCACTTATAAGCTTATCTAGTCTTCCCTCAAAAGCACCTATGCCTTTCAACTCAACCAATTCCTCTGATAGCAAGCTCAACATTAACATCACTATCTAAAGTTCTGTACAATTATCCATCCAATCCCAATATTGTTAAAAGATAAAAGGAACTCACAAGGTAACCGACTAGACAAAGATCTTGAATTGTGCTGTTCAATGCAGACCATAGAAAACGAAGCAGAAGCATGTCTTACAATTCACTAATGGCCAAGAAACCTATAGTTTGGTCAATGTGACAAATGAGTAATGAAGTAACATGATGCCAATGGGAGTACAGCAGTTAGCCAGTCAGTAACTGATCATTCATTTGCAGCAATATAAAATGGAAATAAAGAATAGCAAGTATGAAAACTGACACTGGGGTGGAAAGAGTCAACCTAGTCAGTCAGACTTATCTGTGTTCATGGCTGACTGAATGATCATATACTTCAACTGCTGGTTATGTTGAGATATCCGAGTGGAGCAGTTTAAGTGATATGTGATAAGACCATAAGATACAGGAGCAGAAGTAGGCCATTTGGCCCATCGAGTCTGCTCTGCCATTCAATCACAGGCTGGTCCAATTCTTCTAGTCATCCCCACTCCCCTGTCTTCACCCCAGACCCTTTGATGCCCTGGCTAATCAAGAAATCTATCTCTGCCTTAAACGCACCCAATGACTTGGCCTCCTCAGCCACTCGTGGCAACAAATTCCAGATTTACCGCCCTCTGACTGAAGTAATTTCTCTGCATCTCTGTTCTAAATGGATGTGCTTCAATCCTGAAGTTGTGCCCTCTTGTCCTAGCCTCCCCTACCATGGGAAATAACTTTGCCATATCTAATCTGTTCAGGCCTTTTAACATTCAGAATGTTTCAATGAAATCCGTTTTATTCTCCTAAACTCCAGGGAATACAGCCCAAGAGCTGCCAGACGTTTCTCATATGGCAACCCTTTCATTCCTGGAATCATTCTCGCGATTCTTCTCTGAACCCTCTCCAATGTCAGTATATCCTTTCTAAAATAAGCAGCCCAAAACTGCACACAACTCTCTAAGTGTGGTCTTACCAGTGCCTTATAGAGTCTCAATATCCTATCCTTGCTCTTATATTCTATACCTCTAGAAATGAATGCCAACAATGCAATTACCGTCTTCACCACCAACTCAACCTGGAGGTTAACCTTTAGAGTATCTTGCACGAGGACTCCCAAGTCCCTTTGCATCTCTGCATTTTGAATTCTCTCCCCTTCTAAATAATAGCCTGCCCATTTATTTCTTCCACTAAAGTGCATGATCATACACTTCCCAATATTCCACTTCATTTGCCACTTCTTTGCCCATTCCTCTAAACTATCGATGTCTCTCTGCAGGATCTCTGTTCCCTCAACACTACCCGCTCCTCCGCCTATCTTTGCATCATTGGCAAATTTAGCCACAAATCCATTAATCCCATAATAGGTTAGTCAGGCAGGATTTTCCTTTCAGGAAACCGTACTGGCTTTGTCCTACTGTCTTGTGTCTCCAGGTACTCAGTAATCCCATCCCTAACAATCAATTCCAAGAACTTCCTAACCACTGATGTCAGGCTAACAGGTCTATAGTTTCCTTTCTACTGCCTCCCACCCTTTTTAAATAGCGGAGTAACATTTACAATTTTCTAGTCATCGGGTACAATGCCAGAATCTATCAATTCTTGAAAGATCATTGTTAATGCCTCCGCAATCTCTCCACAGCTACTTCCTTCAGAACCTGAAGGTACATTCCATCAGGTCCACCCTTAGACCATTAAGCTTCCCGACCAACTTCTAATCATAATTTTCACTGCACATACTTCATTTCTCTGACACTCTTGAATGTCCAGTATATTGCAGATGTCTTCCACTGTGGATACAAAATACGCATTAAGTTTCTCTGCCATCTCTGCGTCTCTCATTACAATATCTCCAGCATCATTTTCTATTGATCCTATATCTACCCTCAACTCTCTTTTATCCTTTATTACAGTACTTAAAAAAGCTTCTAGTACCTGCTTTGATATTAGTCACCTGCTTCCTTTCATAATTCATCTTTTCCTTCCTAATGACCTTTTCTGTTTTCCTTCTGCAAGTTTTTAAAAGCTTCCCAATCCTCTATCTTGCCACAAGCTTTGGCTTCCTTGTATGCCCTCTCTTTTGCTTTTACTTTGGCTCTGACTTCACTTGTCAGCCACGGTAGTGTCCTTCTTCCATTTAAACATTTCTTCCTATTTGGAATATCTCTGTCTTGTACTTTCCTCTTTTTTCGCAGGACCTCCAGCTATTGCTGCTCTGCTGCCCTTTCTGCTAGTGACCCTTTCCAGTCAACTTTGGCCATCAGATAGTACGAATGTCTTTGCAGAAAGGTTTAATTTGCAACAGAATAAATTCATTGGTTTACAGGATCCTCATTGTCCATCTTAGAAATGGCAACGCCAATGTTCCAAGGGACAAAAGTCTTTGAAAGACTATGCCATTTTTTCATCTTTCCCCACTTGACCATCCTAAAACACTGGCCTTTCATTTTAATTTTCTCCTCATTCAACTTTTAAAAAACAGTTGGATCACCTTTCTACTTTCTCTTTTCAAGAGGGTAGGGTCATCTTTTCCAGAAATGGCAAAGTAAGAAAACTTCAATCTTGTCAAAAATATCATAAATCAAAGGATTGTGGAAATTACAATTTTCAGCAAAGGAAGAACAAGGCATTGATAAGAAAGGAAAAAGAAAAAAAAACTAGACTTCCATCAACATGGGAGGAGGTAAAAAGGAAAAGGTACCAAGCGTTAATGTGGGCCTTTTATAGACTCTAACAGGAAAATTAAATTGGGGGATAAGAAACTGGCAAAGAAATGTATTTGCCTCCTAAAAGACTCAGAAGGCATCTTGGAGACAGGATAGCTGTTCTAAAATAAAACTCAAGGATGTTGGGGATCATTCTGGGTTTCTGAAGTTATGGATAACATAATTATGGATTAACTAACATAAGAACCAGTCTTCGAGAAATAAAATCCAGACATAATTTAACTTCCAAATGATAGTTAGAAGTTACTGGCTAATGAAACCAATCATTCTGATTCTGTTCCATTGAAACTACATAAAGACAGACAACAGATAGATGAATGTTCTGAAGCAACACACACTAAATGCTGGAGGAACTCAGCAGGTCAGGCAGCATCTATGGAAATGAGTAAGAAGTCAACATTTCAGGCCAAGACCCTCCTTCAGGACTGGAAAAGAAGGAGGGAAAGGAGGAGAGCTAGGTGACAGATGAAACCAGGTGAGTAGGAAAGTTGAAGGGCTGTAAAGGAAGGAATCTGGAAAGGAACGAGAGTGGACAATAGGAGAAGGGGGTGGGGGGAAGCAGTGGCAGATTCTTTTTAAAAAAGATAAAAGGATTCATAGGCTATGGTAGAGGAACCAAAATGTATCTGTACAAGTATCAATGAAAGTTATTGCATAGGTTCAACAGGATATTTGACCTTTTACTATAAAATGATTTCAATTATGTATTCTGGTGACAGGAAATACAGCCAAAAAAGTAAAGCAAACTGATCCGTGGGAAAGACAAATGAAGAAAGATTAAGCAAACTAAGCTTATACTTCTGGAAGTTAAAGCTTGAGAGATCATCTCATTGATACTGATAATTCATATGGAATTTGACAGCGTATATACAGAGTTGATGTTTCTGTTGGCTGGTGTTGCTGCAACCTGCAGTAATAGTCTCAACGTATTAACCATTCAGTACAGGGATGAGAAAAAAGAAATCCTCACCAAGGGGAATTCACTACCTGGATTCCTAATTGCTGTATAATTAAGATAATATTCAGTACATTTGAAATAAAGAAAATCATAGGCTTAGTGAAAGCTTATATCATTAAATTCTACTACTTCAGAAATAAACATTGCAGTAACTTATATTCAATAATTTATTCATTTGTACATGAAGATGTCTCTGCTTTTTCACCCCATTTTGATTTTTACTTTTCTTTGAAATGTTCATGCTTATCTGTGTAATATTTCATGTAGAAGGCCCTAACTAAATCAAAGTAAAGTACTCCCTCTCTATTATGTACTTGGAAGGGTAAGAGCCATAACAGTGTGAGGAGAAAACATGTATATAGATTGGAAAGTCAAGGATCCAAGACCATCAAAGTGATAAGAATGGTGGCAGTTAAGGGCCTACTGAGACTTTTAGTAGTCGGCTTGTTTCATGAGGTGAAGCTGCTGGTCCAGTGGGCTATTCCTGAGCTGAATAAAACCAAGTGCTGGGGCAGTACATCCTTTTTACTAGGAGTGAGAGGTGCATAACATGTCTTCTCCGTTTTTAGCCCATCAGTGATGAGTAGTTTCCTACTCACTCATTGTTCAAGAAAAAAATAGCACTTGCTTCTCAAAAGGATCCATAAAATAAGATTAACAGAATTTTAAGTATAACAAGCAATCGAAGATTAACTTATTCACCTAACCCCCTTCATTATTAAATCCCTCCACCCCTTAAATCCAGGAAAACTGTAGTGCAATGTACAAAAGAGATGTTTAAATACTTTTGTAAATATGGCTTATCTGGTGTACCATATGCAGAATTTCCAATCAGTCTTAGTTAATCCACAAAATTCAAAAAAATATTCAATATACACTGCCAATCAATTGCTAGCTAAAAATAGAAACCTAATGATCACTATAATTGTGATTTACTGTATTTTTACTAAAATTTCATGAAACAATACATACATTAGTCATAGACGTTTTAGATTCTAAGTATAATTCTGAATCGAAGCCTCTTATCTGTTTAGAAAAGCTCCTATGTTTTAGTATATGACTATACTATGAATCATACACAAGACAAGACTGCTGAAAATGAATCACTCAAATCATTTAGTGTTGCAATTTAAACAGAAATCTGAAAGGGTCATGCCAATTAGATATGAAAATGCAAACTACAAATTTTATGTCATTGTAAAACACTGTAATTAATATAAAATCCATAAAATTTCCAAGATTCTTGCACTAAAAATCTAAACCCTGCTTCAATCAAGCTGCAGTATCCACACAAATAGGATATAGGATATACTTATATGTATTGTCAAACACCACATATTCCAAATGAATGGGTGCAATAGTCAATTGGACATACATTCTTTAGAATGAGATTATGTTACCAATATTCTCTAGTACAAGGAAACAGACATAGAATGGTCTCAACCTGAAACGTCAAAACGTCATTTTGCTTCAAAGATGCTGCTAGGCCTACTGAGTTCCTCCAATAGTTTGCTTTTTTGCTCCACATTGCAGCATCTAGTGTCTCGAAGAACAGTTCATTTGATCAAATGTTTAGGTTTTAAGAATTAAGTAAGTTTTAATTCTTTGATGCTAAACTAACAAGGCACCATCTTCATGTAACTTTCAGAATTAGTAGTCCTCCAAGGATACTCGATTATACAGAGGAAAACTTAACTGAAAGTTACATGCAAAACAATTCCTCCAGTCTTATTTCAATGGCTTCCTTTATCAGACGGTCCCAAAAGCCAATGGCGCGGCACAGTAGCTTTGTGCTGAAGTCAATCCTATGGACACTGTGAATGCCCAGGAAAAGTGGAAAAGAATTTTTTTAACAAAGACGAAGGTCTCACTCTAAGAAAGAACAGGAATTTGATTGTAAACAAGGTGGGGCAGCAGAAACCTGATTGATGAGGACTAACCAATCAGGAGGGATAGACCACAGGGGTATAAATACCACCAGACTAGACATGCCTAGGCATCATTCCTGATGAAGATGGCAGAATTTGTCATTGAAACATCAGTTATAATCAATACCTATATCTGGCTGGAAGCCCAATAAAGAGTTTATTCATCATATACGACAGGAAAGCTCCAGATCCTTTATAACAAATAAAAGATTCAGATGCCATCATAACTCATATTCAGATGATTTGGCTGGGTTTTCTAAACATATCAATTATTCAACATCAAAATAGATACAAAAAGAAAAAAATACAGACATTAGAGAGACTGTAGAAATCTGGATCAACACAAAATGCAGGAGGAACTCAGTGGGTCAGGCAGCGTCATTGGGGGAAATGAATAGTCAATGTTTTGGGCATGAACCTTCATCAGGACTAAATATGCAAATACAAAAAATGAAAGAAAATAACAACAATGAATTTGGGGAAAATAACCCTTTATAACAAATAGTTAGAAAAGAACTTAATAATCTGGCTGCAAATTGTACTAATAGCATGTCCAGTTGGGGCATTATTTCTCTATAAACAGCTGAACTACGTCAACATTCCAGGATGTGGTTATAATAGCCACTGGCACCTCTTTTGTATATCATACCAAATACACAAGGGCATCAATAAACCACACCATCGATAATAAATAGCATTGAAATTATAAAAAGGATTGAAAGGATGTAAACATAATGGAAGATTCACCGGCAGGCAAAGAACTTACATTGTGAAGCATTATTCTAAATTTTAAAAGCATAAGGATTCAAAAAGGCTTCCATAGTGTCCTTCTCTCTTGGACAGCATCATGCATCAAAAGCCCGGTTCCATCAAGTGGTTTGAAGCCCAATGTCAATAAGGTGTGAAACTTTAACACAAGGCCAAATCTGTTCATTCAGATGGAGGGGTGAGGTAAAGGAGCAGTTCTCCCATAATTTCTGGTGAATATTCTTCTCTCTCAAAAATGTACCACTGAAGAATAACTAATAATTATTATTCTGTGGTTTATGCTGTGGGACAAATCTCACAAAATTATACTATCACTTTGAACATTGAGAAAGTTTATCAAAGGGTACACTAGAATATAGATTAGTTAGTTATGAGTGGAAAAAATGGCAGATCCAGTTTAATCCAAGAGGCATGAGGCACTGCACTTGTGAAATACAAGAGAAATTGATACAGTTAACAGCAGGACGCTTAATAGCACTACTATACTCTGCATGTCCTGGCTGGTGAGAGACCTTCATGAAGGTGGCTTCTATCAAAAAGGACCCTCACCATTCAGGACGTGCCTATTTTCATGATCATTAATCAAGTACAGGAGCCTGAAGTCATAGACTCTGCGTTTTAGGAAAAGCTTCTTCACCTTCACCATTAGACTTCTGTGTTGTCCATGAACCCATGGACACTACCTCATTATTTTACTCTTTTGGTGCATTTTAATATATACTCTTATCGTAATTTAGAGGATTTGTTTTAAGCATTCCATTGTCCTGCTGCCACAAAACATCACATTTCACACACTGAAAATGGCCATGCAAGTAGATAGGGAGATCAGACTTAAAGCGCCAATGTCACTCTTGTATCTATAACGTATTTACATTCAATGCCAGAGATATAGAGTATAGGAACCAGGAAGTTAAACCTTGGTTGGGCTGCACTTGGGAGTATTGAATGCAGCTCTGGTTACAGAAAGGATGTTGAGGTTGAGGTACTTTACCAGAATGCAGCCTGGAATAGAGGGCATTGGCTATATAAAAAAAGGTTGGAAAATTTAAGATTTGTTTCCTCTGCACCACTGGACACCGGAGGGGAGACTTGATAGAGGTTTACATAAAAGGTTTACATGAAAGGCATAGATAGGATAAGCAGAGTCCTTTTTTCAAAGGTGGAAATATCAAATACAAAGATTACACATTAAGGAGAGGCAGAAAATTAAAGTAGATTTTAAGATTTTTTTTTGTTACAGACAGGATAGATGCCTGGAACACACGACCAGGAATGGTAGAGGAAGCAGATACAATAATGGCATTCAAGCTGTATTTAGAAAGGCACATGAATATGCAAGGAATGATGATATGCAGGCAAAAAGGATTAGTTTAATTTGGCATCATACTCAGCACAGATGCCATGGGCTGAAGGGCCTGTTCTAGTTTTGTGTTTTGTTCTACCAAAGAATGAATGCTCTAGGGGAACATGGTAAATACTACTGCAATACGGGGAAGGAGACATATCCCCAAATAATTTACAGCTGTATTTAATAATACCTTCATTGACCTAGCAAATCTATATATTCAGGTATAATCTGCAATTCTTTAATGTCTGCTGCAAACCTTCCACTAAAAATAATACAGGTCACTATTTTGCATTTTCATATCACAAATTCAACCAAAGTAAACTGGGATTCTCAAGAATAGCAAACATATAGAATTACTGCAAATTTATTTTGGTGACTTCTTCAACAAAAATCAAATGAAATTATTTATATACACTATAAAAGTCAGAAATGAGTAAAATTTAACCTTGAATTTAAAAAAAAGCTTCAGCATAAACCAGCAAAATGTTATTATGTACTGTACATACAATATCTTTACATTCCCTTGTAGGTGCATATGAACATTCTCCATTTTAAAATATTGCAATCCTAAAATGTCTGGGGGAAAAGGTTTATGGCATTCATGCATGTGTGCACACGGCAACCAGATTATAGTGTTCTGTGTGTTGTCGCTGACATGCGGTGAGGAAAATCCCATTTGTTTTAAATGACAGTTCATAAATAATTTAACAAGATTTTTCTGAACATGTAGTTGAAATCACAGATTTCAGCTGAGCTATTGTGCTTTTGATAAAGAAATTATAATAGTTGCTTTTCTCGTTATTAAAATAGACCTCATGATGCAGTTTAGTTTGACGAGCAAAGCTTTGTTTAATTTCAAATAACCTGGCATGAAAGACTTTTTCCTTTATAACATATTGAACCAGAGGTTCCCAGATATCTTTAAGTCAGCAATGCAGCAATTTAGCTCTCGTGCAGCTTTCTGAGTACAGGATGCAGTCAATAAAAAAAAACACTATTCAGCAGCTATAAAGATATATTAAAAGACAATATGAATACAGAAAATATTAAAAACAATTATAAACAGAAATGCCAAACATGAAAGAATAGGCATTTGCAATTTAGCCAAATGCAGCATCAAGATCCAACGTGAAAATCTGCATCGTACTCTCTCAAGCTTATTCTAAAATTAAGTTAATTGCTTTCCTCTTTATTCCTAAAATATACACCAGGACTTCATTTATTATGTGTCCTTACAATTTTTTTTATTTCATTCTAGTTTCTTCAGTTACTGTCTTCTGCTTAAGCTTCAACATCAATGCTGTTAGACTACAATGCCTCCTTCTTTCCAAACCCTCCCTTTCAGAGCAGGAAAAGCTGATGCGCACAAAATAAAGCTTTTTTCTAACCTCATGCCACAATACATCCATTTAACAGCAAGTACAAATACATGATACAATTACATAGCTGACTGACAATAAAACACAATAATTCTCTTTTTTTTAAAAAGCTGATTTCACCTACCCCATTTCTGAAGCAGCAGATACCTCCATTTTTTCCACCCTTCCCCGTGTTAAATCACAATACAGCCATTCCAGTCACATGTTCACTTAGTCATCCAATCGTTTTGCAGACAGCCTCCTTTAGTTCTGGAGGATATTTGGTGGCCTTCATCCAGAAGATTACACAGCTGCTTCCCATAGTCAATTAAATTCCTGTCTGTAGAGGTTGCATGCTGTAGCAGATGACTGGCACACAGCCAATAGGTCCAGTCAGCTAGAAGGTCACACCAGCTGTCACCAAGGCTCGGAAATGGCAGCAATTTACAAAATGAAAATCACAGTGAGCATAGTTTGAATCAGCTATAAGCAACCTTCTCTCATCATGACAAAACAGATAAGTTAGACCACTAAGATAGTATTTCATGTGGTTTAATATCTGATATAGCAAAATAAAACCTTGCTTTTACAATGAGGTTGTAGAAGCTATAGTTGATTTTTGAGCTAATGTCTCAGGACATCTAGAATTTCACAGCAGGAAGTAGACTAGAAACAATCTATACAGTTCTGATAAATCAAGTCAAGAGGAATCAGTATCTTTTAAGAAAAAAGCGTTAGGTCAGAATGAGAAAACCTTATAGTTAATGTATTGAAGTGCCAAAGAGCTAATATCCTGAAGGCAAATTCTCCACAAATACAGAAAATAATGCAATATTGGATTCTTGTAATTCCTGATTAAAAAAAATGGTACAAAGAAACAATTTGTGCATCTTCATACAGTGGCATGCAAAAGTTTTGGCACCCCTGGTCAAAATTTCTGTTACTATGAATAGTTAAGTGAGTAGAAGATGAACTGATTTCCAAAAGCCATAAAGTTAAAGATGAAACATTCTTTACAAAATTTTAAGCAAGATTAGTGTAGTATTTTTGTTTTGTACAATTTTAGAGTGGGGAAAAAAAGGAAAGGAGCACCATACAAAAGTTTGGGCACCCCAAGAGACTTGAGCTCTCAGATCACTTTTACCAAGGTCTCAGACCTTAATTAGCTTGTTAGGGCTGTGGCTTGTTCACAATCATCATTAGGAAAGGCCAGGTAATGCAAATTTCAAAGCTTTATAAATACACTGACTCCTCAAACCTTGTCCCAACAATCAGCAGCCATGGACTCCTCTAAGCAGCTGCCTAGTACTCTGAAAATTAAAATAAATGATGCCCACAAAGTAGGAGAAGGCCATAAGAAGATAGCAAAGCGTTTTCAGGTAGCCGTTTCCTCAGTTTGTAATGTAATTAAGAAATGGCAGTTAACAGGAACAGTGGAGGTCAAGTTAAGATCTGGTAGACCAAGAAAACTTTCTGAGAGAACTGCTCGCAGGATTGCTAGAAAGGCAATCAAAACCCCCATTTGACTGCAAAAGATCTTCAGGAAGATTTAGTAGATTCTGGAGCAGTGGTGCACTGTTCTACTGTGCAGCAACACTTGCACAAATAAAACCTTTATGGAAGAGTCATCGAAAAAAAACCTTTCCTGTATCCTCACCACAAAATTCAGCATCAGAAGTTTGCAAAGGAACATCTAAACAACCCTGATGCATTTTGTAAACAAGTCCCGTGGACTGATGAAGTTAAAATAGAACTTCTTGGCCGAAATGAGCAAAGGTATATTTGGAGAAAGAAAGGGTGCAGAATTTCATGAAAAGAACCCCTCTCCAACTGTTAAACAAGGGGATGGATTGATCGTGCTTTGGGCTTGTGTTGCAGCCAGTGGCATAGGGAACATTTCACTGGTAGTGAGAAGAATGAATTCAATTAAATACTAGCAAATTCTGGAAGCAAACATCACACCATCTGTAAAAAAGCTGAAGATGGAAGAACAGGATAATGATCCTAAACACACCTCAAAATCTACAATGGACTACCTCAAGTGGCACAAGCTGTAGGTTTTGCCATGGCCCTCACAGTCCCACGACCTAAACATCATCAAAAATCTGTGGATAGACAGCCCAAAAATCTCACAGAACTAGAAGCCTTTTGCAAGTAAGAATGGGTGAAAATCCCCCAAACAAGAATTGAAAGACTCTTAGCTGGCTACAGAAAGCATTTACAAGCTGTGATACTTGCCAAAGGGGATGTTAATAAGTACCGACCATGCAAGGTGCCTAAAATTTTGCTTCGGGCCCTTTTCCTTTTTTGTTATTTTGAAACTGTAAAAGATGAAAATAAAAAAAGTAACCTTATTTAAAATATTAAAGAAATGTGTCCTCTTTAACTTCATGCCTTTTGGAAATCAGGTCATCTTTTACTCGCTTAGCTATTCACTGTAACAGAAATTTTGACCAGGGGTGCCCAAACTTTTGCATGCCACTGTGCATTCAAATATTTTCAAGAATCAAAAAAAAGTAAAAATGTGAATTGAATTCATTAATTGCCATAAATAAACAATACACAATCTATGCCTATATTCTTTGATGTATGGACATTTCTGTCAATAGCCTCCCAGTCATAAAATGATATTTAAAACCTACTTCTGTCTAAACTTCTAATCACAGATCCTTCCATCTATCTGTTTACATGGTTAGTGCCAAATTATACCTGATTACACTCCTATGAAACACCTTTGGATTGTTAATTGCTCTCAGCCCAGTGTGCCCATGCCAGCCATCAAGTACCCATCTGTACTAATCCCATTTTCTAACACTCTATCTGTAATTTCCCGATATTTCAAGTGTTCATCTGAATACTTAAATGTTGTGAGAGTACACACTCCACCACTCCTCAGGCAGTGCATACCAAATTTCAACCATCACTTGAGCAAAAAAAAAATTCTCAAAACCCCTCCGTTGGTCCTACCATTCATCTTGAACCTATGGCCTAGTTACAGATATCCCTGAAAGGAGAAAGTTTCTCATTATCTACTCTATACTCATTACTCTATATAGTCCAAACAAACCTTCTCCTCAACCCCCACATTACCTTCAGTCTTTACCTCCCAACAAAATAAACCCAGCCTATCAAGTCTCACCAAGTAACTGAAACTCATCATGTCAGACATTAATGGCACAACAAAAATCCAAGTTGTCACTTCAAACCATTCTTCCAAGTTTGGGTTTCATGATGCCAAAAATTCTTTTCTAAAGCCACATCACAGCCAATAAAAATGCTGCTTTTCTGAACTATACTTAGGCTGAGAACTGAGGATGAACTAGTAGCAAAAATTAGGAATATGGAAGGAACTTTTAACAATTTTCACAACATCATAATGTTCAAAAGCCTGAGACCGTTGTAATACAAAAATTGCAAAACATAGTAACTAAATTAATAACACTATAATAAACACAACAAATTAAAATCTAAATAAACTTCAGTAATACTTTCTCTCATGAATACTGGCTAGGATATGAATTTTCACTGAACAAAGATGTGATAGAATAACTTTTATAGTTTAAAGTTTCAAAATAAATGCAGCTCAGAAAAAAAAGTGCAAAAGCTTACATTTGATGTAATAAAATCCCCTTCAGCTCAAACACCATTTCCCACAGCTAACTTTTCTAAGTGACTTCTAAAATTTTTACCTTGGTGGAAAGTGACATGTATGACAATGCATGTAACACATCTGCAACCCCAGCTTTCACAACTATAGCTGTAATAGCTTATAGGGCTATTTTAATGCCAGGCTCTATCAACTTTTTTAATATAATTCACCTACAAATTTTACCTTCGCCACTAGTCTATTTCAACCTATTTATATTAGGTCAAAAAAATCAAACTGTTAAGGAAATCAGTGAATCACACAGCATCTGTTGAGGCAAAGTTTCAGTAATGTTTTGGGTCAAGACTATTACAGGTTTGATTCTCTAATGCTCATTATGAAGTTGTTCATATTTTGAACAGATATGATGCAATTTGTTGATAAAAGAATCAAAATTGTTAGAGGATAGTGATGAGTGCAGTGAAGACAAACATTTGACGCTGCTCTGAACTCTTATTTCAGATTCCCAATTTTCTCCACAAAACAAACATATACAAGCAGAATGGAAGATGAACATGTCCCTTAGGCTATTCTACCTTTCTAAAGAATTATGCCTGTAATCTCTCAAATTATCTCCTGTATCCCTTGATTTTCTCAACATCTAAAACTAAGTGATCTCAGTTCAGATATTTACAATATGGATATATAGCCAACATACTCCTAAGTCTTCAATCACTGGAACTCAAATTATTCAGGACATAATTAGTCAGATTATTTTCAGTGTGAGATTTCAGTAAGAAAGTAATCAGCAGTCAGAAATTTCCATTTTCTTCCCTCCTATCAATGCAGCTTAAGAAACAAAAATGCTGAAGTTCAGTTCAAAACAGGGAAACAGAAATAAGTCAATGGAAGATGGATTTGGAGCGGTTGCATATAAAGTTAAAAGCATGGCATGACTTAATTGACAAGCACAAGTAGCTATATGGCAAGATGACAGAATGCTTTAAGAGCTAGCTTGAATCAAAGAAAGGGAGAAAACAAACACAATATTAATAGCTACAATGTATTAAGGAAAAATAGGGACCAGAAAATTACTTGTGGACAGCAGCACCCATCATTAATACTATTCTGGGATTACTATGCTAGCAAGATGCATAGGAGAAATGCTGGGAACAATCAGCAGGATAGGCAACCATCTGTGGAAAGAAAAATAAGGTTGGTGTTCAAGGTCCGAGAACCTTTCTCAGAACAAGGAAAGAGAAATTAAGTTACTCTGAATTGCAGAGATGGTGGGGAAGGGAGGGAGAATAAAGTGAATACTCTGATAGGATGTGACCAAACAAGTAAATCTGACAGCTAGAAGCCTTTCTCTGCATTGTGTTACAAATAGCAGGGACATTCAATTTACCTTTTAGGTTACCAAGATCTACAAATTCTTCTTTCAATTTTTGGGAGATAAGACCATGATATATAGGAGTAGAATTAGATCATTTGGCCCATCGAGTCTGCTCTGCCATTTCATCGTGGTTGATCCAAATTTTCTCTCAACCCCAATCTCCTGCCTTCTGCCCATATCCCTCAATGCCCTGACCCTTCTAGAATCAATCAACTCTGCCTTAAATATACATAAAGACTTGGGCCCCACAGCTGCAGTAGCAAAGAATTCCACAGATTTTCCAATCTCTAGCTAAAGAAATTCCTCCTCATCTCCATTCACAAAGGACACCCCTCTATTCCAAGGCTGTATCCTCTGGTCTTAGACTATCCCACCAAAGGAAGCATCCTCTCCACATCCACTCTATCAAGGCCTTTCACCATTCGATAGGTTTCAATGAGGTCATAGAACATAGAATAGTACAGCACATTACAGGCCCTTTGGCCCACAATGTTGTGCCAACCCTCAAACCCTGCCTCCCATATAATCCCCCACCTTAAATTCCTCCATTTACCTGTCTAGTAGTCTCTTAAACTTCACTAGTGTATCTGCTTCCACCACTGACTCAGGCAGTGCATTCCACACACCAACCACTCTCTGAGTGAAAAACCTTCCTCTAATATCCCCCTTGAACTTCCCTCCCCTTACCTTAAAGCCATGTCCTCCTGTACTGAGCAGTGGCACCTTGGGGAAGAGGTGCTGGCTGTCCATTCTGTCTATTCCTCTTAATATCTTGTACACCTCTATCATGTCTCGTCTCATCCTCCTTCTCTCCAAAGAGTAAAGCCCTAGCTCCCTTAATCTCTGATCATAATCCATACTCTCTAAACCAGGCAGCATCCTGGTAAATCTCCTCTATACCCTTTCCAATGCTTCCACATCCTTCCTATAGTGAGGCGACCAGAACTGGACACAGTTCTCCAAGGGTGGCCTAACCAGAGTTGTATAGAGCTGCATCATTACATCACGTCTCTTAAACTCTATCCCTCGACTTATGAAAGGTAACACCACATAAGCTTTCTTAACTACCCTATCTACCTGTGAGGCAACTTTCAGGGATCTGTGGACATGTACCCCCAGACCCCTCTGCTCCTCCACACTATCAAGTATCCTGCCATTTACTTTGCCTTGGAGTTTGTCCTTCCAAAGTGTACCACCTCACACTTGTCCAGGTTGAACTCCACCTGCCACTTCTCAGCCCACCTCTGCATCCTATCAATGTCTCTCTGCAATCTTCGACAATCCTCTACACTAACCACAACACCACTGTGTCATCTGCAAACTTACCAACCCACTCTTCTAGCCCCACATCCAGGTCATTAATAAAAATCACGAAAAGTAGAGGTCTCAGTACAGATCCTTGTGGGACACCACTAGTCACAACCCTCCAATCTGAATGTACTCCCTCCACAACAACCCTCTGCCTTCTGCAGGCAAGCCAATTCTGAATCCACCTGGCCAAACTTCCCTGGATCCCATGCCTTCTGACTTTCTGACTAAGTCTACCGTGTGGAACCTTATCAAATGCCTTACTAAAATCCATGCAGATCACATCCACTGTACTATCCTCATCTATATGCCTGGCCACCTCCTGAAAGAACTCTACCAGACTTGTTAGACACAATCTGCCCTTCACAAAGCCATGCTGACTGTCCCTGATCAGAGCATGATTCTCTAAATGCCCATAGATCCTATCTCTACGAATCTTTTCCAACAGCTTTCACACCACATATGTAAGGCTCACTGGTCTATAATTACTCGGACTATCCCTACTACCTTTTTTGAACAAGGGGACAACATTTGCCTCCCTCCAATCCTCCAGTACCATTCCCATGGACAATAAGGACATAAAGATCCTAGCCAGTGGCTCAGCAATCTCTTCCCTTGCCTTGTGGAGCAGCCTGGGGAATATTCCATCAGGCCCCGGGGACTTATCTACCCTAATGTATTTTAATAACAAGATCTCCTCTCCCTTAATATCAACTTGCTCCAGAACATCAACCTCACTCACATTGTCCTCACCATCATCAAGTTCCCTCTCATTGGTGAATACCAAAAAGAAGTATTCATTGAGGACCTCACTCACTTCCACAACCTCCAGGCACATCTTCCCACTTTTATCTCTAATCGGTCCTACCTTCTCTCCTGTCATCCTTTTGTTCTTCACATAATTGAAGAATGCCTTGGGGTTTTCCTTTACCCTACTTGCCAAGGCCTTCTCATGCCCCCTTCTTGCTCTTCTCAGCCCTTCTTAAGCTCCTTTCTTGCTACCCTATATTCCTCAATAGACCCATCTGATCCTTGCTTCCTTAACCTCATGTATGCTGCCTTCTTCCACCTGACTTGATTTTCCACCTCACTTGTCAGCCATGGTTCCTTCACCCTACCATTCTTTATCTTCCTCACCAGGAGAAATTTATCCCTAACATCCTGCAAGAATCCTTAAACATCGACCACATGTCCATAGTACATTTCCCTGCAAAGACACCATCCCAATTTACACCCACAAGTTCTAGCCTTATAGCCTCATAATTTGCCTTTCCCCAATTAAAAATTTTCCTTTCCTCTCTGATTCTATCCTTTTCCATGATAATGCTAAAGGCCATGGAGTGGTGATCACTGTCCCCCAGATGCTCACCCACTGACAGATCTGTGACCTGACCCGGTTGTTACCTAAAACGTGATCTAGTATGGCATTCCCCCTGTCACATACTGTGACAGGAATCCATCCTGGACACACTTAACAAACTCTGCCCCATCAAAACCCTTGGATTAGGTCACCCCTCAGTTTTCTAAATTCTAGTGAATACATGCCCAGAGCTATCAAAGGCTGTTCATAAGACAAGCCATTCAATCTGGAATCATTTTCGGGAACCTCCTTTGAACCCTCTCCAGTTTCAGCACATCCTTTATAAGATAGAGGGCAAAAACTGCTCACAATACTCCAAGTGAGGCCTCACCAGTGCTTTATAAAGTCTCAACATTACACCCTTGCTTTTTATATTCTAGTCCTCTGGAAATGAATGCTGACATTGCATTTGCCTTCCCCACCACAGACTCAACCTCCAAATTAACCTTCAGGGAATCCTGCACAAGGACTCCCAAGTCCCCTTGTACCTCAGGTTTTTCGTAATTTTTTTCCATTCAGAAAATAGTCAAACCTTCATTTCTTCTACCAAAGTGCATAACCATACACTTCCTGACACTGTATTCCATTTGCCATTTCTTTGCCCTTTCTCCTAATCTATTTCAACTCCTTCTGTAGCCTCTCTACTTCTTCAAAACAACTGGCCCCTCCACCTATCTTCGTATCATCTGCAAATGTTGCAATAAAGCCATTAATTCCACCATCTAAAATCACTGACATAATGTAAAAAGAATTGGTCCCAACACAGACCGACACAGACACCACTAGTCACCGGCAGACAGCTAGAAAAGGCTCCCTTTATTCCCACTCTTTGCCTCCTGCCTATCAGCCACTGCTTGATCCCCACTAGTATCTTTCCTGTAATATCATGGGCTCGTAGCTTGTTAAGCAGTCTTACGTGTGGCACCTTGTCAAAGTCCTTCTGAAAATCCAAGTACACATCAATCAATTCTCCTTTGTCTAACCTGCTTGTTATTTCTTCAAAGAATTCCAACAGAATTGTCAGGCAAGATTTTCCCTTGAGGAGACCATGCTGACTACTGCCTATTTTATCATGTGCCTTCAAGGACCCTGAGACCTCATCCTTAATAATCAACTCCAACATCTTCCCAACCACTGAAGTCAGACTAACTGGCTTATAGTTTCCTTTACTCTGTCACTCTCCCTTCTTAAAAGAGTGGAGCAATATTTGCAATTTTCCTGTCTTCCAGAACCATTCCAGAATCTAATGATTCTTAAATGATCATAACGAATGCCTCCGCAATCTGTTCAGTCACTTCTTTCAGAACCCTGGTGTGTACACCATCTGGTCCAGGTGACTTATCTACCGTCAGACCTTTCAGGTTGCCAAGAACCTTCTCTCCAGTTATGGTAACTTCATGGACTTCTTGCCCTCTGAGACCTGGAACTTTTACCATACTACTAGAGTCTTCCACAGTTAAGATTGATGAAAATACTAATTCTGTTTGTCCACTATTTCATTGTCCCCTATTACTATTCTCCAGTATCGTTCTCCAGAGGTCCAATATCCATTCTTGCCTCTCTTTTACACTTTATGTATAATCTGAAGAAACTTTTGGTATCCTCTTTAATTTTATTGGCTAGCTTACTTTCACATTCCATCTTTACCTTCTTAATTACTTTTTTTAGTTGCCTTCTGTTGGTTTTCAAAAGGTTGCCAATCCTCAAATTTCCTACTACTTTTTGCTCCATTTTCTGCCCTCTCTTTGGCTCTTATGTTGGCTTTGACTTCTCTTGTTAGCCACCGTAATGTCATCTTTCCTTTAAAATACTTCTTCCTCTTTGGGATGTATATATCTTATGCCTTCCAAATTGATTCCAGAAATTCCAGCTATTGCTGCACTACTGCCATATCTGCCAGTGCTGTTTTCCAATTAATTCTGGCCAGCTCCTCTCTTCTGCATCTGTAATTCCCTTTACTCCACTGTAATACTAATACGTCTGACTTTAGTTTCTCCTTCTCAAATTTCAGGATGAGTTTGATCATTTTAAGATCACTTCCCCCAAAAGGTTCATCAACCTTAAGTTCTCTTATCAGTTCTGGTTCATTGCACACACCTAATCCAGAATAGCTGATCCTCTAGTGGGTCAACTACAAGCTGCTCTAAAAAAGTCATCTCGCAGGCACTCTAGAAATTCCCTTTCCTGTAATCCAGCAACAACCTGATTTTCCCAATCTACCTGCTTATTGAAGTCCCTCATGACATTGCCCTTTTAGCATGCATTTTAATCTCCCATTGTATTTTGTAGACCACATCTTTCCTACTGTATGGGGGCTGTATACAACTCCCATCAGGGTCTTTTTACCCTTGCAGTTCCTTAGCTCGATTCACAATGATTCAACACCTTCCAACCCTATGCCACCTCTTTCTAATGATTTGATTTCATTTTTTTATCAACAGAGCAATGTTGCCCCCTCTCCCTTGCTGCTTATCTTTTTGATACAATGTGCATCATTGGACATTAAGCTCACAGCTATAATTTTTCCACCATGATTCAGTGATGCCTATATCATACATGCCAGTCCACAACTGTGCTGCAAGTTCATCTACCTTCTTCTGTATACTGTGTGCATTCAAATAGAACACCTTCAGTCCTGCATTCATCACCCTTTTGTCCACTTTTTACACTGCAACTCATCCTGTTGACTGCAATTATGCCCTATCAATAGCCTTTCCTCACTACACATTGCCTCTGTTTATAAACCAGCTACCTCATCTTCAGCACTATTCTCTTCTGCGTTTCCTACAATTTGCATTGAAATATAGGCAGTTCAAGATACTAGTCGTACCATGCTCAACCTTTTGATTCCTGGCTTTGTCTGAGATCTTACCTACATCTGCCTCCACATCCTTTCCACTAACAGTTATGGCACTCTAGTTCCCATCCCCCTGCAATTCTAGTTTAAACCCCACAATGCAATATTAACATACCTTCCCACAAGGATATTAGCTCCCCTCCAGTTCAGCTGCAAATCATCCCTTCTGTACAGGTCCCACTTTCCCTGGAAGGGAGCCCAATGATCCAAAAACCCTATGCCCTCTCTCCTACACTTACTCCTTATCCAAGCATTAACCTGTAAAAAACAGCATATTTCAGGCAAAATGCACTAACTTTACAGGATGAACAATGAAGCAATCAATGTAAAACAATCTTATGAAACCAAGACGTCATAGTTTTCCTGCACTATCCTGAAAGATCCAATTGATGTTAATTAAAAGATTACAGTAGAAAATTTAAGTAGGATTAAGAAAAATGAGCTTCATTGTATCTCTAAAAGTCACCTGAAAGCAACCTAAATTCTATCTTTGAGGGAAGCAAAGGTGGAAATTGCAATGGCAATTTCTAGTTCTGTTCTAGATCCTATGAACCTCTTTGATATTTACACATCTCAAATTTTGATTGTTGTGTATTTATTATTTAAGGAATATTTGAGTAATATTGTAAATATATTGTTTGATTGTTCTTGTTATTGAAATAATTCATTACTGGTTATGTTGTATGCAAAAGTACGTGAATGGCATGTCCTCATCACCACGTCAGTAGTGCATATCTCGCTAAAGTAAATGTGAAACTGACACACGTTATCCCCAGGCTCTCATCTTTTACTTTCAAGAACTTTTATATTTTGGACTTACAAGACATAACAGTGGCGACAAGGAAGATATAAACTAACCCAAGACGACTACCCTGTGGTTGAAGTGCAACTTGGTGATAAGAATTTTTTTTTAAAATGCAGAGCATGAAACCATCGAGTTTACAAAAAAGTGCAGCATGTGCTCCTTCAGGAAGGGACAGAGACTATTAAATTTATAAAAATACAGAAAATGGGCAAATTCACAGGTTCATGAACAATGAGTATTGGGTGATAATCATAAATTAAAACAACGCAGAAATGGCTGGCTACAGTGGAAAGACAGATGCATTTGACTGCATAAGAGAGTAAACTAAATGAATTGAGCAGTATTTTAAAGCAAATAAAACAGCCAATGGAAAGAGAGTGTCAATTAATGCAAAAGTTAAAAAAATATACAGTTTGCTTAGAAGTTTGACTGCTCCAACAAAAACAGCCAGAGTGAGCTTTGCTGATATTGTGAAAGTAATTCAGAAACATTTAGAATTCAGACGATTATTGATTGCAGAACGCCTTAGGTTTCATAAGCGGAATCAAAAGGAAGGGGAATCTATTTCAGCGTACATGGATGAACTGAAGAGATTGTCTGAACATTGTCAGTTCAGTGATGGACTTAACAATGCACTGAGGGACCGATTAGTTTGTGGAATCTTACAAGAAAGCATTCAATGTAATTTCACAAGAATGGATCCTAACTGAAGTACTACTCACATTTATAAGAGCAGTTGAAATCACTATCAAAAGAAAAGGCATGCAAGGATGCAACTGAGTTGCAGTCAGGAATGACAGAGAGCATGAACAAAATTGCCATCTCTAAACAGAAACCAGACTGGCCAAACAAATTATGTTATCGATGAGGCAGGGGCTCAGGTGTACCAGACCAATGCAGATTTAAAGGCAATATTTTCAGAAAATGCAACAAAGTAAAACACACACAAATAGAATTTTGGGCAGACAAATATAAATGGACTGCACAGGGAAGAGAAAAAATAGTTTTAAAAATCAAGCTGCAGTTTCAAAAAGAGCACGGATCTGCATGCTGTTGATGAAAAGTCTTATAATGATGAGGATGAAAGAGGATTGCATAGCCATGAGATTTACAATGTGAAAACTAACAAAAGACAAGCAATATGGCTTACGCCAGAAGTGAATGGCAAATTAATTGAAAAGGAATTGGACACTGCCTTGCAACAGACACAAAACGCTGGAGAAACTCAGCAGGCCAGGCTGAAACATTGACTGTATTCTTTTCCTGGATGCTGCCTGGCCTGCTGAGTTCCTCCAGCATCTTGTACGTGTTGCTCAGATTTCCAGCATCTGTAGATTTTCACTTGTTTGTGATTGGACACTGCCTTGGCGGTTTCAGTCATTCCATTTCAAAAAGGCATTTCAAAAATACTGAACTAAAGCCTGCAGACATCCAACGAACTTAGACTGGATAAAAGATCATTCCCATGGGTTTGACGTTTGTAACGGTTAAATACAAGTCACATTGGGCTTGAAGATGGTAAAAAAAAATCAGGAGGGTCAGCATTGTGATTGGCTGAGACAATTACAACTTGATTGGAGGTCTACCATCATTTGCATACCATCTCTGCTGTAATAGAGTCAACTGAAAGTGAATTAAGAAAGGTACTGGACAATACCACAAAGGGTAAAATATTGTCAAATGAAAATGCCACACCCATGCTTTACAAAATCAACCTGGTTTCGTATACCATTCATGATGAAGCAGCCAGTCAAGCTAGATCACATGGAGGCTGAAGGAACTCTTTCCAAGGTTGAGTTGAGCCATGGGCAACACCAGTGGTCCCAGTAGGCAAGAAAAATGTGTCAGTCAGGGTCTGTGGTGATTTTAAGATCACTATCAAACAAGAAATTATAGTAGATCAATACCCACTGCCCAGGAAAGAGCATATCATTGCAAACTTTTCTGGAGGAAAACACTTCAGCAAAGTAGACTTAGATGATGCCTACCTGCAGATGGAGATGGAAGAAGAATCCATAATAGGCTTATTTTTGGAGTAACATCTGCATCTGCACTCTGACAGAAAGCTATGGACGAGGTGCTACAAGGCTGTCCAGGCATGCAGTGTTACCTGGGTGACATCACTTTTACTGGTAAAGATGACAAGGAACATCTCCAAAATCTCAAAAATGTTAAAAAGAACAGAAGATTACAGACTCAGAGTATGACGAAACAAGTTTTTAAAAATGAAGCATCACTTACTGTGGTCACAGCATTGATGCACAAGTATGCTGAGAAAATTCAAGCAGCGGTGGATTCCCCAAGGCCAAAGGATATGTCAAAGTTGTGGTCCTTCTCAGGATTTGTCAATTACTACAACAGGTTCCTGCCAAACCTGACTTCTGTGCTCCACCCCTTGAACTCATTATTACAGATCAGAAAGAAATGTCAATGGACAAAGCAGTGTGAGGTGGCTTTCAAAAATGTAATGGAAATTATGATGGCAGACAGTGTACTCATATATTATGATCCACATCATTTAGTGAAGCTTGTGTATGACACCTCACCTTATGGTATAGGTGTAGTCATGTCACATGTTATGAGTGGTGGAAGTGAACACCCTAGAGCAGGGGTGGACAAACTTTTTGACTTGTGGGCCACAAAGGGTTCTAAAATTTGACAGGGGGGCCGGACCAGGAGCAGATGGACGGAGTGTTTTGGTAATACACCTCATAAGAGAAAATAAAATATCATGGGATATGTAGAAAACATGTGCTTTAATTTCAATTGAAAATGAACAAATGCATTACAACAAAATATCTGTCTTTGAAGTCCCATGGTATTTAGCTATTTATTGAAATGACTTTTAAAACACTGAAAATTAAATGAATAAAATACAGCTTTTTTAAATAGTAACAGTTATTATTTTAAAGCACTGAAAATTCTGTTATCCTTCAAGATATTATCATCATCACTCTCCTCCTGACTGTCTTTATTTCAAAAACGGTAGGAGATGCAGGTCTACTTGTCCTGCTCCTTCTTATTCAATTGTCCCCTGTGCCAAAACTCAACAACGACCAGCACAAAGACAGAACAATGACAGCACGCCAGTATGCGAAGCACGTTATTTGATCTGGAGCGCATTTTTTATTTTGAGAACGTACGTGCACCTGTGCACTACTCATGCCCATCACTTAACAGAAATGACATGTAACATGTAAGGCTTATTGAAAAAAATATTTTCAAATGCATTGTTTACATAACACAACGAAGAAACTTATTTTTAATTTCAGTGGGAACAGTGTTGTTGGTCTCCCTTTTTAGCCAGCGCATCAAAGTCTGGATTTAGTTTTGTTGTGGCGATTCTCAGGATGGATCTGAGGTGTTGGTCAGTTAACTTGGATCTGTGGCTGGCTTTGTTGATGTTCATGACGCTGAACGCCTGTTCACACAAATAGGTCGAGCCGAACAAAGAGTAAAGCGCAAATGTGGAGTAATACGCTGCACCTCAACAAAGGTTAATGTATATCTATTGGGAAAACGCCAGAATTGCGGGGAAAAAACATTAACAAGGTTTATTAATATAATTTCATCAAGTTCTGCGGGCCGGATTAAAAAGCTTAACGGGCCGCATATGGCCCGCGGGCCGTAGTTTGCCCATGCCTGCCCTAGAGCCTTTGCATCACATTCCCTTACCGCTGCAGAGAAAAATTACACACAGATTAACACAGAGGCCTTGAGTCTGGTTTGGGATGCAAAGCAGTTCAACCAGTACCTGTATGGGAGAGAGTTATCCTCATAACTGATCACACACACTAGTATCCATAGAAGCAGCACAAATACAGAAATAAGTTCCGTTTCTTTGGGGACACAACTACAAGATCAAATTCAGGAGGACAACTAGCCATGGTAAAGCTGATGAATTGTCCTGTTTACCCTTGGAAAAGGAAGTAGCTGAAAAAATTTACAAAGGACACACCTGTTGACAATATTTTCCCCAAATGCAAACCAAAAGTCTCCCTATTATGGCAGATGATCCAAAGAGAAACTAGAAAAGACTCCATGTTGTCCCAGGTCTATATGGCAACCTAAAATGGCTGCAACATGCAACAGTAAACCCTCTTCATCCATCTGTACCAGCGCTGGGATGAACTTGCCCTTGATGGAAGTTATCTTATGTGGGGATTGAGAGTTGTTGTACCATCCAAGCAGAGAGCTAGTGTTGGAGAAGCTACATGCCTGTCATCTAGGTGTGGTCAAAATGAAAGCAATGGCTCAAAGCTTTGTCTAGTGGCCTGGAATAGATGATCAGATCAAGCAACATACCATGCACTGTTCATGACGCCAAAACTTCCAGAGAATGCAAAGAGTAGCACCTCTCCATCCCTAGCAATGGCCTGCACTGCAAAGGCAGAGAATTCATGTGGATTTTGCTGGATCAATCACAGGCACAAATTTCTTGGTAGTGGTGGATACAGCTGCAAAGTGGCCAGAAGTGTTTCTAATAGCCTCCACTACAGCCTCACACACAGTTAAGAAGCCTCTACTCAAGAACTGGTGTTCCAGAACACTTAGTGACAGTGGAACACAGTTTATTGTCGAGCAGTTTAGGCATTCCAAAAAATGAATGAAATAAGACATATATCTGCACCATACCATCCAGCTACAAATGGCTTGGCAGAAAGGGTTGCCCAGAGTCTAAAAAATGCACAAGTAATGTCAGCAGAACACACTACATTAACACTGAATCAGAAGCTTGTCAATTTCCTCCTTCTATATCACAATGCAGGAAATTCCACAACCAACAACTCACCTGTTATGCTATTCCTGGGTCATCCCTTGTGCTCAAGCTTGAACCTCTTCATTCACAGGAGTATGCAGGACAAACAGCTGAGACAAACTGAGGGTTCATCAAACAAGGAGGTTCAACATTTCACTCCTGGACAGGCAGTCCTGGTGAGGGACTACAGAGGTGACCAAAAGTGTGTACTCTGAATGATTGAGAGCAGTACTGGACCACTCTCCTAAACAGTGAAGATTGCATCTGATATCATCTGGAGACAACAAATCAATCAGTTGAGGAGAGCAGAATCAATTGTTAGAGAAGAAAGGTGGCCAGAGCTGTCAGACCCACTTCCCACAGTCCAGAATCAACTCCTACAACCAGAAGATGCCAAGAGCAGCACCTCTCCATCCCTGGCAATGGCCTGCACTGCCCCAGCAGAGGATTCATGAGGATTTTGCTGGATCAGTCACGGACACAAATTTCACAGACCCCCAGAACCTGAGATTGTTTTGCAGCCAAAATCTCACCTGCCAAGCAGAATGATCCCCCTCATCAGGAAAGATATTCCACCAAAGTAAGAAAGCCTCGAAAGTGATTAAATCTTTAGGCCTCAATGGGACAATTTAAAATTTACTACGCTGTGGATAGTGGTTGTATTATGTTGTTGTGCGTGTGTGCGCGCACATTGATATGCATTCTATATTGAGCACAGTATACTGAGTTTATAGCTAAAGTAGGGAGGAGTGTCGTGTATTTAATATTTCAGTAATATTGTAAATATATTTGATTAAGCATTCTTGTTAATTTAAGTAATTCATTATGGGTTATTTGTGAAAGTTTGTGGAACTATGTGAATGGCAATCAACTTCATGCCACCACGTCAAGTGTTTGTCCACTAAAGCAATAACAAGATTATGACATGTTAGCCACAGGCTCCTGTTTTTATTTCTCCTTTAATCACTTTTACGTTTTAGACTTACAAAACTTAACATTGGTGTCTTGAATATTCCTGAATTTAGCACTATGACTGATTTCCTTTCCTAAGGCTTCCTGTTTCTCTAGCTATTCCATTAAGATGCTCCTGAAACTTCTCTTCGATCAAATTCTTGTTTTTCAGGTGTTCTGGTACAAATTTCTATAATGTTTCTTTGAAACACCTTAGAACATTAGCCTTTTTAAGCATGCTAGATAAATAAAAGTAATGGTACAGAAATACTGTATTGTGCATGTATCCTTGGAATGTTATGACTTCAGTTCAGCCATATACATCTCATCAGCCAGTTTAAAAGTGCTGCAAGAACAATAAGCTTAATAATATTTACGTTCAATATGCAATGGTCACTATTAATACCTTAACTGAAATCTCACAAGTTGATCTTATAGTACCAATATGGAGCATCTCCATCACATAGAGAAGTGCAAATATATTTTGTATTCCTCCACAATCCATCAGCTCCCACTAGCACAATTGCTAATATTAGTTCCTTAAAAAGTTTCTTCAAATCATATCTGCCATAAATTTAAATCCTGGCAATAACTAGCAACATGTTCAACAAGGAACAATTGCAGAAGTACCAACCTACATACTGGTACTACAGTCATAAACTTTTGCCTAGAGTCCTTAAACATTTAATTAAATTGATGATTGAAAGCAACAAAATGGCAACAGTGAACAAGCAGGAACAGCAATTAAGCCAGGTAAGTGCTGTGGGGAAAAAAAATTAGCTCAGACCCTCCGAGCACAATGGTCTTTTCATAGGACACAAGAGCAGGGATTGCTTGGTCATTCGGTGGCTGAAAAGTGGGATTTCAGACACAGAAAATATTTACAAAAAACGCAAAAAAAAGTTAATCTTATCTTATTTTTTATACCTTTAATAGTAACCTTGAAAGCTTTCACAAAATTGATATTGGAGCTGTCCAGGTAAACTGCACATTTACAGTTTTCTACAACAGTGTCCACCAAATCCTTTTTAAAACTGATCTTGGAATATGGGAATTCAATGTGCAAGTTTCAATTCACTGGGTAAAAATTCACAGTTCAAAATTAAAGATTTTTTTGCTTATATGAATTTAAAAATCTAAGTTGAGTCAAATTAAAAATACATTTTTATGAAAACAAGGAAGCTTTTTCAAACTGGAATTCTTTAAAATTGCTTCAGTTGAAACAGTAGAATTTTTGTCAGCATTGCCCTGCAATGCATTTAACAAAGACTGGTGGGAAATACTCTCTGGAATGCTTCCAATAACCAAATTTTCATCAGACACACAGAGTAACAAAATTCCCACATTATCATGCAAGTACTGCATTGTACAGAAAAACGCAAGGTACGTTCCACAGGAATTAATGCGTGAACAATTAAATTGTCTCCATTTTGCAACTACTTAACCAACACCTCATTAACTTGACAACAGCTGGTAGTATAGCAAATACAATTTTTCCTTCTTAGACTTAAGAAAATTTAATTAAACATCTCCAATGACAATAAAAATGCTGAACACCTATTTATCACTAATTCTAATCATTGTAAATCATCCATTTTAAGTACCTTTTTAAACAGATATTAAACATTATTATTGATGTCATTACTAAGCATTCATATCTAAAATTAATTTATCACCATATTATTGAAGCCAACTAACTTTTCATAAGGAAAGTACACTTAACCACACTAATTAAATAATATAATTATTCTAATGTAGGGGAAAAAGTAGAAGAGATTGTCAGATGTGTTCTACATTAATCAGCAAGAGGCAAATCTTTTTTTACAAATAACCAACTCCATCTCCGGTACAGCCAGCTATAGAACAATTATAAATGGCTAACTCCTGTTCCAAATTAATACAATCACAGTTTAAAGAATTCAATCTACTTTTTCAAGTTTGATATTCCTTGCATCTATTTTATTATTTTATTGCAGATTTAGCCATCAGATTGAAAACCTCTCAAGGTCTCTCCATTGTTATCTGACATTTTCCCCTTATCAGAAAATGATCATCAATATGTGAAGCAAATCCTTACAGATATTTGGCAAAGAATGCACTTCTTCAGTCTAAAGGGAGAATATTCTGGAAATTAGGCCAAATTGGTAGAGACTGGGTACAAAAAGGGTGGTGTCACTTTACTAGGGATGTATTTATAAATCACCTAACAGTCAATGATCAGATATGTAGCGAATAACAGAAGATGCATTAAAAATAGGATAATAGTACGAGGGAAACTTTCCAAAATATTAGCAGGGACTACACGGGCTTCGAGGGGACTAAGTCTTTGAGGTAAGGCCAGGAGAGTTTCTTGACATAATATGCAAATATGCCAATGGGGAAAGGAGCATTTACTGGATCTTGTCTTGAGAAAATGCAGCTTGTCAGGAGGATGGAGTGTCAATGGGGAGCATTTTAGAGATGGTAATCATAACTCCATGTGTTTCAAAGAGGTAATGGAAAAAGGTATGGAAATACCAGGTATAAAAGGTCTTAAATAGGGGGAAGGCCAATTTCATTAAAATAAGACAGGCCAGGAGCATCTAGTTGCAATTAATTCCAATGATTATGAATCATAGTGGGAAGCATTCAAAGGAAAAAAAGGTACAGTGAAAGAAGGCTAAAGATAACAAGTACAAGAACTCTGGATGTTGAAGTATATCAAAGATTGAATGAACAGAAAAGCAGCAGCATATAGCGGTATAGTGAGGCCCATTAAGAATGGACACAAGTAGGGAGACATTTAAAAAGAAAATGAGACAAATAAATGAAAAATTACTTGCAGGCAAAGTTAAGTCCAAAGGTGATTTATGTGCATGTTAAGGACAAAAGAATAATCAGGGAAAAATTTGGGTCCATTTGAGGTCATAGGAGCAACCTGTGTGAGAATCAGTATGACTAGACAGTCCTAAATTCATCGTGATTTACAAATTAAATGTACTTTATAGCTGGATAACTCAGTGAAAAGGAAAGTTACCACAAATGGGATTACTCAATGCCATAGCAAACTTAAAGGTGGATCAATGCCCAGGACCGGAGAACATTTTCTCTGGCTTCTGGGAGGCTAGACATGAGATATTGGATAACCAGTGGATTGTAAACCTGGTACCCCTTTTCAAGTCTGGCAATTTCAGACATGTAAGCCCAACATCAGTGGTAGGGAAGTTACTGGAGGGATTACAGGATTCCCCCACTACTTGAAGGTAGAGCGTTCCTATGAAATGGTTCGTAAGCCAGAATGTTGTAAAGTGAAGAAGCAATTACCATTTATTTATATGGGAAAAATTTGTGAGCGTTTGCAGATCCAAAAAGTAACCTATCAAATCATGCCAAATAACATATGAAACCTAAAATAACAGTAACATATAGTAAAAGCAGGAATTATCTGATAAATACACAGTCTATATAACATAGGAATACTTTTCTACAATTATTGCAGCACTGTCCACCACAGCGAAAATTTCAGCAGCACTCGGGGCAGTAACACACGGTGCAAGCGCTCCCGGCAGAAGCACTTTTTCCAGTAACCTTTAAGCTATGAGGCTACCGAATAACACATAAAAATATACAGCCTATAAAGTAGAAATAATGTACACCCAGTGTAGTTTCACTTACCAGAATTGGGAAGACAGCAAACACACTGATGATGGTGTGTCAGGCTGAGTCCTCAGAGGTTGGGGTGGTGGGACACTGGGATGTCATCTCATCATCGTCAGTTTTCATCAGGGCAGGCAGGTCACTTTCTTCTATGTCTGCCTGCCTCAATGTCGAAGGTCGAGTTTCGTTGTCTGCTGCGGCTGATGTGGAAGGCTTGAAAAACGACAATATGCTTCACTGCTTAGCTTCGCACATTTTTCTATCATACAGTTCTTTGTAAGCACTCAAACCATCCTGCAAACCTGCCCTAAACCTACATACCCTTTCAAAATTAAAGTCATACTTTTCTGCAATCATTGCAGCGTTGACAATCGCAGCGAAAATCTCACGCAATTGCTTCCCGTTCAGTTCCTGGACGTCTTCTCTTTCGGGCCGTTCACTGCTGTGTTCGGCTTCAATTATTATCCTTTCCTCTTCATCAGCTCTTCATCTGTCAGTTCTTGGTCATGGGATGCCAAAACCTCTTCAACATCATCTTTGTCAACTTCCACAAACCATTAGCCAAACTCACTATATCCTTACTTCGTTCACCACGATCGAAACACTAGTTTTACGCTAAGTGTAACTCCCTTACGCGCTCTTTTAGGCTTTTCCAATACCTTAGAACTCATCTTGCTAACGGACGCACAAAATAAATCGACATAAAGCACAGATGCTCACAGGCACGTGTTTATGCAATGCCAGTTAGAATGCAGTTCCGAGGGAGGAGCTAGTCTGCTCGACGCACACTGCCTTTTTCATAACAGTGAAAACACCTTCTGTTAGCGAAAACAAGTACAGGTTTCCCCTGCTATTCGAAGGTAGAGCGTTCCTATGAAATGGTTCGTAAGCCGGAAAATCGTAAAGTGAAGAAGCAATTACCATTTATTTATATGGGAAAAACTCATGAGCCTTCGCAGACCCAAAAAGTAACCTATCAAATCATGCCAAATAACACATAAAACCTAAAATAACAGTACCATATAGTAAAAGCAGGAATGATCTGATAAATACACAGCCTATATAACGTAGGAATACTTTTCTACAATTATTGCAACACTGTCCGCCGCAGTGAAAATTTCATGCAAGAGCTCTCAGCAGCACTCACGGCAAAAGCACACGGCGCAAAGCACTCCCGGCAGTAACACACGACGCAAGCGCTCCCGGCAGAAGCACTTTTTGTAGTAACCTTAAGTTTATGCTATGAAGCTACCGAATAACACATAAAAATACACAGCCTATATAAAATAGAAATAACGTATGTACAGCGTAGTTCACTTACTGGAATCGGGAAGACAGCAAACACACTGATGATGGTGTGCTAGGCTGAGTCCTCGGAGGATGGGGTGGTGGGACACTGGGCTGTCATCTCATCGTCGTCTGTTTCCATCAGGGCAGGAAGGTCACCTTCTTCTATGTCTGCCTGCCTCAATGTCGAAGGTCAAGCTTTGTCGTCTGCTGTGACTGATGTGGGAGGCTTGAAAAACAACAGTATGCTTGACTGCTTAGCCTCGCACATTTTTCTATCATACAGTTCTTTGTAAGCACTCAAACCATCCTGCAAACCTGCCCTAAACTTACGTATCCTTTCAAAATTAAAGTCATACTTTTCTGCAATCATTGCAGCGTTGTCAATCGCAGCGAAAATCTCACGCAACTGCTTCCCGTTCAGTTCCTGGACGTCTTCACTTTCCGGCTGTTCGCTACTGCGTTCGGCTTCCATTATTATCCTTTCCTCTTCATCAGCTCTTCATCTGTCAGTTCTTGGTCATGGGATGCCAAAACCTCTTCAACATCATCTTCGTCAACTTCCACAAACCCTTAGCCAAACTCACTATATCCTTACTTCGTTCACCACGATCGAAACACTATTTTTACGCTAAGTGTAACACCCTTACGCGCTCTTTTAGGCTTTTCCGATACCTTAGAACTCATCTTGCTAACGGACGCACAAAATAAATCGACATAAACCACAGATGCTCACAGGCACGTGTTTAAGCAATGCCAGTTAGAATGCAGTTCCGAGGGAGGAGTTAGTCTGCTCGGCACATGCTGCCTTTTTCGTTCGCTGCCTTTTTTCGTAACAGTGAAAACATCTTCTGTAAGCAAAAACAGGTAACTAATGTAGGTCTTTTGTAGCAGCGAGTTGATGTAAAGCGAACGTTCGAAAAACAGGGGACACCTGTAACTAATGTATGTCTTTCGTAACAGCAGACTGACGTAAAGCAAACGTTCGAAAAATGAGGGACAGCTGTAATTAAATCTTAGAAAGGCAGGGACTGATCAGAGTAAGTCAGCATGGCTCTCTCAGGGGCAGATATCATTTGACCTATCTTATTGAATTTATTGAGGCAATAAAACATTGTAATCAGGTCAATACAAAAGACGCGATATATGTGATTAGAGCCCATATTAACATGCAGAGCTAGTTAGCAAATGGGATTCAAAATTGGCTTGGAAGGAGAAGGGAGAGGACAATAGCAGAACCAACAATCTGCTGAAGGAACTCAGAAGTCGGGGGGGGGGGGGGGGGGGTGTGTGTGTGTGTAATGCTTCAGATCAAAACCTTGCATCAGGACTGAAGATAAAGAGGGAGGACAGCCAGTATAAGGGAACAGTGATAAAGAATCCAGAGGCAATAGTTGGACTAAGGAGCGGTGTAGCGGTATGAAGGTAATGGGCAGATTGAGGACAGGGGGTGGCACTGGGAGACATGATCGATGGAGGGAAACAGAACTAAAAGAAAGATGGATCCAGGAAGGATGTCTCAAAATGCTTTGCAATCTTCTCCTTGATGAATACTGACGTGAAATACTAATTTAGCAGCTCACCGCTTTCACTGGCTCCAGGCTTAAATTCCTTTGACCTTGTGTGGTCATGCTACCCTCTTGTTTTAATGTATATATAAAATGCCTTGGGACTTTCATTAATGCTATTCACCAAGGACATTTCACAGCCCTTTATACACCTTCTGAAGCTCTGTTTACATTCTTTCCAGATTCCTTTATATTCAAGGATCCTGTCCAATTTCTGCTTTGTCAACCTTCCTTTTGGACTAAATTTACAATATTTATCTTTCATGGTTCCCAAATCATGTACATCATTGTCTTAACTACACAGGAATAAGTTGATCCATAATTCTAACCAGATTGCATTTCAACAACTCCCCTCATCAGATGTGAACTTAACCAATAATAGGCTCTCAAAATCTCCTCTCCTTAGCTTCTGCCCAATGCGGTTAAATTATGATCACCTGGCCAGGCTCATTTGCTAGTAAATTCTAGTATGGCACATTTCATGGTTGAGCTATCTGACATACTGTTGCAAGAAACCTTCTTGGAAACACCTAACAAATTCTGACTCATCTCACCTCTGACGCTAAAGAAGTCCCAATCATTAAATTAAAGTCATCCACTACAACAACCCAGTTGCTTTAATCTCTTTCCACAATCTTCCTTCATATTTGTTCCAGCTGGCTATTGGAAGGCCTATTGTACATCTTTCTTCTTCCTGAACTCTACCATGCTGCCTCTGTGGATTTGCACTCCAGGATCCTTTCCAAATGAAGCTGTCACATTTTCCCTGGTCAGTGGTACAAACATTGAAAGAATCAATGGACTTGAGCCCTTGAGGCCACACAGGAAACATTTTAATTCAGAAATACACCTGTCGCCAATATTGTTAGCTGATTTTGGATCCGATGTTTTCCTTTGGATCCAATGGGTTTTCACATATCTGATCAGTCCGATTTGAGATTTGTTAAAAACCCTTCTGAAAGCATCCACAATTAATCAAGCATGCTGTCCACAACTTTACATTATCTCTTAGGAAAACCATCATAAAATTACACAAAATATGTGGCAAAAAAACTATTCAGTCTGTACTTGTGATTCCAACAAACTTTCTCACATTATATTAAGATCTATCATCTTACTTCTCTATTGCAAAACCCCGTATCCATTTGCATGCTATTCTCTTGAAATTATCATTGTGACTGCTACCATACTCAAAGATCTTCTTGACTCTTTAACAATTATTTTCATTCTAATTTTAATGACTAACAAATATAAAGATCTTACGGTATCCACACATTCAAAGCTCTTCAATCTAAAAAAGCTCCAGTAGATGACCCCTTGGTTTTTATCCTTAATCAGTGGGAATTCCATTCAATAGTGTGGAGAATAATTTGTATTCTTTAACAAAGCATTACTATATAAAGTATTATCTTCAAGCTGATTTTTTTTTAAATAGTTAATCCAACCAGTAATATATTTACTGATTCTATTAAAAAGTTAACAAAATTTCCGAGAATAGAATAGGGATCAGAGAAGAGAATTTGAATTTAAATTTGCTTGAATTCCTCAAATATTTATGTATCTGTAAGTATTTTGGCTGGTTGGTGTTGAGGTGGCATCAGCACTGGACTTCAAGATATTTGGTCCCGAGTTCGAATCCAGCTGAATCCCAAACTGGGCAGCAGCAGTATCTGCGTGGAACAAAGGCCTACTTCCATATCTTGCTACAAAAATCCTGTGGACAACTACACTATCCACAGGGTCATCATGAATTAATGATGACTCAACAGCATTCAGCAACAACAAATATTTTTATATCACCTTTTGAAATTCTATTCTATTCATTTAATATAGAGAATAGAATATTGCATAGATACAGTACTGTGCAAAAGTCTTAGCTACATATATTTACCTAGGGTGCCTAAGACTTCTGCACAGTACTGTAGTATTTTTATGTACTGCACTGTATAGCTGCCACAAAAAAAATTTTAATGACATACATGAGTGATATGAACGTGATTCTAATGTGGATCCATATTGTGGACTGAGAGAGTGAAGAAGGTATTATACATCACATTTACTAATGTTAAATATAATTTTGCACTTAATTAACCAACATTATTACCTGTTTAACACCATTCTACATACTAGTTGTACTGCTATCTGTTACATATTTAATTTGAATAAATCCAAAAATATTAACTTTAAAATCATATGGTTTATTGAAAAATCACAAGGTGATAAGACTATTTAATTTGTAAATTTTATTGCAGTGAAATAATTTAAATTACGAACTTTATTTCAACATATTTACCTGATTTGACCTCCCTGAATTTACCAGCAAACTTTAATGAATTTCAATTTACCAGGGCCTCAGAAAAATACATCAGGAAAAACTGTTTTATAATACATTGCAGCAAAAATCTTCATAGCAGGTCTGCAACACTGAATATTGGGACCAATTGTTTTCTGCACAATATATTAGAAGCAAACCTACAAATAGTCATTTAATTAAGTAATTAGAATATCACATTTCAGACATCTGAGTAAAAGATAAATTCCTTTCAGTGGGAATTCCATTCAATAGTGTGGAGAATAATTTGTATTCTTTAACAAAGCATTACTATATAAAGTATTATCTTCAAGCTGATTTTTTTTAAATAGTTAATCCAACTAGTAATATATTTACTGATTCTATTAAAAAGAAAAAGCTAACAAAATTTCTGGCATAAACCAAGTTATTTTTGAATTGTTAGCTCAGATTTTGGCTGCAACGTGCCAAAGATAACTATCCATATATTTGTTTTTATTATGAGTCCAAGAATTTTTCTAAACAAACTGTGGTATTCCACCCAAATCATCTACATTCCCTTGCCTTTAGATTTTTATCATGCCCATGGATTAAAATGCCTGAAATAAAAAACAGCGAGATCTTGTCAGTAATAATTTATATCTCACCTTCAAACTAGCATATTACTTCCTGTTTGATTCCAATTATCAAATCTAACATTACAACAAAGGATCTCTCAAAATACCATGTGCCTATTAAAAAAACATATTGGTAAAAATCTGAATGTTGCACTTACAGGAAAACGGCCACAAAAGATGCAACAAATGGATGTAGTTCCTTTTATCCAAGACTTAATTCACCAAGAGGAACATGTCGAATATATCTGAGAAAGTGAAAAAGATCAAAATTTACAACTGAAAACCAACCTCCTTTGCAAATATGATTGTATTCTAATATAAAGTAAATTATAGGCAATTAACTATACATTTCATGTTGCCATTTCTTTTCCAGTGTGAATAAATATGGGATTGGATTAAAGGATGGAGAGTTAAAGGCAAGCTTGAAACGGACTGAAATCTGAGCTAAGATTCAGAACACACAGATTTTTAAACTTTAAGGAAATCAAGAATTATGAGAAATGGGCAGGAAAGGGAAGTTGAGGCCAAAATGAAATTAACAAAGCTCAAGGAGCCATTTTGACAATTCTTGGTTTTTAATCTTATGCTTTTCTATGCCTTGGTTGCAATACTTCCTAGGAAATGGTACTGGGATTCAATTTTAACATGCTTTTAAACCACTTGAGAAATGGAACAAAAAAAATCACTAAAAGCAATGAATACAGCTCACAAAACCTTGACTTTTATAAAATGGGAGTTGTTAAACTACAAGATAAGTTATGCTTCTCTTATAGATAACAGAAGTTACTCACCTCATTTGGAGTACTGTATCGTTCAAAAATGATATTTATTTTGGAAAGATAAGGAAGGCAAATTGACCAGAATATCATCATGAAACCAAATATTAAATTTTGAAAGTAGGTTGGCTGCAAAAGAAAACCCTCTGTATTCTCTACATGTAGAAGGCTGCAGGGTTATCTAACTACAGTATTAAATTGATGAATTTATCAGAGAAACAACTTAATATGGTCAGAAATCTGACTTTTGCTGCTGGACAGCACTCCTATTTAGAACTCTTCATGGAGCTGTTTGGATGTGCAAACTTGAACGTGATATTTTACACTTTTTTGAAAATTCCAACATGGTGCCAAAGGTA
Organism: Hypanus sabinus; assembly: GCF_030144855.1. NCBI lineage: Eukaryota > Metazoa > Chordata > Chondrichthyes > Myliobatiformes > Dasyatidae > Hypanus > Hypanus sabinus. The sequence goes on along the minus strand of NC_082710.1, from coordinate 23,293,909 downwards.
AACACCCACCTCTTGATTTGAAAGCAATCACCATGAGAGCCTTGATAAACAAAGCACAATTGGAAGGTGGTATCAAAGCTATGTATACTTGTGAAATTGGCAAGGATAAAACTGAACAGTGGTATAAAGTCAAGATAGAGCAGAAAGATATCCAGAAATCAAAAATAAGCAAGAAAACCCAAATGAAGGGAGCTTTAGATAAGGAGTGAACAAGGGTAAAACACAGCATAACAAGACTAAGTTCACAAAGAAACAGACAGGATATGGGAAGTGTGTAAACATTCTTCAATTACAGTTTAAAATGTAACAAACATTACCAGTTATCCTTTTCTTAGTGGATAAGTTGTACCAAAAAATCAAATGACTGAACCCAGCACATTTGATGAACTGATTGAATGAAGGGCTATATTTTAGGTTCTTACAAAAACGAAAACAAAAAAAAAGATGAAACAAATATCCGCAAAGTAGTCTTGCCTGAATCTCAATACATGTTAGACCATCAAAAATTGAACTTACAAGATAATGAAATTTTCCACTTTTGCTTTGGACAATTCTAACATTAAAGCTTACTGGCACTTCGCCATCTGACACAGCCAAAGCGTTCCTAAAACAATTGACAAAAGGATGTTACAGCCCACAAGCAATTAGTGGTAAAAATAAGCTCTGAAAAAAATATACAGCACAAGGAAGAAATGCTGATGAATTTTAATCAGCCATGTAAAACTGGGAAAAAATGGAAAGAATCTGAAAATTTATGTAGGGAAGGAGTAGTGACGGCTCCATTGCTGACTGAAGCACAGCAAGCTAAAATTAAAATCCATAACCAAAATATGTATTAAATTGCTGCTATACTGTTCAATAATGTAATAAATAACAAAAGATGATCAATTTAAACTTATTTACCATGAGGAAGGAGTTAAATCAAATTTCTTTACGCAACAAACTAAAGGAAATCAGAAAGGAGTGTTAATGATAAACACAGCAGACTGTGTAGATGCTGGAAATACAGAGTAACACACAAAATGCTGGAGGAATTCAGCAGGTCAGGCAACATCTATGGAGAGGAGTGGTTCGGACTGAGACCCTTTACCAGGAGCTGCAACGAAATCTGATTAAGATATAGACAATGGTAACATTAGAAAGAGTCAAGAGTGCAGGTTCCCACTTGAGAAAGAGCACTACAGGCAGTCCCCGGGTTACGAATGAGTTTTGTTCCTAAGTCTGTCTTTAAGTCGGATTTGTATGTAAGTCAGAACAGGTATATCCGGTATTATTTAGCGTCAGTTAGTCAAACATTTGTCTTAGTATATAGTATATATTTTATCTTTCTATGCATATAAAACACTTTAAGAAACGTATGTACTTCAATAAATAAACCACTGCGTTACTTAAAATTGTAGCTTTCATCGGGGCAGGGCCTTTCATATGCTCTATTATTCTCACTTTATCCTTTAAAATTGTTCCAATCGTTGACCGACTGTACCCTAATGCTTTTCCAATGACATTTCACCTCTTACCAATTGCTTTATTATTTCCACTTTATTTTCAATCGTGATCGTTTTCCGTCAATGGAACAGGAACACTGTGGATTCAGCAGCAGCCGCGGGCAGCGGGTCCTGAGCTCCCTCAGGTCCTAAAGTCCACCCGCATTGAGACAGGTTAAATGGGACAAGTCGGGGCGGTGCTGACTGGAGAAGGGGGGTCAGGGTGAATCTTGCTAAGAAAAATTTAAGCCAAATACAAAGTTACACACTCAACACAGTGTTAACAGCAACATAATCCAACTTTAAATGGTGGATAGCATTCTCCTTCCTTGAGCTGACGAATTTTTAATGTAATAGGCTTTATGGCAGGCCATTTGTAAGTACGAGTTGTTCGTAAGTCAGACGTTCATAACTCAGGGACTGCCTGTGATGACAAATTGACTGCAGTTCAAATAATAAAGTTGGTGTTCTGCAGTGACAAGTGCTACCCATGAATATAACTATCAAATGTATGTCTCAAAAAGGATCAGGAATGGGTTCTTAGTACTTCTATATAACAAGTTTTCAGTAACAATAAGAAAAAGGAAAACGGAAAGCACTGAAGGAGGATACTACAATTCTAAATAGATAAGCAAGATGACTACAGAACACCATTTATTTGGCTTAAGAAATAATGAAAATGACATTAATTAGGCACTTTTGTAATAGTCCGCTTGAGAGAATTGCAAATTCAATGGCAAATTTCAATGATAAAAAGGCTTTCAACATAAAAAAGCTGATATGTCATCTAAGTTATCCTAATAAAGGATAGGGAAAGCATTAATGTTCGGAGAAGGAGAACTTCTGTTCACAACTAATTTTGTTATATCTTCATTCCAAGGAAGGGATTAACATCGCAGTTATGAAATAAGGTGGCGGGTGTTAAGAGTAGAAAACCAAAAGTGACAACGTAAAATTTGTTTATGGAAAGAGATCAAAAATGGTGAAGGTAAATATGCTCAATTAGATAAAAACTCAGGATTGTTTTTGGTGATGAATATGTACTTTGATAATAAATTTACTTTGAAAACTTTGAAGCTAATTGCAGTGACTTAAGGAAGGACTTCATGCGAAAAAGGCAACTTGTGCATGAAACAGGGATACAGGAGAGATATTTGGATGGTACAAAATATGTGGTATATATGCAATTAAGAATGTACTGACAAGAATCATAAAGGAGACTGGTTAAAAAGAAAGAACACAGGAAACAGTTGAGGTCGGTTCATTGGCTATGTTTAAGAGGAGGTTAGATATGGCCCTTGTGGCTAAAGGGATCATGGGGTATGGAGAGAAAGCAGGTACAGGGTTCTGAGTTGGATGATCAATCATGCTCATACTGAATGGCGGTGAAGGCTCGAAGGGCCAAATGGCCTACTCCTGCACCTATTTGCTATGTTTCTAACATCAAAGTCTACATGGGAAAATGTGAAAAAATCTGAAATTGATTGTCTCAATTAAAGATTCTGGATGGAATTTTTTCTGACTAGAACGTGGCCTGCAGTGCATTCCCTAGTCAGTTTTGGGTCATTAAGTAATGTGGTCTCAGGCATAGAGAGAAGTATTATAAAGTTTGCCGTTTCAAAGCTTAACAATCAAGTGTACAGCAATGAGATTTCTTCAGAATGACTGGATAGTGAAATGGTTAGAAAGAGTTTCATACAGCATTTAGTGAAGCATTCATACATTCTAAATCTTGACATCCAAAATCCTAGCATCCTAAATGCACTTTGCAGTAGAGCTCACAAACAAGATTTGTTGTGATGCCATATAACAAGAGGAAAAATAACCCAAGAGGATGTGAAGTCCAGAAACAATTTTTTAGGGTACCATACAAGAGAATGCACCACTGAAGATACCAATGAAGGTACTTCCTCTGGGATTGAAGTTCTAGGAGATATGCAGAATTAATTGTGACAAAAAATATAAATGGGGTTGGGGGGAGGAAGAGGAGGAGGAAATCAGTGAACAAAAAGTCAAGTTGTAAGTCACAATAAGATCCAAAAGCAGAGACTTTACAGAAGTACTTGTTCAAAAAGGGTAATATGAAGCACTTTTTTAAGATGATACAATGGACATTGTGAGAATCATTTCCCCAGAAACAAGTATACTGGTAGATCATGAGGAGATGGCTCATCTGCCACCACTCACCTTTAATGGAGGGATTCAGAGAGTTTAAAATCATTCAGAAAAGCGCAAGTTAATAATAGACAATCAGTAAGGTTAAGATATTTAAAAGAGTTAGAATGCATATTTGAGGGAATAAATATGAACACTTTGGAAGGTTGATCTTGAAGGCAGAGTACATGGTAAATGGCAGAATTGTTAGCAGTGTGGAGGAAAACAGGTATCTTAATCTCCAAGTCCATAGATCCTTCAAAGTTGCTGCACAAGGCATATTGTGAGTTAGCTTTCATTAATTGGGAGATTGAGTTCAACAGCCATGAGGTAATGCTGCAGCTCTATAACACACTGGTTAGACTATACTTCAAATATTACGTTCCATTCTCATTATAGGAAGGTTGTGAAGATTTACCAAGATGTTGCCTGGATTAGAGACAGGTCTAATGTGGAAAAGTTGAACAAGCTAGGGCTTTATTTTTCTTTGAAGAAGGATAAGAGAGGCAACTTGATAGAAGGGTATATTATAAAATTCATAAATAGAGTGGACAGCCGGTGCCTTTTTCCGAGGACAGCAATGACTAATACCAGAGGACATCTTCTCTGATGTGAGGATGCTAAGATATTGCCAAAGATTCAGCAATCTCTTCTTTCACTCCCATAGTAACCTGGGGACCTATCTATCCTAATGCTTTTCAGATGTTCTCACACATCCTCTTTCTTAACCTTGACATCTTTTAGCCTAACAGCCTGTTTTATGCTGTCCTCACAAAGTCCCTCTCACTGGTGAATACCCAAATAAAGTATTCATTAAGGATCTCTCCTACCTCTTCCAACTCCAGTCACACTTTGTCTTCAATCCCTAATCAGTCCTACCCTCAGTCCAGTCATCCTCCTGTTCTTCAACTATGTGTGGAACATCTTGGAGTTTTTTTTAATCCATTTCACCAAGACCTTCTCATGTCAAGTTCTGGCTCTCGTAAGTCTATTCTTAAGCTCTTTCCTTGCTATCTTCCTGGCAGAAGAAGCTAGCTAAATTATGGAAGATTACTAGCATTACACAGAATCTGTTAAACTCAGGATGTTTACTAAAGATCACCAAAAAGTAGATACACTATTACAAGTGAAACAAGTCAATGAGAAAATTTCAAATAAGTGCAAATACTGTAACTGAAGATTTCAGTTATATGCTCAGCACTGTGCAAAAGTCTTAGGCACATAAATATAATCAGGGTGCCTAAAGCTTTTGCACAGTACTGTATTTGTCAATGTGAAGCAGAGAGCAAGTTTGTAAATCTGGCAGGAGCAAAGTATGTTGAGAATGATGAGGATGGAGCCCTGCCGGGAAGAGGGGGGTTGTGAGACAGGTGGCAGAGGAGTGCCAGTGGCAGGAGTGGCATGGGTGCAGACAAGCCCAGCCCTGAGACACCAGGCAAGGTCATTTGATTCCAAACAATTAGTCTCCCTGGTGCTTCCCACTCCCTCCCCTCTTCCTTCCCCTTTTCCCAACAATGACTCTCCTCTGCCTGCCCCCTTCTCCCTCTCATTCCACAACAGAGACCCATCATAATCAGACAACACACACAAAATGCTGGTGGAACACAGCAGGCCAGGCAGCATCTATAAGGAGAAGCACTGTTGACGTTTCAGGCCGAGAACCTTCGTCCTGATGAAGGGTCTCAGCTCGAAACGTCGACAGTGCTTCTCCTTATAGATGCTGCCTGGCCTGCTGTGTTCCACCAGCATTTTGTGTGTGTTGTTTGAATTTCTAGCATCTGCAGATTTCCTCGTGTTTGCCCATCATAATCAGGTTTATCATCACTCACATACGTCATGAAATTTGTTATTTTTGCAACAGCAGTACAATGCAATACACAAAATTACTACAGTACTGTGCAAAAGTTTTCAAAACCTGAACTACATATATGTGCCTAAGACTTTTGCACAGTATTGTAACTGGAAGAAGAAACAATGTGAGAGGCATTATTGAAAGACCTCAAATTGGTCAGCTGGCTCCAACCAGCCTGTGTTGGCGCTTGAAGCTGAACTTATTGGGTCACTTACTTTGCAGTTTGCAAACTTAGGGGTCTTTTAAATTTGTACCCATTTACCATCAGGCAATGGATTCCAAGTCCCCAATACTCACTGGGCTTCAAACGAAGCTTTCCCTCAAATTTACTCACGTTCTTTCTTCAATTATCCTGAACCATTATTAAGTTTCTTTTTATTTAGGACATAATTTAAATGTATCATTAAATTTCCCTTGACCTCTCTACCCTGAAGCCAACGTTGGCTTCTCCAATTTACTTAACTGTAATCACTCGTCATTGGAGCTTTTCTGCTCCAGGTCATCCAAGTGATTTCTGAAACTGTCTTTCCTGAAAATATTTAAACAGAAGCAGACCAATTTCTTTCAAAACCACAAAGTTGAACAAAAGTGAGGAAATAAAATGTAAATGGCATTTTCGGTGAAGAACCTTTGATCAGAGCCAGAAAAATGAAAAGACTAGTCTGTTAAATTGTATTATGCGAAAGCTGGAGAGAATAGAATCAGAATCAATTTTATTATCACCAGCATGTGTCGTGAAACTTGTTAACTTAGCAGCAGTAGTTCAGTGCAATACATAATAGAAGAAAAAAATTAAAATAATAAATTACACTATACATATAATGAATAGATTAAAAATCGTGCAAAAACAGAAATAATATATATTTAAAAAGTGAGATAGTGTTCATGGGATGAATGTCCATTAGGAATCAGATGGCAGAGGGAAAGAAGCTGTTCCTGAATTGCTGAGTGTGTACCTTCAAGCTTCTGTATCTCCTACCTGATGGTAACAGTGAGAAAAGGGCATGCCCTGGGTGTTGGGGGTCCTTAATAATGAACACTGCCTTTCTGAGACACTGCTCCTTGAAGATGTTCTGGATACTTTGTAGACTAGTACCCAAGATGGTGTTCTCTAGGTGCAGACCATAGTCATCAAAGTAACTGTTACTTAAAGGCCGTTGGGATAAAATAATGCAGAAGCAATTTGAAACAAACTGAAACAAAGATACAGCCATCTCTATTAACTGGAAAACACATCTGTTATTATTTAACCCACTATTAACTCCCAAATTGTTGGAGCAACACAAGATCAGATACAGAGATGGGTATGGGTCAGGGAATTAAAGTGACAATCAACTTGAGCTTGGTTAACCTTGCTCACTGAATACCATCTAAGACAATGTATGCTTACAGATAAGCCCACATTGTAAGCGCTCTAATGCAGTACACTAATTTGGATAAAGCGCAAGAGAATGTTCTTTTAAAAAGTATGGTTCAATGTAGAGAGTCACTGACATCAGTTGAGATAGTAGGCACGAATCACGAGTGGTCATATTGGGTTCATGTGATGAAATATTCAGATTGAGAGGAATGTCCATTTAAACCTGAATAATATGCAGGTCTTTTTTTACTCATTTTGTGAATTGTCAAATACCTAGTATGCAGGAAACAATTTTGTGCATTAATTTAGATTTTAAAAATAAACTAATGCTTTTGTTGTTCAAAAGTTTTTGTTCTAAGTAGAGGAGACTCCCTTGTCAATTAAAGTTGAGCTTAGAATTACTGAATTTTCATTAAACCAGAAATGAATGGTCAACTGTATTAAGGAAGTATTACAATACTTCACTGCTCTTACTTAAAATGGATTTCAATAAATGAATTTCCTTCGTTTCGCTCAGCTTGCTTTTCTACTCTACCCATAGGGACCTGCATTTTAAATTATCTACAATTCTAGTTTTTAAGGTGATTATGGAGCAAAGGGTACTTTGATTTCCAACAGAAAGTTATCAAAGTAAAATTGGCTTAAGATTTGTCACTGTATCTGCAGTCCTGAAATAGGAAGACAAAATTGAGACTGGTTTCATTGGCAAAGTATCAAAATATGAAGGGTGGAGCAGTATTCATAGAAAGACTTCCCAGAGGATGAAGTATCTCCCAGGGTGGAGAGGATGTTTTGGAAATGGAAAGAGAACAGACAAATATTCATTACATAGATTGTAATACAGTGAATCCAACCAACAGCATGGACAAAAAACATGAACTGCAGTGAAGCACTTAACAAGGTCTTCCATGGTAGACTGGTCCAGAAGATTAAAATGCATGGAACCTATAGTGACTTGGTAAATTGGATCATTGGATGAAGACACAGGACAGTGGCAGAGTAGTGTTTTTTTGACAAGAAATCCAGTGTCAATGGTGTTCCAGAAGGATCAATGCTAAGACCTCTGATTTTACAAGATGTACTGAGAATTTGGATGAAGCTGTGGATGACCTGATTGGTAAATCTGTGATAACATGTAAGTGATGTAGTTGTTTAAATAAGAAAGGTTGTCAAAGGACCCAGCAGGATATAGCTTAGATGGAAATTTAGGCAAAGGATGGCAGATGTTGAGTTTAATCTGGACAAGTGTGAGGTCAAATGCAAGCAGAAAGTGGCAAGACCCCTTGAGCACTGATATACAGAGGAATTTCAGGGTGCAAGTCCATAGCTCCCTTAAAGTGGCAACACAACTGGATAGGTGGCAGAGAAAATATACAGCATGATTGCTTTCATTGGTCAGGGCATAGAGAATAAATGTTGTGAAATCATATTACAGCTGAATTAAACTTTGGTTAAATCAATTGCAGTACTGCATGCAGTTCAGTTCACCACATTATAGGAAACATCTGGAGGATGCAGAAGAGGTTCACCAGGATGTTGCCTGAATTGGAAGATATTAGTTACAAGGAGAGTTTGGACAAATGCAGGTTGTTTTATATGAAGCATGGGAAGTTAAGGCGCAACCTGGTATAATTACATAATATTAAGAGAGGCATGGACAGAATAGAAAGTTGGGATGGTCAGTCCATTTTGCCAGGATGAAAGCGTCAAATATTTTAAGGTTGAAGGAAGTCCTTTTTAAAAAAATCAGAGAGTGGTAGGTGCCAAGAAAGAACTGCCAGGGAAGGTGATAGAAGCAGATATGAAAGGAACATTTAGAAAATTCCTGAAACAAACAATGTTATGGGTGTGGAAGTCAGTGGTATTGCTGATAAGGCAGATAAGGGGTTCAGTGCTAATTACTACTTAAGTTACAAAGGACTGCCTTCAACCTTTGAAATGGTGAAAGCAGAAATATAAGGACAATAGCTAGAAAGTTTAATACCAACGTGCTTAAAGTGGAAAAAAATCTAAAGTAAAGCCAATTACTTTAATGGAAACAAACCAAGCCTTACGCAAACTAAAAAAGGCTCAAAAACAATTGACTTGGGTGATGAAGATCAATTATCTTTTTTGATTGATTTTGTATTTTCAGACAGTGATAAGCCACTGTATAGTACTCTGATGTGATACGCTTTCAAACAGAAATCTTAAGGCTTCAGAGAACAACCTGAAAATTGGCTGAAGAGTAATTTTCCGTCAAAATGGGCACTGTAAACAAACACAATGCTTGTCCTTGAGATGAAATCTGGCATCATAATTACATCCAATTTATGCGAGTAATGAAGGTTCAAAGACTTAACTTTGTTAATTTTGAAAATTAATTTAAAACATTCAGTTTTGAAGCAATTATTGCCATCACTTTGAACAAAACCAGAAATGATTAACCAATAAAGAGCCAAGAAAAGGCAGATTACATACAATTTAACATTCATATGAAATCAATGCTTTGCGGATTGCAAACAAGTGACAAGTGCCATCTTCAAAGGTGCTAAAATATCAAGGAATACAGAACAAGTAATCCAGGATGTCCAATCAACACAAACTAGCATTGTACTAGGACAAGAGGGCACAACTTCAGGATTGAAGGACATCCTTTTAAAATTGAGATGCAGAGAGATTACTTTAGTCAGAGAGTGGTAAATCTGTGGAACTTGCTGCCACAGGCGGCTGTGGAGGTCAAGTTATTGGGTGTATTAAAGGCAGAGATAGATAGGTTCTTGATTAGCCAGGGCATCAAAGGGTATGGGGAGAAAGGGGATGACTGGAAGAATTGGATCAGCTGTGATTGAATGGTGCAGCAGACTCGATGGGCTGAATGGCCTACTTCTCCTAAATCTTATGGTCTTGTACAATGCCAATAGAATATTAAATTATATAGGGAAGGTTAATTACTACACAAGCAACATACAGCAAAAGCTCAGTTATCAGGCACATCAAATTATTTAGCCTTGGGTTGATCAAATTTGCATGTTATTTAAGAGTTACCCAGGGCATTCACCTGACAGCTCACATCTCCAAAATGTTGGTTACTCAATTGTAAAAACCCATTGGTGTTGTGAGAAGCTGTGTGCGTAAATGTTTTTGACAGAAAATGAAAAAAAAACTTAACATGGTGATAAAACAAGTTGAATTGAATTGAACTGACTTAATTTCTTACATCTTCCACATACAGGAGGAGTAAAAATCTTTACATTGCGTCTCTGTCCAAATGTGCAACTTGTAAATAATGGTAATTTATAACAAAATAGTATGTACAGTAAGATATACAACAGAACAGTCAATATAGCTTAGAAATACAATTGTGTCAGAGTGAATTAATCAGTCTGATGGTCTGGCGGAAGAAGCCTGACCTGGAGCCTGTTGGTCCTAGCTTTAATACTGTGGTACTCTCTCCTGGATGGTGGCAGCTGGAAGTTTGTGCTTGGGGTGACTGGGGTTCCTAATGATCCTTTGGGTCCTTTTAAAATACCTGTCACTGTAAATGTCCTGAGTAGTGGGAAGTTCACATCCACAGATGTGCTGGGCTGTCCACACCACTCTCTGTAGAGGCCTGTGATTGAGGGAAATACAGTTCCCATACCAGGTAGCGATAGAGCTAGTCAGGATGCTCTCAATTGAGCCCCTGTAAAAAGTCTTTAGTATTTGGGGACTTGTACCGAATTTCTATAACCATCTGAGGTGAAAGAGGTGCTGTTGTGCTTTTTTCACCACATAGCTGGTATGTACAAGGTCCTCGGTGATGTGTATACCAAGGAACTTGAAGCTGTCAACCCCAGATCTATTGATGGCAATAGGGCCCGTCTCCATTCTTCCAGTAGTCCACAACCAGCTCCTTTGTTTTTGCGATAATGGGGGAGAGGTTGTTTTCTTGACACCATTGTGTCAGGGTGACAACTTAATTCTTTATAGGCTGCCTCGTTATTATTTGAGATAAGGCCAATCAATATAATAACATCTAAAAATTTAATGAGCAGTTTGGACCTATATGTGGTGACACAGTCATGGATATACACAGAGTGAAGGTGGGGGCTCAGGACACAGCCCTGAGGGGCACCTGTATTGAGCGTCAGAGGTGAGGGAGCCCACTCTTACCACCTACCAGCAATCTGACAGCAAGTCCAGAATCCAGATGCACTTGACAGGGTAAAGGCCGAAGTCTCTGACTTTAAAAAAAATGATTACAAAAGCACATTCTTTCTATTTCCTTTGTTTTTGCTCCTGCTCCCTTGCCTCATTCCTAGAACTATGATTGTGTTCCCACTATCTGAAAGGTCATATTCTTCCTCTACTAATACCTCCAGCATGACGTTGCCACCACACACACCGTTCACCATTTCAAAAAGTTTGATATGTGTAGATAAATCACCTGAACCAGATGGTGTACACCGAGAGTTCTGAAAGAGATGGCTAAAGGGATCATGGAGGCACTAGCAATGATCTTTCAAGAATCACTAGATTCTGGAATGATTCCAGAAGACTGGAAAACTGCCAATGTCACCCCAGTCTTCAAGAAGCAAGACAGGCAGAAGAAAGGAAACTATAGGCTAGTTTATCTGACCTCCATGGTTGGGAAGATGTTGGGAGTCAGTTATTAAGGATGAGGTCTCAGGGTACTTGGAGGCACATGATAAAATAAACCGCAGTCAGCATGGATTCCTCAAGGGAAAATCCTGCCTGACCAACTTTTGGAATTCTTTGAAGTAGTAACAAGCAAAATAGACAAAGGAGAATTTGCTGATGATTTTCAGAAAGCCTTTGATAAGATGCCACACGAATTATAACATGGATAAAACAGTGGGTGGTTGGCCGGAGGCAAAGAGTGGGAATAAAGGGAGCCTTTTCTGACTGGCTGTCGGTGTCTAGTGGTGTTCCACAGGGGTTTGTGCTGTGGCTGATTCTTCTTACATTATACGTCAATGATTTGGATAATGAAATTGATGTCTTTGTCGCAAAGTTTGCAGATGATATGGAGGTAGCTGGAAGGGCAAATAGTTTTGAGGAAGTAGAGAAGCTACAAAAGAAATTAGATTAGGAGAAAGGGCCAAGAAATGGCAGATGGAATACAGTGTCAGTAAGTGTATGGTCATGCAATGCGAGAGAAGAAATGAAAGGGTTGACTATTTTCTAAATAGAGAAAAAATATAAATAATTGAGGTGCTAAAGAACTTGGGAGTCCTCATGCAGGATTCCCAAAAGGTTAATTTGCATTTTGAGTCTGTGGTGAGGAAGGCAAATGCAATGTTAGGATTCATTTCAAGAGGACTAGAATATAAAAGCAAGGATGTAATGTTGAAACTTAATAAAGCACCAGTGAGGCCTTACTAGGAGTATTGTGAGGCCCATTATCTTAAAGCGGATATGGTGAAACTGGAGAGGGTTCAAAGGAGGGTCACAAAAATGATTCCAGAATTGAATGGCTTGTTGTATGAAGAGCCCTTAATGGCTCTGCACCTGTACTCACCAGAATTTAGAAGAATAAGAAGGTGACCTCACTGAAACCTATAAAATGGTGAAAGACTTTGATAGACTGAATATGGAAAGAATGGTCTTAGACATTCCCAACATAAGAAACAGTCTTAGAATAGAAGGGTATCCTTTTAGAACTAAGATGTGGAGGAATTTCTTTAGCCAGAGAGTGGTGAATCTGTGGAATTCTTTGCTGTAGGCAGTCTTTATGTATATTTCAGGCAGAGGTTGATGGATTCTTGATTGGTCAGGGCATATGGGGAGAAGGCAGGAGATTGGGGCGGAGAGGAAAATTGGATCAGCCATGATGAAATGGTAGAGCAGACTCAATGAGCCAAATGGCCTAATTCTGTTCCTATATCTTTTGGTCTTATGATTCCTCTGGGACACTCTTCCATCATCAACACGTGAAATTTTATTTCCTGACAAAGGATGCAATAACCAAGATTTAGCTCTTAAATTTTTTCTATTACATGAAATTACACTAGAGCAACATAAACAATTTGTAAGAAAGTCATTAGTCCTCAACTATGCAATAAATGATGGCTCTTTCAGAAACTGGATTCCATTTGAAACAGCATCCTGCAGATTAAGATGCAACATGTGGGATAGTTTGAACCATAAAAATACTCCCAGCAAAGATTCTTTAACCCTGTCCAAGATGGAGGTGCATCTTCTTTGAACTGCGTGGATTTGATTAAGCAATGTTCTTTCATCTGAATATGCTAAAACCAATAGGTTAGATTTGCAATGAGGTTTGGACTTTGAATTCTATTCCTCCTCACACCCCACCACCTGCAAGCTGGATCCTTCATTTTTTGACCAACAGACTACGATCAGGAAGGACAGGCAGCAACACCACCTCGATCATTTCACACACTGGTGCTTCAATAAGGCTGTATCCTCAATCCCCTACTCTACTTATACACTCAACTGTAGGGCCAAATTCTGTTCTAACTCCATCTACAAATTTTAGATGATACCGCTGTAGTGTCCTGTAGCTCAAATAACAATAAGTTGCATTATAGAAAGGAGATATAAGCTTAGTAACATGTTACGACAGATTTTTCTTAATGTTAACAAAATAATGCAAAGCTGCTCATCGACTTCAGGAAGAGGGGCAATGCCCCTGCTTCTGTCTACATCAATGGTGATAGGGTTGAAAGGATTGTAAGCTTCAAGTTCCAAAAGTGAACATCACCAATAGCCTGTCCTGGTCCAAACGAAGAGGAGTAATGCGCATGCTTCTGTCTACCTCAATGGTGCTGGGGTTGAAAGGGTTGTGAGCCTCAAGTTGCAAGAGTGAACGTCCTGGTCCAACCATGTAGTCACCACTGCCTAAAAACTCACCAATGCATCAACTTCCTCAGGAGGCTGAAATAAACAGGGCATGTTCCCTTTCATCCTCACCAATTTTTATTAAAGCACCATAGATGCATCATGGCTTAGTACTGCTTTGCCTGAAAACTGCAGATTTATGGACACCTATCTGCAAATCATGGAAAACACCCTCCACTCCATAAGCTCTGAATTGAATTACATATATAGAAATTTACAGCACATTACAGGCCCTTCAGGCCACAATGTTGTGCTGACCATGTAACCTCCTCTAAAGACTACCCAGAATTTCCCAAGCACATAGCCCTATACTTTTCTAAGCTTTTTCTAAGATCTAAGAGACTTAAAAGAGCCTATTGTATCCGCCTCCACCACCGCCGGCGGCAGGGCATCCCACACACCCACCACTCTCTGTATGATAACCTTATCCCTGACATTCCCTTGGTACCTATTTCCAAGCACCTTAAAACTATGCCCCCTCGTGTTAGCCAATTTAGGCCTGGGAAAAAGCTTCTGGCTATCCACACAATCAATGCCCCTCATCATCTTATACATCTCTATCAAGTCACATCTCATCCTCCGTCGCTCCAAGGAGAAAAGGCCAAGTTCACTCAACCTATTCTCATAACGTATGCCCTCTAATCCAGGCAAAATCCTTGTAAATCTCCTCTGCACTCTCTCTATAGTATCCATATCCTTCCTGTAGTGAGGTGACAAAAAATGAACACAGTACTCCAAGTGGAGTCTCACTAAGATCTAATATAGCTATAACATTACCTCCCAGCTCTTGAACTCAATCCCATGGTTGATGAATGCCAACATACCACATGCCTTCTTAACAACACTGTCAACCTGCGCAGCAGCTTTGTGCCCTATCGCCATGGACCCGAAGATCTCTCTGATCCTCCACACTGCCAAGAGTCTTGCCATTTATATTATATTCTGTCTTCAAATTGGACCTACCAAAATGAACCACTTCACACTTATCTGAGTTGAAATCCATCTTCCACTTCTCAGACTGGTTCTGCATCCTATCAATGTCCCACTATAAACTCTGACAACCCTCCAGACTATCTACAACACCCCCAACCTTTGTGTCATCAGCACCCACCCTTCTTCTACTTCATCCAGGTTATTTATAAAAATCACGAAGTGGAGGGTTCCCAAAACAGATCCCTGCAGAACACCACTGGTGCCCAACCTACATGTAAATACGTACCATCTACAATCTTCTGTGGGCAAGCCAATTCTGGATCCACAATGCAAGGTCTCTTTGGTTCCCATGCCTCCTTACTTTCTGAATGAGCCTTGCATGGGGATCCTTATCAAATGCCTTACTGAAATCCATATGCACTTACACCCACTGCTCTACCTTCATCAATGTGTTCTGTTACATCCTCAAAGAATTCAATCAAGCTCGTCAGGCACGACATGCCCTTGACAAAGCCATGCTGACTTTCCCTAATCAGATTATATCTCTCCAGTTGCTCATAAATCCTGCCTCTCAGGATCATCTCCAACAACTTGCCTACCATTGAAGTCAGGCACACTGGTCTAGAATTTCCTGGGTTATCTCTACTCCTTTTCTTGAACACGGGAACAATATTTGCATCCCTCCAACCCTCCGGTACTTCTCCCATCCCTACTGATGATGCAAAGATCATTGCAAGAGGTTCGGCAATCTCCCCCCTCACTTCCCACAGTAACCTGGGGTATCTCTCATGCAGTCCCGGTGACTTACCTAATGTAATGCTTTTGAAAAGTTCCAGCACATTCTCTTTCTTTATGTCTACATGCTCAAGCAGTTCAGTCTGCTGCAAGTCATCCCCACAATTGCCAAGGTCTTTTTCCCTGGTGAGTACTGAAAGAAAGTATTCATTAAGTGCCTCTGCCGACTCCATGCACACATTTACACTATCACACCTGACTGGTTCGATTCTCGCACGGCTCATCCTCTTGCTCTTCACATACTTATAGAATGTCTTTGGGTTTTCCTTAATCCTGCCTACCAAGGTCATCTCATGGCCTCTGACTCTCCAAATTCCACTCTTAGGTTCCTTCCTAGCAACCATGTAATTGAATTAACTTTATTTCTTACATCCTTCATATGCATGAGGAGTAAAAATCTTTACATCTCCATTTAAATGTGCAAGTTATAGTAATTTATAATAAATAGTACGTACAACATGACTGCCACTATAACACAGAAACACAATTGTATCAGCGTGAATTAATCAGTCTGATGGCCGGGTGGAAGAAGCTGTCCCGGAGCCTGTTGGTCCTGGCTTTAATGCTGCAGTACCATTTCCAGAATGGTAGTAGCTGGAACAGTTTGTATTTGGGGTGACTCAGGTCCCCAGTTATCCTCCAGGATCTTGTTACACAGCTGTGTTTGTAAATGTCCTGAATAGCGGAAAGTTCACATCTACAGATGCGCTGGGCTGTCCGCACCACTCCCTGCAGACTGTCTATATTTCTCACTGTCCATAAAAAGTAGCCAGGATAATCAAAGACCCCACCACCCTAAACATTCGCCCTACTCCCCTCTGCTATCGGGCAGAAGATACAAAAGCCTGAAGGCATGTACCACCAGGCTCAAGGACAGCTTTTACCTTGCTATAAGGACTACAGAATGGTTCCCTCATACAATAAGATGGCCTCTTGACTTTATAATCTATCTCATTATGACTTTTTTGCTTATTATCTACTTGCACTTTATACTGTTTTGTTATTGTTTTACCTTGTACTAAGACAACGGACTATGTAATAAATTGATCAATAAGAACAGTATGCAAGACAAGCTTTTCACTGCACCTCTGCATACGTGACAATAAGCCAATTTCAAAATCTTTCTCAAAGAGACTAACACAAAGATTAAGTTTATATGGAACAAAATAAATTGGAAATGCTGGAATATATGAAACAATTAGATACTAAAATTTAAAAGCACAAGAATCCTCGTGAATGGTTAAATCACGATTGGCTCAATTGCCTTGCTAATCCTTAATAACTTGTGAATGCAGCTTGTAAATCAAAATAGTACATTCCATTCTTTTTTTAAAATTCTGTTGATGGCTTTAGACAAGGTTCATTCAAATCTCAATAAAAGAGGCCATATTTAGAATTTAACTACCAATTAAGCAAAAATGCAAAGAATAAGCCTCCCAAAAGATCAGACCCACAAATTTAAACCAGACAAACCAGTAACTGATAATGAAAAGAACAAACTACAAATGAGTTCTTGGAGGATTTGTCAAAACTCAAGCAGCAGTCTACACACCACTCATTAAAGCATCACAATGATTTAAACCTTTCACTTAAGAATATTCTATTTTAACTCATAAGACCACTTAACCCACAAATCCCATTTCCAGAAAAGTTGGGATATTTTCCAAAATGCAATAAAAACAATAATCTGTGATATGTTAATTCACGTGAACCTTTATTTAACTGACAAAAGTACAAAGAAAAGATTTTCAATAGTTTTACTGACCAACTTAATTGTATTTTGTAAATATACACAAATTTAGAATTTGATGACTGCAACACACTCAACAGAAGTTGGGACAGAGTTAAAATAAGATTGAAAAGTGCACAGAATATTCAAGTAACACCGGTTTGGAAGACTCCACATTAAGCAGGCTAATTGGTAGCAGGTGAGATATCATGACTGGGTATAAAAGTAGCATCCATCAAAGGCTCAGTCTTTGCAAGCAAGGATAGGTCGTGGCTCACCCCTTTGTGTCAAAATTCGTGAGAGAATTGTTAGTCAGTTCAAAAGGAACATTTCCCAATGCAAGATTGCAGAGAATTTAGGTCTTTCAACATCTACAGTACATAATATTGTGAAAAGATTCAGAGAATTCAGAGACATCTCAGTGCGTAAAGGGCAAGGTCGGAAACTACTGTTGAATGCGCATGATCTTTGAGCCCTCAGGCGGCACTGCCTAAGAACTGTCATGCTACTGCGACAATTATAGCCACCTGGGCTCGGGAGTACTTTGGAAAACCATTGTCACTTAACAGTCCGTCACTGCATCCAGAAATGCAACCTGAAACTGTATTACGCAAGGAGGAAGCCATACATCAACTCTATGCAGAAACGCTGGCAAGTTCTCTGGGCCTGAGCTCATCTCAGATAGACCGAAAGACTGTGGAACCATGTGCTGTGGTCAGATGAGTCCACATTTCAGCTAGTTTTCGGAAAAAATGGGCGTCAAGTTCTCTGTGCCAAAGATGAAAATGACCATCCTGATTATTATCAGCGAAAGGCGCAAAAGCCAGCATCTGTGATGGTATGGGGGTGCATCAGTACCTATGGCATGGGTGAGTTGCATGTATGTGAAGGTACCATTGACTCTGAGACGTATATTAGGATTTTAAAGAGACATATGTTGCCATCAAGGTGACGTCTCTTCCCGGGACGTCCATGCTTATTTCAGCAGGACAATGCCAGACCACATTCTGTACAGGCTACAGCAGCATGGCTTTGTAGACACAGAGTGTGTGATCTTGAATGGCCTGCTGCCAGTCCAGATCTATCTCCTATTGAAAATGTATGGCGCATCATGAAGAGGAGAATCAGACAACGGAGACCACGGACTGTTGAGCAGCTGAAGTCTAATATCAAGCAAGAATGGACAAAATTTCCAATTGCAAATCTACTACAATTAGTATCCTCCATTCCGAAACGATTAAGAAGTGTTATTAAAAGGAAAGGTGATGTAACACAATGGTAAACATGTCTCTGTCCCAACTTTTGTTGAGTGTGTTGCAGCCATCAAATTCTAAATTTGTGTATATTTATAAAATACAATTAAGTTGGTCAGTAAACTATTGAAAATCTTTTCTTTGTACTTTTGTCAGTTAAGTAAGGGTTCACGTAAATTAACATATCACAGATTTTTGTTTTTATTGCATTTTGGAAAATATCCCAACTTTTCCGGAAATGGGGTTTGTATATTAAAGCACAGCTTATTAAGGAAATTCCATGGATAACCTTTGACTTTCACAGAATTGAAACACAATGTGTACTTTTATTCTTTGCAAGCAAGAAGTAAAAATTAAACACCAATTTTTGAAACAGTATTTAGAAATCCATCTAATTCTTTCCCATACATGACCCCACAATATAAATTACATTTAGTAATAATTTAATCAAAGTGAAACTTCATATTATGTATGACTATACATACACATGCATCATGCAATACCAGTCAGGATAATTAGTTTAAATGTGTTAATTTTTTTAGCACCACGGAAAATAACAGCTTGTCTACACAGCATCTTCACCCAAGCATCCCAGATGCTTCACAGGATCACTATCAAATAAAATTTGACTATCACAAAAGATGATATTAGAAGGGATGACTAAAATCATTCAATATTCCAGATTTGAAAGTGTTACTCACAGCTGAGCTTTGGTAACTAAAGGCAGCCACTAATGGAAATGATCAAGAAACTGGAAATGGAAGAGTGCAGATATTTGGCGGAGTTAATGAAAGGAAACCAGCCATAAAGGGACAAAAATGAAAATAGATGCATTAAAAAAATTGAGATGCTGTTTATCTGGGCCTGAGATATGAAGAGCAAATGCACAATTGTGTGTAATTATATTAGTAAATATGTAGTTTTACAGGAATAGCCATTGCTGTTTCTGGAAATTATAAGTGGCATGAAATCCAAAAAAGGGGAAAATGCAATTAGTCTGTGCAATTAGGACAAACAGAACACTTGGAGGGTTTCAAATTTACACAAGAACCATTGGGAGCATGTCCAAATAAGCAAGTCCAAATGTAGCATGGCTGTACATGAAAACTTCTGTCATAAAAGAACTGAGACACAAGAGACTTCAGAGGCTGGAATCTGGAATGTCAAGCACGATTCTGCAGCAAAGTGAGTCAGGCAATATCTCTGAAGGGTAATAGGCAGTCAATATTTTGCATTGAGAACCTTCATCTGTCCTGGCAAGGTGGAACTGAGTGATGACCAGGAGAGGAAAACTGCTGCTCTAATGATTCTACGCATGTGTTCAAAGGTCATGAGGTGAAGTACAGGACTTCAAAACTGCTGATTATAAAAAAATCAGATAAAAAGCTTCAAGTAGTGATGAAAACACTGGGCCAGATCACACTTCTTGCAGTTATTCTTAAGACAGTCCTCCACTGTGCCCCACAACTCAAAGTTCAAAGTAAATTTATTAGCAGATCTCATACGTCACCATATACAACCTTGAGATGTTTTCCTGCAGGCATAATCAGCAAATCCAAGAAACATAACAGAATCAATGAAAGACAACACCCAATAGGGTGGACAAATAACCAATGTTCAAAAGACAACAAACTGCAAATTCAAAAGCAAACCAATAATAATAAGCAATAAGTATCAAGAACATAAGATGAAGAGTCCTTGAAAGTGAATTTACAGGTTTTGGAAAGAGTTCATGACGTGGCCATTTAATTGTACTTGTACTCCTCTAACATTGCAATACCGACCATTCTATTCACAGAGTTCCCCTCTGTGTTCCTGACCACAGTTTACATACCACCATCAGCCAACTGTAATCAAGTGCTTGAGATTTTGGAAAATGCCATCACCAAACAAGAAACAGTCACCCTGGCCCATTTCATATCATAGTCAGGGATTTCAATCAGGCTTGTTTGATGAAATCTCTGCCCAATTACCGTCAGCATATAACTTGAAGCACCAACGGTCTCAATACATTAGACGACTGCTATACTAAGACGAGGAATGCCTACCATTCCATGCCTAGACCACATTTTGGGAAATCTGATCATGAAATCT
This sequence comes from Hypanus sabinus, assembly GCF_030144855.1. Classification (NCBI taxonomy): domain Eukaryota; kingdom Metazoa; phylum Chordata; class Chondrichthyes; order Myliobatiformes; family Dasyatidae; genus Hypanus; species Hypanus sabinus. The sequence continues at coordinate 23,273,409 of NC_082710.1, read as the reverse complement.
TGCACTTGACCTCATGACCTTCTATCTGCACACATGCAAAGGTTAAAGAGCAAGACGACAGAGATCAGGGCAACAAAGAGCTGGTTGCAGGAGGCAGCGAGTGGTTACGAGATTTCTTCGAGTCGGTGGTCTGGGCCATGTTCGTGGACTCATGAGTGAACCTGAACGAATACACCAGAGTTGTTACAGACTTCATAAAAACAGTCATACATGAGTGCGTCCCCACAAAATCATTCAGAGTCTTCCCCAACCAGAAGCTCTGGATGATCTATGAGATCTGCAATCTGCTGAGGGAGAGATCATAGACATCCAGGTTTGACAACCAAGAAAGTTACCAGAAGTCCAGGTACAATCTCTGGAAGCCATCTCATGGGCGAAGTGGCAATTCTGGACTAAACTTGAATTAATTAAGTATGCTTGAATTAATTGAATGCAATCACCTCTTGTAAAGTGAAATCAAACAACATGGGTGACAACAGAGCTTTGCTTCCAGATGAGATCAAAGCCTTCTATGCTTGCTCTGACCATTAAAACATGGAGGAACCATCAGAGACTCTCATAGCCCCCGACAACCCTGTGATTTCAGACTCTAGGGCCGATACGAGAGCATCCTTCAGGAGGGTGAACCCACAGAAAGCATCAGACCCAGTTGGGGTGCCTGGTCAAGTACTAAAGACCTGGGTTGATCAACCGGCTGGAGTGTTCACTGAGACCTTAAACAGCTCACTTTGGCAGTCTGAGCTTCAATGAAACCGGTGCCCAAGAAGAATGTGGTAACCTGCCTCAGTGACTATCGTCCAGTAGCACTTACATCCACAGTGAGAGGCTGGTGATAAAGCATATCGATTTCAGCCTGAAGTGGCATGGATCCACAACAATTTGCCTACCAGCACAACAGATCCACAGCAAATGCCTCCTCATTGGCTCTTCACTCAAACATGGAACATCTGGACAGCAAAGGTACATACACCAGTAGGCTTTTTAATTGACTACAGCTCGACATTCAATGGGTTTTAAAGGCACATTTAATGTCAGAGAAAAGTAGACGATATACATTCTGAAATTCTTTTTCTTCGCAACCATCCACAAAAGCAGAGGAATGCCCCAAAGAATGAATGACAATTAAACGTTAGAACCCCAAAGTGCCCCCCCAGCTCTCTCCTCCCACGCATCAGCAAAGCAACAATCCCCCCTGCCCCACCAGCAAAGAAAGAATTGGAACCTCCCCACCGAGCACTCAAGCGTGCAGCAAAGTTTCAATAAGGACAGAGACTTGCAGTACCTCAGACACTGCTCGTTCACCTGGTAATTCAACATAACACAGGCGCTCTCTCTCTCTCTCTCTCCCTCCCCCAATAAGGGGGAAAAAAAAAGAGGTGGCTGTTACACAGCATCTACTCAAAATTAATAAATAAGCTGCAAAAGCTTAGCCTCAATACCTCTTCATGCAATCAGAGCTTCAATTTCCTCTTTTGCAGACCCCAGTCAGTTTCAATTGCCAATTACATCTTCTTCCTTACAATCATCATCAGCACAGGTACACCACAAAACTGTGTGCTTCGCTCCCTGCTCTACTCGTTTCTCACTTTTGACTATGTGGCTAAGCACAGCTCCAATGCCATATTTAAGTTTGCTGACAACACCACTTAAGTCAAATCAAAGATGGTAATGATCCACATATAGGAGGGAGACTGAAAATCTAGCTGAGTGGTGCCATAACAACCACATCTGACTCAATGTCTTCAAGAATAAGGAGCTGATTATTAACTTCAGGAGAAAGAAACCAGAGGTCCATGAGCCAGTCATCATCGGTGATCAGAGTTGGAGAGGGTCAGCAACTTTAAACTCCTTGGTATCATCATATCAGAGGACCTGCCCTGGGCCCAGCACATAACTGCAATTATGAAGAAAGCACAGCAGCACCACTATTTCCTTAGGAGTTTACGAAGATTCAGAATGACATCCAAAACTTTGACAACTTCTATAAATGTGTGGTGGAGAGTACATTGACTGGCTGCATCACAGCCTGGTATGGAGACACCAATATCCCTAAATGGAAAATCCTACAAGATGTCATGGATACAGTCCAGCCTATAGTAGGTCAAACCCTTCCCTCCATTGAGCACTGTCGTGGGAAAGCAGCATCCATTATCAGGGACCCCCACCACCCAAGCCATGTACACTTCTCACTACTGCCATCAGTAAGGTGGTATGGGAGATTCAGGACTTACACCTCCAGGTTCAGGAACGGTTATTACCCCTCAACCATCAGGCTCTTGAACAAGAGGTGATATCTTCACTCAACTTCACTTGTCCCATCACTGAACTGCCCCACAACCTATGGAGTCACTTTCTCATGTTCTCAAGATTTATTATTATTTCTTGTTTCTTTTTGTACTTGCACAGCTTTGTTGTCTTTTGCACACTGGTTGCTTGCCCAGTTGGTGCAGCCTTTCATTGATTCTATTACGGTTATTGGATTTGAGCAGGCCCGCACAAGTGTGGCTCGGAAGCAGAGTGGCTAGCACAATGCTTTACGGTACCAACAACCTGGGTTCAATTCCCGTTGCTGCATGAGCTTCTTCCAGGTGCTCTGGTTTACTCCCACAGTCTAAACACAGTGGTTTGGTAGGTTAATCAGTCATTGTGAATTCGCTGGGGTTAAATCAGGGGTTTTCTGAGCAGTGTGGCTCAAAGGGCTGGAAGGACCTAGTCTGCGCTGTATCTCAACAAAATAAAAATGGATTTCAGGGTTGTATATGATGACATATATGTACTTTGATAATAAATTCACTTTGAATTTGAACTTTTAAGTGAAGTTAAATGAAGTTATCCCCAATGGTCCAAGAGCCTGAGAGGTTGAGAGGCAATAACTGCTCCTGAACCTAGTGATGACAGCCCTGGGGATCCTGTATTTTCTTCCTGTGGCAGCAGCGAGAAGAGAGCATAACCTGGGTGGTGGGGGATCACTGATAATGGATGCCGCTCTCCTGCAACAGCGCTCTGGTAGATGTGCTCAACGAGGGGAGGGCTTTACAAATTTGGGCAGAGCATTGGTGTTTCCATGCCAGACAGTGATGCAACCAGTCAATTAACTCTCCACCATACATCTATAGAAGTTTGTCCAATATTAGGTCAAGCCAAATCGTCACAAATTTCTAAGGAATTAGAGGGGCTGCTATGCTTTCTTCATAATTGCACTTATGTGCTGGGCTCGGACAGATCCTCTGAAATGATAATACCAAGAAATTTAAAGCTGCTGACCCTCTCCATCTCTGATCCCCCGATGAGGACTGGCTCATGGAGCTCCAGTTTCCTCCTCCTGAAGTTAATAACTAGCTTCTTGGTCTTGCTGACAGGTGGTTGTTGTGGCACCGCTCAGCCAGATTTTCAATCTCCCTCCTATATATTGATTTGTCACCAACTTTGATCTGGCTTATGATAGTGCTGTTGGCAAACTTAAATACGGCATTGGACCTGTACTTAGCCAAACAGTCGTAAGTATAAAACAAGTAGTGCAGAGGACTAAGCACACAACCTTGTGGTGCCTCTATGCTGATGGAAACTGTAGAGAAGATGTTGTTACCAATTCAAAGTGATATGGATTGCACAAGGGGGTATTGAGGCCAAGACCTTGAAGTTTGTTGATTAGTTTTGAGGGGATGTTAGTAATGAATGCCAAGCTGCACAAAATCTTGGAATTCCCTGGGCTTATTACCTATATAAGAACCTAAGAATTAGAAGCAAGAGTAGGCCATCTGACCTGTCGAGCCTTCTCCGCCATTCAGTAAGGTCATGGCTAATCTGACCACGGACTCATCTCCACCCACTCACCTTTACCCATAACCCTTAATTCCCTATATGGCTCATATTTGGAGCAAAATAGCATTGATACAGGCCTTCAGCACAATTAGTCCATGCAAAGCACCATGCCCACCCAGTTAGTCCCAATTTCCAGTGTTAAGTCTATATCACGGTTAGCTCCAAACCTCCATAAACCTATCCAAGGGTTTCATAAATGATACAATTGTACATGCCTGAACCACTTCCTCTGGCAACTCCTTCCATATACTCAACCACAGTGTGTGTGAAGAACTCCCTCTCACCCAAAATCTCTATACATCCCTAGATTTAGATACCCCGACCCCAAGGAAAATACAGCTACCATCCAACTTATCTATTTGTCCTTAAGATTTTATAAAGCTCTATAAGGTCACCCCTCATTCTCCTACATTTCAAGAAATAAAGACTCAGCCTAATTTCTCCCTATAACTCAGACTCTCTTGCCCTGGCAACATCCTCAAAACCTCTCTGCACTCTTTCCAGTTTAGCCACATCTCTCCCATAGCATCTCCGAAGGAGATGGAAGAGATCTGAAACAGTTTTTTTTGCATCAGTATCTACTCAGGGAAATGGACGGAGTAGATAGAACTGAGGTAAAACAGACAAATCATGGGCTGTATCCATGATTGTATCTGGATTACAAAATAGTAAGTGCCTGCTGTCGAGGCAAATTGGGAGGGGCTAAGTTCCCACGATCTGACAAAGTGTCCCCTTGGACCCTGTGGAAGAATAGTGTAGAAGATGCAGGGAGCCTTGGCAGAGGCACTTAAAACATTCTTAACCATGGGGAGGTAATAGAGGACTGGAGGATGGCTAATGTTGTTCTACTGTTCAAAAAAGGTTAAGAATAAGCCAGGATATTATAGGCTGGTGTGCCTAACATCAGGATTAAGTAAATTATTGTTAGGTACTCTGAAGGACAGGAAATGTAATTATTTAGAGATTGGGCCTGGTCAGAAATAGACAGCCTTTGTATATGGTAGGCTGAGTATAACCAATCTCAGAGTTTTTCTAAAGGTAATGGACATCGTCTGCATGAACTTCAGCAAGGCCTTTGACAAACTCTCATATGGGAAGCTGGTCAAGGTTTTGTCACTTGCAATTCAGAGTGAGCTAGAAAATTGGATTTGACACTACCTTCGTGAAAGAAGCCAGAGAGCCTCTCTGACTGGTGACCTGTGTCAATGGTGTGCCACAGGGACCAGTGCTGGGTCCATTGTTGTTTGTCATCTATATTAATGATAATGTGGTAAAATGGATCTGTAAATTTATTTTACTTTATTGTCACCAAACAATTGATACTAAAGCGTACAGTCATCACAGCGATATTTGATTTTGCGCTTCGCGCTCCCTGAAGTACAAATTGAAGTAAATATAATAAAAACTTAAATTATAAATCATAATTAGAAAATAGAAAAGGGGAAGTAAGGCGGTGCAAGTCAGGTCCGGATATTTGGAAGGTACGGCCCAGATCCGGGTCAGGATCTGTTCAGAAGTCTTATCATAGTTGGAAAGAAGCTGTTCCCAAATCCAGCCATACGAATCTTCAGGCTCCTGAACCTTCTCCCGGAGGAAAGAGGGACAAAAAGTGTGTTGGCTGGGTGGGTTGTGTCCTTGATTATCCTGGCAGCACTGCTCTGACAGCGTGCGTGTAAAGTGAGTCCAAGGATGGAAGATTGGTTTGTGGGATGTGCTGGGCTACGTTCACAATCTTCTGCAGCTTCTTCTGGTCTTGGACAGGACAACTTCCATACCAGGTTGTGATGCACCCTTGAAGGATGCTTTCTACGGTGCATCTATAAAAATTAGTGAGGGTTTTAGGGAACAGGCCAAATTCCTTCAGCTTTCTCAGGAAGTAAAAGCACTGGTGAGCCTTCTTGGCAGTGGACTCTGCTTGGTTAGACCAAGTCAGGTCATTTGTGATATTCACCCCGAGGAACTTAAAGCTTTTGACCTGTTCCACCTTCCCACCACCTATGTAGACGGGGTTGTGCGTCTCCAACTCCTTCTGAAGTCAACAACCAATTCCTTCGTCTTGCTGACATTGAGGGATAGGTTATTGTCTTCACACCATACCACCAGGTACTTAACTTCCTCTCTGTACTCAGACTCAGCATTACCCAAGATACGGTCTACAATTGTGGTGTCATCAGCAAACTTATATACTGAGTTCGATGGAAACTTGGCTACACAATTATGGGTGTACAGTGAGTACAGCAGGGGGCTGAGTACACAGCCTTGTGGGGCACCGGAGCTCAGAGTGATTGTAGAGGAGAGCTTGTCCCCTATTTTTACAGCCTGGGTCCTGTCTGTGAGGAAGTTGAAGATCCAGCTGCAGATCTGAGTGCAAAGACCCAGGTTCCGGAGCTTAGGAATCAGTTTATTTGGAATGACGGTATTAAAGGCACAGCTGTAGTCAATGAAAAGGAGACTTACATATGCGTCTTTATTCTCTAGATGTTCCAAGAAAGAATGTAGTGCCAGAGATGCATCTGCCATTGACCTGTTGCTCCGGTAGGTGAATTGCAAAGCGTCGAGGTTGACCAGTAGGTTATGGTTGATGTATGCCATAACCAATCGCTCGAAGCACTTCATAACAATTGATGTCAGAGCCACAGGTTGATAGTCATTCAGGCATGCCACCTTGCTTTTCTTTGGCACCGGGATTATTGTTGCCTTCTTAAAACACGAGGGGATCTTAGACTGAAGCAGGGAGCAGTTTAAGATGTCAGCAAACACTCCAGCGAGCTCGCTTACACAGGCCTGGGGAACCCGTCTCGGGACGCCATCTGGGCCCGTCACCTTCCTTGGATTTATCTTCAGGAAGGCTCTTCTAACGTCTTCCTTGGTGACGATGAATCTCGATGCCACCAGGTCTGGTTCATCCGGAGGGGGTGGGACGCTCCTCTTCTGTTCGAATCTTGCGTAGAATATGTTAAGTTTGTCAGGAAGAGAAGCACTACAGTTATTGATATTACCAACCTTTCCTTTGCGCCCAGTGATCTCATTTAGACCCTGCCATAGTCTGCTGGCATCCTCCGGTTAGCCTGGGCTTCCAACTTGGTTCGATATTGCCTCCTGGCACCCTTAATGGCATTCCAGAGTTCACGCCTGGATTCCCTGTAGCAACTGGTATCCCCGGACCTAAAAGCCACAACTCTAGTCTTCAGAAAGGACTGGACCTCATAATTCATCCAAGGTTTCCGGTTAGGGAATACCCAGATCGTCTTGCAAGACACACAGTCCTCTGTGCATTTTCAGATAAAGTCCGTGACAGCTGAGGCATAATCATCCAGGTTAGCTGCTTAGTCCTTGAATACTAACCAGTCCATCCATTCAAAGCAGTCACAGAGGACCTCATCCGTTTCCTCTGTGCAACGCGACACCACTGTTGACACCGTGACCTCCCGCTTCAGTTTCTGTTTGTAAGCCGGGAGGAGGAGTACAGCCTGATGGTCCAATTTTCCGAAGTGAGGTCGTGGGACAGAACGGTAGGCATCCTTGACTGCTGCGTAACAGTGGTCAAGTATACTCAGGCCTCTAGTGGAGCAGGAGACATGTTGGTATAGCTTTGGCAGCGCTTTTCTGAGGTTGGCCTGGTTAAAGTCCCCAGCTGTAATGGGCAAAGCCTCTGGATACCTGGTCTCAAGTTCACTGATGTTGGCATACAGTGTATTCACAGCACACTTCACGTTCGCCTGGGTGGGGGGGGGGGGAATGTAGAACGTTGTCAGTATGACCGAGGTGAAGTCCCGCGGCAGATAATAGGGACGACACTTCACCGACAGATGCTCCAGGTCCAGACTGCAGGAGCTTGTGAGTGCCATTGTGTCCGAGCACCACGCAATGTTGATCAGTAGGCAGACACCACCTCCCTTCGTCTTCAATTTGTAGATGACACCAAGACTGGGGGTGTCGTGGACAGCAAGAAGAGCTTTCAAAGTTTGCAAAGGGATATGAACGAGCTGGAAAAATGGGATGAAAAAATGGCAGATGGAATATAATGTGACGTGTTACATTTTGAGAGAACAGGGTAAGGCTTACTCGGTGAACGGTAGGGTACTAAGGGTGCAGTAGAACAGAGGGATCAGTGAATACAGATCCTTTGTTCCTTGAAAATGGCATCACAAGTAGAGAAGGTCGTAAAGAGAACTTTAAGCAAATTGGCCTCCATAATCAGAGTACTGAGCACTGGAATTGGAATGTTATGATGTAGTTGTATAGGATGCTAGTAAAGCCTGATTTTGAGTACTGTAGGCAGTTCTGGTTATCTATGTACAAGATTATTTCATCCCATTTCCAGTACAGAAGTGTAAAGCAGAACAAAATAATGGTTACTACAACCTGATGCAGCACAGAAAAACACTATAAGACAAAGACAATTGTATATATAGCTTATATACATAGATTGATTGTATGTCCATGAATTGAAGCTAAACACATAAAGTGACTCTCAGAAAAAGGTACAACAGCCTCAGGACTCATCCTACCGGGTTCGAACAATTACTACCCCTCAACCATCAGATTCTTGAATAAAATGAGATAACTATACTCACTTGACCCATCATTGAAATTTTCCTTCAACCAATGATCTCACCCCACCTTCTTACCCTGACATCCTCTCTCTCCCAACTTCTTAATCTGACTTCATCTTTTTTCTCCAGTCCTGATGAAGGGTCTCGGCCCAAACTGTCAACTGTCTACTCTTTTCCATAGATGCTGCCTGGCCTGCCTTTGTGTGTTGCATCACACTTTTATGGACTCTTTATCTTCTTACCTCATGTTCTTGTTATTTATTGCTATTTATTTATATTGGCATTTGCACAGTTGGTTGTCTTCTTCACTCTGGTTGATCTTTGACTGATTCTGTTATAGTTACCATTCTATAGATTTGCTGAGTATGCCATAAGAAAATGAACCTCAGGGTTGGAAATGGTGGGTATATGTACTTTGATAATAAAATTGACTTTGAACTTCGAAATGATAAAGTAGTGGTGGCGGGGGGGGGCGGGGGGGGGGGTTAGTGGGTTCAGGTGTTGAACAGCTTTGCTGCTTAGGAAAAGCAACTGTTTGTGAGTCTGGTGGTCCTGGCATGAATGCTATGTAGTCACCTCCCTGATGGGAATGGGACAAACCATCCATGAGCAGGGTAGGTGGAATCCTCCATGATGTTGCTCACTTTTCTCTGGCACCTTTCTATATATGTTGTCTTTGATGGCAGGTAGGCTGGTGCCAGTGATGCATAGGGCAGTTCTGACTACCCGCTGTAGCGCCTTCTTGTCTACTGCAGTGCAGTTCCCATACCCTGCAGTGACGCAGCAGGTTATGATGTTCTCTGCTGCGCATCTGCAGAAGGTCACAAGTATCAATGTGTATAGTCCAGCTCTCTTCAGCTTCTGCAGAAAGTAGAGGTATTGGTGAACTTTCTTAATTGTGTAGGATGTGCTCCGAGACCATGAGAAGTTGAGCGAGATGTACATTCCCAGGCGTTTGAAACTGCTAGTAGTTTCTACTGCTGTGCCATTGATGTAAAGACACCAATAAGATTGAAACAGTAGAGAAAATTTACAAGGATGTTGTAGGAATTTGAGGACCTGAGTTATAGGAAAAGGTTGGATAGGTTAGGACTTCACAGACTGGAGTGATGGGAGAATGAGGGGAGATTTTATAGAGATATACAAAATTATGAGGCCTATAGCATTAATGCAAGCAGGCTTTTTCCACTGATGTCGGGTGAGATGAAAACTAGAGGTCATAAGGGTGAAAGGTGAAATATTTAAGGGGAACCTGAGCGTGAATTTTTTCACTCAGAGGGTGGTGAGAATGTGGAACGAGCTGCCAGTGGAAGAGGTAAACACAGGTTTGATTTCAACATTCAAGGGAAATTTGGATAAGTACGTGGATGGATGTGGAGGGCTATGGTTCAACTGTGAATTGATGGGACTAGGTAGAATAACAGTTTGACACAGATGAGATAGGTGGAAGGGCCTGTGTAGTGCTCTGTGACTCTAACAGGGTGATCAAAACTATGCACAGTACTCCAAATGTGACGTACAAACAAGCTGGATCAACTCAGCAGGTCGGGCAGCCTCCGTTGAAATGAGCAGTCAACGTTTTGGGCCGAGACCCTTCGTCAGGGCTCAAATGGAACCTCACCAATAACATAATAAGTCAACTTCAATACTCAATGACCTGACTGAAGGCCAGCATTGCTTTTATTTGCTAACAAACCAAAACCTCTTGAGTATGGGGTTTGACACAGCATGATGTGCTTCAAAATAACTGAGTTCCAAGTCAAAAAAAGTACATTCGACCCTTTATTACGAAGCTAGCAAAGACAAATGATCTTACAGCGATAAAAAACTAATGAAACGAAATTAGTGATATAGCTAAAATAAGGATTATTAGCATTAAATTAGCATAACTAAGCATAATTAGCGAACATCAAAAATGAGCATAATTATCGATCATCAAAAAAAAATTCCCCAGTTGCCTCTCTCAACTAACTAAACCCAACTAAGACAAACTATGAATATGTAACTATACTCACTTTCTCCTGCTCCATGCCCAACCCACATGACAAATTACCCATAATAAATATGCAACACAAAATACAATTTCAGACAGACAGAAACTAGATACATGGCTCTATGACTCTAATAGGGTGATCACAATTATACATGGTGCTCCAAATGAGACCTCACCAACAACTTAGACAATGCAACATAATATACCAACTCCAATACTCAATGTCCTGACTGAAGGCCACCATGCTAAATGTCCTTTATATCACTCTGTCTTTCAATGAAATATGCACTGGTATCCTTGGTCCCTCTATTCCATTACACTCCCAGTGCCCGATCATCCACAGTATATGTCCTATAAATGGTAGCATTTTGACTTTACAACTCACAATTATTTGCAATGAAATCTACTTGCCACTCCACAACCCCCTTCCCTAACTGTTCAACATACCCCTTTAATCCGCAACAACCTACTTCATTATCAGTAACTCCTAATTTCATGAAATCTGCAAGTTTGCTGATCAAGTTTTGTGTTTTTCCAAGAAAATCACCAACCTAGGCACATGAGTGACCTGTCTCCATTCCAAGGTACAACTTTCAACCTCCAATCCAATGTTGAATCCATCTAACTAACTCTTCCTGGATTTCATCAAACCTAAACTTCCAGATCAGCCCACCAGAGGGTCCTAATGATGTTCCTGTGTCCTGTGGTCTTTCTAAAGTCCAAATAGACAATGTAAGACCACAAGACCAGGAGCAACATTAAGCCATTCAGCCTACTCAGTCTGCTGCACCATTCCATCATGGCTAATTTATTATCCCTCTCAACCCCATTCTCCTTCCTCACCATCCAGTGCCCTGCCCTCATTTACTCTTTTGAGTACCTCTTCTGAAAACTAAATCATGCATAACTTTCCACGCAGAAAGCCAGGCTGAGATTTCCTAATCAGATGTTGTCCATCGAAATGCCAGTAGATCCCATCACTCAGAATTCCCTCATCTCTGCTGACGATGTCAGGCTGAAGCACAGCAAGCTCAAGGCAGTACTAAGCCATAGAAAGAGTTAACTATGGCTATGATCTTGGACTGTTCCGATGGCTTTCTGTTAGCATGCACTGCCAGGCCTTTTCACTATTCCCAAATGTGGATGATGATAGAGAGAAACAGTAAAAAAAAATCCCCAAAATAAAAGATTTGGCAAAATTTATTTAGCAACAAGCAAAGCTGCTGTTAATTTAAACCACAACTACACTGTGACCCAAAAAAATCTTACCTAAACTTAATTCTCCAAATGAATGGGGCTGCATAGCTGATGCAAACTAAGTAGCCAGAAATAAAACACATTCAAACCTTTAAGAAACATCACTGGAATCATCAGTCCAGGAGCAGTAACCTTCCCAGTGTTTAACTGCAGGAATTTTCTGCTTAGCCTGCAATGTTTTGAGGTGGTGGTGCAGGTTGATCAGGGTATAAGTAAAAGGTGTTGTTCCCTGATGTTGCTATCAAGGGGCATAAGGTATACAAGAAACCAAAAAAAAAACAATCATGGACAAATGTTGGAAAAGATCAGTGCAGATGCAAGAAAGAATTTTTTTTCACTGCAGATAATTCTCTAATTGCATACAACTGGGGGAGTAATAATCTAATGAGATGACAGTTCCATCCACTGACAAATTCGATACGCTAGTTTTGCACAAAAAGAGCTCAGTGATGGAAAAACACCACTTTGATTCTGTGATGGGAAGGGAAAACACTGTCAGAATTCATTTGAGGAGTTTCTGAAAGGCAAGTATGAATTTAAATGCAGCACATTCAAGTGTTCGGGTAAAGGATTTGAGATAGGGCAGTAGTTAAAAGTCGGAGGGATGAAGTTTTTACGTTGACGTTGGATTTGAAAATACCTGGCAATAGGAAATCATTAACGACGTTATCATGGTTTCAAAATAATCTTTCACCCATCAACAAAAGGATCATGAAATAATTAACTTCGCCACCTGTGAAGCCGCTGTTTACACACCCTCACCAACTGACACCAGTTTCTTAAACTCAAAGAGAGCCGCATTACATATTCCTACGACCTCTTGCCCATTTTCTCTGCGATTTTAAAATTTATGGCACACTCGAGTCAAAGGAGAGAGGAAAAGAGGCTGTGTATTTTCAAAAAGTTTAACACAGTCGCTGCATCTGATTTAAAAGGCCATTTGGGAATAAATAAATTCCCAAATAATCCTTTACTGGATTTCAACCCAACGACAGGATCCCATTATAAGTGTTTACAAAGGCGGCAGCTTGTGGAGGAGCTCGCAGCCACTCTCCCCTCTCTCCCAGATCAATCCCTCCCCTGTGCGGCTCACAATGATCACCCAGCCGCTGCACTCACCGGGAGCCCCACGGCGCAAGGCCCGGGCCCCACCTTCACACACGGACACACCTTCCACTGTGGCACCGACCAACGCTCAAAAGTTCCTCAAGCACCGAATATGCATCCTCCACGCGGCAAAACATTCCCCGCCGCCGCTCTCTCCCGCCGTCCCTTTCTTCTCCGCTGCTCTCTCATTCCATACCTTCCTGCGCCATGTTGGTCCAGGCCGTTGCGCGCAGCCACCGGCAGGGGGCGCACGGTGCGCATGCGTGGTGGCGCCCCGCTGCCGGAACGCCGGGATGTGAATGTCACCGAAACGGCTGAGAAGGTTGACAAAGCCGGAGCGCGATGAGATTAACCAGGCATAGAGATGCCGATTCATACAATATGAACGAGATCAACGATGAATCATTTATGTGCAAACGTTCAACAGAAATGAAACTGAGCTACTGCGGGAATTGAAAATCCAAAAAAAAACACCAAATACTGTGCATCAAAACGGCTGAAACTCTGACAGGTGAGGTAAGGAAAGCGAAAGAGTTGGTATCTCAGGTCAGAGACCCTTCAAAGGACTAGGGAAATGAGAAAAGGAAAAGAGAAAGTGAATCAGTTTTAAATTGCAGAGAGAATTGGGAAGGGATGGATAGGATGAAGAATATAACCATATAACAATTTCAGCACGGAAACAGGCCATCTGGGCCCTTCTAGTCCATGCTGAATGCTTACTCTCTCCTACCTGCACACAGCCCATAACCCTCCATTCCTTTTATGTCAATATACGTATCCAATTTTTTTAATGACAAAATCGAACCTGCCTCTACCACTTCTACTGGAAGCTCGTTCCTCACAGCTACCACACTCTGAGTAAAGAAGTTACCCCTCATGTTACCCTAAACTTTTGCCCCTTAACTCTCAACTCAATATCCTGCCTGAGGCCAGGATATCTATGATGATAAGTTGTTTGGAAGCCCTCTGTTTGGTTTGTAAATGAAGGTAGTCAAAGAGGTAAAGGAGTGAGAACCAAATGAATAATTTATGTACAAAGATTCTAAGGAAAAGAAAACTGATGTGGGAGTTGAAAATTCAAAAAGAACCGCAACTGCTGGAATAAACCAAAAGTGTTGAATCACCTGCAAGGTAGGTGGCACCATGGAAAATGCCTCAGGTCAGAGATCCTTCAGCAGGATTGGAAAATTGAGAACATAAGTAAATTGAGTGAAAGTAGGGATGGGGTTGATAGGAGGAAGAATAAATCTGTGAGAGAATGAAGCCAAGTTGGCAATGTATGCAGTTTGTGAAGCCTGATCAATGGTTTGTGGTTTAACAAGGACAGATTTTTAAAAAAACCTAAAACTGCATATAAATGTTATGAAATACAGGTCAGAGCTATTGCTGAGAACTAAAACCAAAAGGAAAATTTAGACGATGACTAGCATAAAGGTAGAAAGCATCAACGGAGGGACAGAAACCAAACTAATTTTGCATATGAAGAACCTTGCAGCAGAATTGGCCAGATCTACTGCAAGTAGGAAAAAGAAATTCCCTGAAATGGTTGAATCTGATATTGAGTCCCAAAGGCTGTAATATTCCCAGAAATAAGAAATGATACTGTTGTTCGGTACCACGCAGGAACAGTGTAGGAGCCAACAAACAGATAGGCCAGAGTGGAGAATTAAAGATACATGAAATCTGAAAATAATGGTGGAAGCTAAAAGTGAGTGTCTGAAGGAAGTGCAAACAGAAAGAAGTGAATTAAATGTTAAATGCAAGAAAAGGACACAGATTTGAAGAAAAACTGATCACCGCAAATACATGATAGAAGAATAGAATTGCTATCTTCCTCTCTTTGACCCAGTTCTGATGAAGACTGCTTGACCTAAAGCTGTTCCTTGTTTTCTTTCTACAGATTCCGTACGATTTTAGTATTTTTGATTTTCTATTGTTTTGAGTTCAGACTTCACATTATTTTTTATAATTTACACAGTACAGTTGGTTAACTGAAATTCCTAAATTCAATTCAACTGAAGACTCTAAATGTGCCAAGGTGTTCCAATTCTTTATGAGATTTTTTGAAGCAATGTAGGTAGGTCAGAGTTGGGTGGGGAATCAAAGCTACATGCAACTGGAAGCTCAAGGTCACTTTTCTTTCTTTATCATTCTTTTCCTTTGAGTTTCAAATAGATAAACATAACAATGATAATGATACAAAGAGATTGGGATTACATTAAAAACGGTTAACGTATACAGAAACAGACTCCGAATAACATGTATAATCTAAGCCTCCCAATCTCTTAGTAACTAAACATGAGAAAGATTCAAAGAAAAAAGATTTTTACAGAAGAAAAAAGTTTGACACTTTTACAAACTCAGCAAATAAGTCATTTCTTGATTTTTCCACTGAAGAGGAAATCACAAGGTAAGCCCCAACTTTGATCTGAAAGTAAATGACTGTTTTGGCAGGAAGGATGAGAAGATGCCATGGTGGAAAAAAAGGAGTGGTTCTTTATGGAAATAGAAGAGTGAAAAAATCCTACAGGGGGAATATCTCCTTCTAAATGCTGAAGAAGGAGTGGGGATGATGTGTTTAGGGGGGCATCATATTGAAAACAAGTGTACAATATCCTGAGAGTGTGCTGTTTCTGTTTATTATGATTAAATTGCCACCATACACAGTGATAAGTAAAGGTTGAATAGGGTTAAGACTTTACTCCCAAAAGCATGGCAGAATGGGGAGAGATCTTATAGAGGTATACAATATGATGAGGTGTACAAATGGGGAGAGTGAATGCAAGCATTTTTCTCCTGAAGCTGAGTAAGACTAAAGCTAGAGGTTATAGATTTAGGGTAAAACAAAATAAAACATTTAAGCTTCTTCACTCAGAGGTTAGTGCAAGTGTGGAACAAGCTGCCATGGAAGTGGAGCATGCGAATTCAATTGCAACATTTAGGAGAAGTTTGGATAAGTACATGGATGAGAAGCATGGTCCAGCTGCGGATAGATAGGACCAGGCAAAAAAATCAGGCTGGTGCAGACTTGATGGGCCAAAGGGCATGTTCCTCTGGCTCTAGGGCATGCAGTGCTCTATGAATCAAGCAGTAATATGTGGAATACAGCCCTTGACATCTTGCTTTTTAACCTGTTTCACACTCTGTCTGCAGGAGGCCTTCTCTCTTGTCATTGGTATTGTTGAGGCCCCTGACCTCAGACTGTTTATCCTCACTTTTCAAGATGTTGTGCAGCCATTCAGTAATATTTCTGACCCACGTACCAGGGAGGCAGCATTCAATTCTTGTGTCTTCTTGTGTCTTCTAATTCTAGGTGTCTTCTAATGCTTAAATGAAGCAGCCTTCATTTGGCACCAACCATTCTAAAGACCCTGGCAAGTTACAGCCACTAAGATCATAGGAAATCTTTATTTGAGAACAGTTATTAGCTTAAGGGCTCCAACTTAGAATGGGTTTCAGGAATGAGCAATGAAGGTTCCCCTCTCATCACTTCTTCTCATCTGCTCATCATCTCCCTTTGGTTTCCCTCTACCTTCCTTATCTTCCATGTTCCACTGTCCTCCCCATCAGATTTCTTCTTCAGCCCTTTACCTCTTCCACCAATCATCTTCCAGTTTCTTGCTTCATCCACCTTCACCCAGTTACCTTCCCTCTCATCGGGTCTCACCTGTCACCTCCCAGCTTGTACTCATTCCCCTCCCCCTATTTCTTTCTCTGGCTCTGTGCCCCTTCCTTTCCAGTCCTGATCAGCCTGGAATGTCCTCCATAGATGCTGCCTGACTTGCTGAGTTCCTCCAGCATTTTGTTTGTGGAGAAACGAAGATAAATATTTCTGATAATGTTTCTTTACTGGCAAAGGCAGGAAATAAGTGGTGAGCTTCCAAAGCTGCAGCTTTGACCACAGGGAAGTCTGGCTACCTCCTGAACCACTTCTCTCTGTTTTTTCCTCTTCCTGTTCTATGCAGCTGATCTCCTTGCAGAGGGACAAATTCCAGGCAGTGGCTGCCCTCCTTTGTGAAAGCATCGCTCACACACTATTCACCCCACTGACACACAGCAGCAGTTGTGGTTGAGCAGGGCTCTTATAAGCGCCTAAGCCCACAGAATGCAGGTTTGTTCACAATGTGAACAATTCCCAAAGCCATATGTGGTTAATTTGTGTGACTGCTCAAAATATTATGAACTGCCCTGCTTGCACTCAGGAAAGACTGTAAGATATGCACCATTGAAAATCTGTCTCCATCAATAGCAGAACAAATGGGCCCGGGTTCAACGTTGTAGCAGACAGCTGTATTCAAAAGGAGATCCATACATTGCCTTGTGAACCTCATTCTTTATGCCTTGAAACAGCTTCCTATTTAATGCAAGGCAAAACAAAGCAGAAAATGCAGGACGTATTCCACAATCAGACAGCATCTATGAAGAGCAAAGTGGAGTTCACATTTAACAGAGTTTTCATCAGAACTTTGCTGTACTATTTGAGTAAATAGTAAATAGTAAACTAGAGGACATGATTTGAGAGTTAGGGGGCAGAAGTTTAAGGGAAACACGAGGGGGTATTTCTTTACTCAAAGAGTGATAGCGGTGTGGAATGAGCTTCCTGTAGAAGTAGTAGAGGCCAGTTCAGTTGTGTCATTTAAGGTAAAATTGGATAGGTATATGGACAGGAAAGGAGTGGAGGGTTATGGGCTGAGTGCGGGTAGGTGGGACTAGGTGAGATTAAGGGTTCGGCACAGACTAGGAGGGCCAAGATGG
Source organism: Hypanus sabinus (assembly GCF_030144855.1). Lineage (NCBI taxonomy): Eukaryota > Metazoa > Chordata > Chondrichthyes > Myliobatiformes > Dasyatidae > Hypanus > Hypanus sabinus. The sequence continues at coordinate 23,255,919 of NC_082710.1, read as the reverse complement.
CCTGTTTCCGTGCTGTGATTGTTATATGGTTATATGGTTATATAAATATTTGAGCAAGTAAGGAGAAAAGGAATGAAGGATAAATACAAATGGACAAAAATTGTAACTGTGAAATATATAGTATGATAAAAGCACGGTAAATGTAAGCACTGATAATTCTCGTTAAAATTCTGGTCCTTAATAAATATGTAATTTATGTAGGCATAGGTTTATTTGAAATCATTTTTGGGAAATAAATTGACATTTTATGTGGTGTATCGTTTTCTCACAAAGGAACTACAAGTGAACTATGTTTCATACATTAAACAACATGATTATGGCATGAAGGCCAAGTGCAAGGAAAAGTAAATCCCTCGAGCCTAGCTCTGTGGGTTACCAGACCCACAGAAAGTCTTGGAGGAGTTGTACTGGCTTCATATGATACTCCAAAAATCATAACTTAGAAAACAATGCCGAACATTCTTTGAATTTAGCCAAATAATTATGCAAGGCAGAATTCCAGCCATCATGTGAAGTAGTGGATTCCTGTTAATTGAGACATATCAGGACCAGCACACTTTGGCCCAATTAAGCGACTGCCCCCATTAGCTGAGGTTTCATGCACAATCTTAAAAAGGTATAAAAAAGACAAATTGAGTCACACTTTAAGTATTTAAATGAACTACAGAACTAATTAGAACACTACCAATACTACAATAGTACTATAAAACTGTGGATTAGTTCCTAAAAGTTATCAACATAGAAATTCATCCAGCGTACGTTGTTGTATTCTTCTGATTGACTGTAATTAACTAAAATCAGTGCAGACTCCTTGTGCAGATAATGGACTGCCTTCATGCAATGCCTTCGATGATTGCATCCTCCAAATCTTTATCTTTATTGTAACATCAACATAATTGTCAAGACCTTCCAACTCTTCATAGTTGTCCAAGTTGTGAAATGGTTTCATTTTCACTCCAGGCCGTTTCTGGTATCTCCAGGCCTGAATGCTTGAAACCACAGTGAGCAAATCATTCTGTATTGTCTCATTGCTAATTTTTTTACCAACTAACTGTGACAAAAATTACTGATTTTTGAATACAAACAGATGCCTCTGACGCTATTTAAAAACTGTTCATTCCAAGTATGGTGCAATATCTGATGGCCACACAAATGCATGCGGCTGTTCAGCAAGACTTCTACCCCAATTAAGCGATTAAGTATCCCAAATAAATGAAGGAAATCCTGCCAATTTTATCGATCAGTTTAATTCTTTGAGAGTTGTCTCAAATAAGCGGCTGCCCCAATTAATTGATGTCCCATTAACTGTAATCCTCTCTATTGCTATCAATAATTTTTTTGATGGAACTGAAGGACACTTAGATTTGAGATGCTTGTGAGAAACCCTTGTTATATAAACTATAGTTAATAAAGCAACATTCCCCCCCCCCAATATCTCAGCTCTCCTTCCCCCCTCCCCACATACAGATACTGCTCAACCCACTGAGTTCCTTCAGCAGATGTCATAATTTTCCCAGTTATCAAGCTCCAGGATGAGTTTCAGTTCAAAAACTGCTCAGAAAATTGTGAAATTCAAAGTAAATCAGCCAGGACATCCGTTATGGACCAAAGACTGGGAAGTTCAGGATGACTATAGCAATGTTCCCTCTAATTTGTAATGACCAGTGCGCGTAAAAGTCCTGTGCTGTGCAATTCTTTGCCCAGTGACAACAATGTGTGTGAACTGAATTTCATATATAGAGGTATTCATTTTAACAGCTGGCAAAACACTGTCAAGAAGACCGTTGATCTCCTCCGGGTTTGATCGTTTTTGCTCTCATTCATCTGCACTCTCACAAAACAAACATCACAGGCCTGTAGTGGGTAATGAAGGATTCTCTCGCTGGAGCATTTGCAGACTATACGTTTGTGGTTTGCTTGCTAAATGACGACTTAAAAAGCCAAGTTTCCAAATATCACTCCATTTCTTTCCACCTGCAAAGTCTCCAACGACCTTTGCATCACGACAATACACACAGGTAACACCAGGTTCTGTATTCCTTGTTGCTGCATGTTCCTGACCTCATGAGCTTTCAGTGTAGCAGTTTCTACTGTTTCATTAAGCCATTCTGCCTTAAATGAACCAGCAGTTCTTTAGTGCTTTAGGCCCTTTGCTTCTTTGGAATTCGACATAGTGAATCAATAATTTCTTCCATAAAAATGGTATAAATAATCCAGTTCTAAAATCTGCAGATAAATCTGCATGGAGAGCAGGCAGGAAATTGGGGCTGAGAGGAGAATTGGATCAGCCATGATGAAATGGCAGATCAGACTCGATGCGCCAAATGGTCTGATTCTGCTCCTATATCTTACGGTCTTAAATCATTGCAAACTCCACGTTGTCAACACCATCCTCATCGGAATCTGGAAATGAAAATGTGACAGTGTATGATCGTGAAATATATTTAACATGCCAACAAGGTAGAGGGTGACAACCTCTTAAGCGCTAGTAGCAAAAGATGTGTGCCCGCACACACGCAGCACACCTTGGAGAGAACATTGACAATCAGCCAGACCTTTATGGTCGTAGTTGTCCAGGCAGGTATGTAACTCTAACTCTGGAAGTTACAGATCTCATCATGACAGCTGCTAAAAGACCTAAGTCTCCAGAAACAATGTTATATTGACAGTTGAAGATGGGAGTGTGTCTATGAAGTCTCTCAGAGTATAGTATGTCTGTGATCTTTATCACAGGAATTACCAGGTAAGCCAGCTGTAGCTGTACTGCCTGTGCCTATCCTAAAGCACCAACACATATAACAAAACCAGTGGAACCACAGAAGTCCTTATAATGAATAATAGTTGTTGAGATAAATAAAAGTGGGTCTCCCGAATTAACCAGCTGCCTCCAGTGCGCTCGGTAGCAGACTGCAGGACTAACCATTGAATGAGCACGAAAGCTTTTAAATTGCATTGTTGTGTTGAATGTAGCCCCTTGACAATATGTTTTTTATGTTTGTCTTTCACTCTTTATAAATTAGAGAAGTATAAATGAATTGAATCATGTCACATGATGCACGTTCCACGTGACTAGTCTCCAAAATCGCCGGCACGCATCTTGATTGAGAGAACCTGGTTTAACTTCACAAGTTGGGCCATTAGAATCATAAGTATGTATTGCATAGACATGAGTTTATTGGCCCACTGTGTGTCCCATTTAAACCAATCCCATTTAATCCCATTTGCCCACATTAGATCCACACATGTGCATGCCTTGACGGGTCAAATGTTTGTCTAAATGCTGTTAAACATAATGATTATATCTAATTACACCGCTTCATATGGCAGCATGTTCCACACATATTAATCCTCTCTGCATCATCAGAGGATTACAGCTTTCCAACCAAGGCTTAATCTCTCTCTCCCTCCTTCCCTCTCTCTATTTCTCTCTCTCTCTCTCTCTCTCTCTCTCTCTCTCTCTCTCTCTCTATCTATTTATCTATCTACCTCTATCTCTCTTTCTCTCTATATCTCTCTGTATCTCTCTACACCACCTACCTTCAGAAAGGAGGTTGCAGGAGAGATCAGAAATGTTGATATAGCTTGTAACATATCCCAAACTAGAAACTTCTGTACCTGTCCAAAATTCTGTTCAGCAATGGTCTAGGTGGAGCCAGTGCACCCGAAGGAATGAATAACTGTTGTATTTCTTTGTAGCTTTATGCAATGATCCTTTCAAATACACGATCCTTGAATCCAAATGAAACAGCTCAGTCCATGCCCATAGTGGGTGAGGTGTGCTTAGGGCCCTTCACTGTGACAGGCAATTGAATCCTCCTGCTTTTGTTGGCAAACAAACTTTTCATCTGTCACATAGCTTGTGACCTCTCCACCACTCACTTTGCTCTGAAGACAAAAGAGGTCGCAGACGCTGGAGTGTTGAACATCAAACAGAACAGTTGAAAGAGCCGAATGGATCAAACAGCATTTGTAGATCCAAAAGGAGTCAGACAACATATTGGGTGAGATTCACCAGTACTCACCTGAAACAAGACCTTGACTCAAATTGTCCACTTAAAATATATTGCTCTATGTCTCTGGAAAATATTTGAGCTATTTCTGACACATAATTATTGTTGATTTCCCTGTCAATAAAGTGCTCTTGAACCTCATTACATTTGTTGAGATATGTGTATATATGATTCCACAGTCCTATTTCCAGCCCTCATTATCCAATTCTGCTAATCACATGGTTTTCCAACAGAATTCTTGCATACCTTTGCTCTTTTGTATCTGAGGCAAATAAGGATCACAAATTCTTCAGGGATTAAAATGGAAACACATTTCCTAGTTCTATTGAAAGCATTATCTCTGTTTCTCTGTCTACAGATGCTGCTCGACTGGCTGATTATTTCCAGTGGTAATTTCAGATTTTCAGCATCTGTTTTGCTTTTGGATGACTTTCTTCAGGAACTTGCATGCCATGCAATATGTCCTATCCTTCATCCATAAAATGACTGGACTATACAGCTTTTTATTACTGTCTTCAGCTTGATCATATGTTCACCAACCATTCTTTCTGCTCTCTAGTTACTGAATTCATTGCTTTTAAAAAACCTCTTGACAGCTTTGAATCAAAATGTTTTGTTTGAGATATTGTACAAGGTTTTAGACCAAATGGACCATAAGTGTATAAGACGATGAGAGGCATTGATCGTGTGGATAGCCAGAGGCTTTTTCCCAGGGTTGAAATGGCTAACACGAAGGGGCACAGTTTTAAGGTGCTTGGAAATAGGTACAAGGGGGATGTCAGAGGTAAGTTTTCACACAGAGAATGGTAGGTGGTGGAAGCGGATACAACAGGGTCTTTCAAGAGACTCTTAGATAGGTTCATGGAGCATAGAAAAATGGAGGGCTATGTGGTAGGGAAATTCTAGGCTGTTTCTAGAGTAGGCTACATGGTAGACACAACATTGTGGGCCAAATGGCCTGTAATTCTGCTGTCGGTTTCTATGATCTAGAAGCAGAATTAGGCTATTCAGCCCATCAGGTCTGCTCCATCATTCTGGAGCACTATAAAATTGCAAATGTTGCTCTATTCTTTAAGAAGGAAGGGAGGCAAAAGAAAGGAAATTATAGACTAGTTAGCCTGACTTCAGTAGTTGGTAAGATGTTGAAGTCTGTTATTATGGATGGAGTTTTGGTACACTTGGAGGCACATGATAACATAGGCCAAAGTCAGGGAAAATCTTGCCTGACAAATCTGTTGAAATTCTTTGAGGAAATAACAGGATAAACAAAAGAGAGTCAGTGGATGTTGTTTCCTTTGATCTTCAGAAGGCCTTTGACAAGGTGCCACACGTGAGGCTGCTTAACAAGGTAAGAGCCCATGATATAACAGGAATGATACTAGCATGAATTGAATATTGGCTGATCGGCAGGAGGAAAAGATTGGGAATAAAAGGGACCTTTTCTGATTTGTTGTCTGTGACTAGTGGTGCTCTGGAGTGGTTGGTATTGGGACCGCTTCTTTTCACATTATACTTTGTATTTCAGTGATTTGGATCATGGAATTGATGGCTTTGTGGCCAAGTTTATGGATGATAAGAAGATAGATGGAGGGGCAGATAGTGTTGAGGAAGCAGGGAGTATGCAGACGAACTTAGATAGATTGGGAGAATGGGCAAAGAAATGGTAGATGGAATATACCATAGGGAAGTGTATGGTCATACCTATGGTTAGAAAGAATAAAGGCATAGACTATGTTCCAAACGTGGAGAAAGTTCAAAAATGAATGGTGCAAAAGGACTAGGGAGTCCACATGTAGGATTTTCTAAAGTTAACTTGCAGGTTGAGTTGGTGTTAAGAAAGGTAAATGCAATGTTAACATTCGGTTTGATTAGACCAGAACATAAAAGCAAGGCAACATGAGTGAATCTGCAGATGCTGGAAATAAATAAAAACACAAAATGCTGGCAGAACTCAGCAGGCCAGACAGCATCTATGGGAGGAGGTAGTGACAATGTTTACTACCTCCTCCCATAGATGCTGTCTGGCCTGCTGAGTTCTGCCAGCGTTTTGTGTTTTTACATAAATGCAAGGATTGCTTTTATATTCGAAAAGATCAATTCTATAATATAAAAGCAAGGATTTCTAGAATCTAGTGATTCTTTAAAGATCATTGCTGATGCCTCCAGAATTTCTTCAACTGCCACTATCAGAACTCTGGGGGTGTGAGCCATCTGGTCCTGCTGCCCCTTGACACTCAAATATCCGGCATATTGCTAGTGTCTTCCATAATGATGATTGACACAAAATACCTAAATTTGTCCATCATTTCTTTTTTTTGTAATTTTTTTATTGAAGTTCATCATCAAACAAATATTTCCATAAGATGTATTTCAGACATTGTACATATATATCATATAATCATATATATCACAAATCTCCACAAAGTATTTATCTGAGGTATACACTTATAGAAAAGAGTGGAAAGAAAAACCAAGCAAAAGGAAAGAGTAGGGAGTGATTTTTTTTACAACAGATTCATTGATTTGTGAGAATAAAATCAGGCCTATGAGGCATTATGTAGCTAAACCACTTTTCCCAGCATGAATCAAATTCTTCCAGCTTATGGTTAACAGATGCTGTTATCTTCTCCATTTTGTAAATGTCCATTGTAATTTCCATCCATGTATTTAAAGTTGGGCTCTCCTGTGATAACCATTTCCTAGTAAGAGTCTTTTTACCAGCCACCAACAGTATATTCATTAAATATTTATCTCTTTTCAACCATTCTTGAGGTATATATCCAAAATATATGGTCTTACTCTCTAAGGGTATTTCACATTTAATGATGTCTTGTAGGGCATTGTGTATCCCCCTCCAATAGTTTTTGATAACAGGGCAGTCCCAAAAAATATAATAATGATTTGCATTTTGATTTCCACAATTTCTCCAGCAAACAGGGAGGTTACTATCATAATGGGATTTCTGAGAGGGTGTAATAAAATATCTTATCAAGTTTTTCCATCCAAACTCTCTCCATTTCTGTGAACTGGTGCACTTCCATTGATATCTCCATATTGTTGTCCATTCTTCCTCAGATATAATTATTCCTCCTTCCTTCTCCCATTTTGTTTTAATGTATGAAGTCGAATGTGTTTTAAGATTTGACAACCCCTTATACATGCTTGAAATGATTCTACTACCGTTATCTGAATTATATGCCTTTCTAACTAGCTCTATCAAGTAGGAACTTGCCTTGGTTACATTTTTAAGAGTCTTATTAACATATTGTCACATCTGTAAATACCTATAAAAATCTTGATTTTCTAATGTGTTTCTCTTTAAGTATTTCAAAACTGAACAGTGTTTCTTCTTTCATTATGTTGAAAAGAACTGTTAATCCTTTAGCTGTCCAGTCCTTAAATCTACCATCCAATTTATTTGGTGTAAAATCCAAGTCATATGCACACCATTTAAGAATTGTAAAATCTCCCTCTAGATTATATTCTTTTATAGTAGTTTTCCATATTTTAAGAGTCAATTTCACCCATGGGTTATCAATAGTATTTATGTACCTTTGCAGGTTGTTATCAGCCAAAATTGCTTGTATGGGGATGGGAAGTATCCGCTCCTCAATGTTTTCCCATTGAGTGTCATATGATGGGTTGCACCAACATATCACAGCTCTCAACTGTACTGCAAAATAATAATCTCTAAGAGAAAGTAGGCCCCATCCCCCCTTTTCATTTGCTAATTACAAAGTTTTGAGATGAACTCTAGGCCTTTTACCCTGCCAAATATACCTTAATAACATCTTGTTCCATTCATTGAATTGATTTTGATTAATCTCTATTGGCAGGGTCTGAAAGAGATGTAACAGTCTGGGCAGTATATTCATTTTAATAATCCTTGAACTGAGACTGAAAAAAGGAATCAGGTTCCATCTTGCCATATCTTCCTTAATTTTTTTTATATAAAGGCTGATAATTGCTTTCTGATAATTTTGCCAAATCTTTGAAAGACTCTGTTTGCCATGCCCAGGGATATCTACTTTCAATTTCTCTTGGTAGGCTATAGTAATATGAAAGTATTTGAGTTTTATCTATGTTGATCTTGTATCCTGATAATTGACCACATTGTTCAAAGGATTGCATCAATTTAGGTAAAGGGTATGTTGGTTGCCCTAGATAGATCAAAATGTCATCTGCATAACAAGCCAATATATGCTCTGTTCCTTTAATAGTAATTCCCCCAATATCTTCATTTTGTCTGATGTATTGAGCTAATGGTTCCAGATAAGAGTAGTGGTGACCATGCACAACCCTATTTCATGCTCCTTTCTAGGATAAGACTAATTGATAAATATCCATTGATTTTAATCCTAGCAGTAGGTTTTATTTATGTAAAACTCTGTAAAGAAACTTCCAATTAACCGAATCAAATGCCTTTTCAGCGTCCACGCTTAAAACTATTGCTTCAATTTTATTTTTTGTATATGATCCATAATGTGAAGTGTCCTTCGTATATTGTCTTGTGTCTGGCATTGTCGTATAAAACCTGTCTGATCGTTACGCATCAGTATGGGTAGAAACTCCTCTAATCGTTTGGCCATGATGGAGGTAAATAATCTATAATCTACATTAAGAACAGATATTGGTCTAAATGACCCACATTCCATTTTATCCTTGCCTTCTTTCGGTATAGCTGAGATCGCTTCCTTCCAACTGGGTGGCATTTGTGCCTTTTTTAGAGCCCAGTTCAGTGTGAGGAGTAAAACAAGAATTAATTCATTTTTAAATTCTTTGTCCCACTCTGCCATATACCTGATCTGATCCAGGTGACTTGCTTAATTTAAGCCTACTAACTGCAGCTTTTAATTCAACTTCAGTTATGTCAGCAGTCATCATTCTATTTTGTTCTTCGCTTAAAGTGGGTAGCTCTCGAGAATTCAAGAAGGTGTCAATTTGGGTTATGCTTCCCCCGGAACTTTGGAATATAGAGTTTTGTAAAACACTTCAAAAGCTTCTTGAATTTCACTTAGCTTATTTTTTATCATTTTCGTTCTTGGGTCCCTAATTCTATGAATTGTATTTTCTGCTTTTTTTTTTTCATTTTCCACACCAGTATTTTCATAGATTTCAATCCACTTTCATAATATCTCTGTTTCAGAAAAATTAAATTTTTCCTGATTTCTTGTGTAGCCAAACTATTAATTTCATTCCTAATTCTTTTAATTTTCCCTAATGTATCCCTGTGCCAAATTCAATTTGTGTTTTTCTCTAGTTCTGTCAGCCTATTTTATAATTCCTCTAATGCTTTATTCCTTATTTTTTTCTTATATGAAGCTATCACTATAATTTTCCCTCTTAAGACCGCCTTCAGAGTATCCCATAAAATGGGAGGTGAAACCTCTCCATCATCATTAAATTCTAAGTAGAGACCAATTTCTTTTTAAATTTGTTCCTTAAAGTACGGATCATTGAGTAGACTTGAATTTAGTTTCTAAATAGTATTCTTTGGTTGTAGGTCAAAATCAACAGATAAATATATAGGTGCACAGCAACTTACATCTATTGTCCCAATTCCACAGGTGTTTATTTTGTCTTTGTCTTTTCCAAATGTTATGAAATAGTGTATTCTTGTATATACAGAATGGGGAGCAAAATAATGAGTGTAATCCCTTCTGTCAGGAAAATGTCCCTCCATATATCAATTAAACCAATATCCTCAAAAAGTGTATTGACCTTCTTATGTAAAGATTTTGTTTCATAGGTTTTTCTATTGGAAGAGACTACGTTTGGTTGTAATTGTACATTTAAGTCTCCCCCACAAATCAGGAGACCTTCTGATTCCACTACCATAATATCAGTAATTTCCTGAAAGAAACCAATATCACTTCCCGGGTATATATTCAATAGAGTAACTGAATTTCCGTCTATATTCCCCTTACCAGAATATATCTGCCCTCTTTATCTCCCATTTTGAATATTTTTTCAAAATTTAGCTTACTTAAGATAAGAATAGCAACTCCTCTCCTATGTCCTGATTAAAATGAGGAGAAAAACAAATTAGGGAAGCCCATTCTCTTTAGTTTTCTATGCTCATTATCACTTAAATGAGTTTCCTGTAAATATACTACATGGGCTTGTTCTTTTTTCATTTTGGATAAAATTCTATTACATTTGATGGGATTTAATATATATGACATTAAAAGAAATGAATTTTACTTTGTCCTTAGCCATCTGTATTTATCTGTCAATGTATCATTGAAATTAGCAGAATAAAACTTAATCGATCTACTCCCTGAACAAATAAGAACCAAGAAATGCAAATAATAAGAAAAATGGCAACGAACGTGTGATTCCAAGGCTGAGGTCTCTAGTAGATGACCCTGCATTGAGCTAGAGGAAATGTCTAGCTGTGGGGGATAACCCCTCCTACTTGTGAGTTGAGGGCCCCCATTGCAGTATTCATAAAAGTTAGTGAACAAATCCATTACACAAAGATTTCTCTGTGTACTGCTCATATATATATACACACACACACACACACACACACACACACACACACACACACACACACACACACTCACACACACACACACACACACACACACACATATATATATATATATATATATATACATATATATTACATACATACACATATATGCACACACATATATTCTCATTTTGGTGTGGAAAAAGGAGTTAGCCAAACCTTATGGCTCTTCTGGAGGGGGTGAGGACTGTCTTTGGAAAACTCCCGGTCTCTTTCTGATATACTTCTCTCGGTCTCCTCCCATCTCCTGCCTTCTCAATTCTCGCACTATTTCCCAAGCAGTGCAGAATAATTCCTCAGCCAGGCTTTCCCTCGGTTTGATCACGCTGACGGGCAACCCTCTGGCCTTCATGTCTGTAGTCAACTCTTCCACTGTCTGGTACAACCGTGTCCCATCTTCATAAAACACTCGAAGTTTAGCAGGGTGTGGAGTTTGAAATCTAATCCTTTTTTGCTTTAGTACTCGCTTTACTTCAGAGTATTCTTTACGTTTCTGCAGGACCGCGGGGGGGGGGGATAATCTTGGTCGAGATATACTAATGTATCGTCTAAAAACACCCTTTTCTTACCCCAGGCCCTTCATAGAATCTCCGCCTTGGTACTGTACCAAAGGAATTTAATTATTATTGAGCGTGGCTTATCTCAGGTAGACTTTGGGACTAGTGCGTGACGCGCTCCCTCGATTTCCAGCTCCATAGTCAAGGGAAGCTCCAGCACATCCCGCAGCAACTTTCTGACAAACTCCGTCATAGACAAGCCCTCCACTCCTTCGGGAACGTTGTATGTTCTAATATTTTTCCGCCAGGATCTTCCCTCCAGGTCAAGCAGTTTACCTTCTTGGAGATTTAATATTTTTATCATCTTACTCAGTATTCATTCCACGTTTTGAACGCGATCTTCCACCTTCTCAATTCGTGTCTCTGCCACCGCTATTTTTTGATTGACGTTGGCGAGCTCTGACTTAATATCATGTAGCTGCTGATTTATATCTTTCTGGAACTCCCTTATCTCTTACTGAATTTCGAAAACATTCGCTGCTTCTCCTGAACGAGGCCCAGCTTTCGCCTTGCTAGCACGTGGTCGGGTCAGAGATCAGCTCGTTGCACTCCTCTCGGCCACAGGCTCTGCAGTGTCACTTTCTTTATTTCCATTCTTTTTCCCCTTTCTTGCCCCTCTTTTCAGTTCAAATATTTTTCGAAAAATACTTTATTTGATGGGTTAACGGGGCTTCATACGCATTTTTCCGGAGGAGCTAGTGACTTAAGCTGCCATTCTCGACGATGACGTCACCGGAAACCGTCCATCATTTCTTTATCCCCCTTTACTACCTCTTCAGTGCTATTTTTCAGCAGTAGGATATCAACTCTTGCCTATCTTTTACTCATTATATATCTGAAAATCTTTTGGTAAGCTCCTTTACATCATTGGCTATCTTACCTTCATATTTCATCTTTTCTCTCCTTATGCTGTTCAGTGTCTTTCTATTGGTTTTTAATAGCTTTCCAATCTTCTAACTTCCCACTAACTTTTGCTATATTTGTCCTTGTTTGTGATGGTAAAGAGAAGTTGATTGTATTATATCAAAGGAAATGGCTTACCATGCTGCTGAACTCTGAACTAATTCGACAACCTACGCTCACTTTCAAGAACACTACAACTCATATTCGCAGTATTAATTTTTCCATTTGCACTATTTGTCTTCTTTTGTACTTTTGTTGTTTGTCATGTCCTTTCTTTATCTTTCTGTAAATGCCCATAAAAAAAATTGAATCTCAAGGTAGTATATGATGCCATACGTGTACTAAGAAGTAAATTTCACTTTGACTATTTGACTTCGACTTTGTAAAAGAACAGGATACCTGAGAATAACGAGTGGCCAAAAAAAATTAATAAGAAGAGGAAAAGATGAGCTTTGACTGGGGGCCAATCTGGACATCAGAAGTTTAAAAGGAGAGGATTTTCAATCAGATTGAATGCCTGAGTACAAAAGGCAGCAGTGGGTTGCTACAGCAAAGAAGAGCGTTGACCAGCGGCCAACTGGTGTTTGGGATTGATTAACAAGAGCAAATTAAAAGAAGGCAGGGGCAGGCACAGTGGACGTTGCCTGAGTGGATGGAGTTAGAGTATGATCTTGAGGCTTTAGCTCCTCGAGCTTCAGCAAAGAGAGGCTTCAATCAGAGAACGCAAAAGAAAAGAAAAGCTCAAGTTTTTTTTCTCTTCCCTTCTTTATATCTGCTCAGCTAGGGCAGTAGAGATGCCAGACAGGAGAGTGGAATGCTCCTCTTGTGGGATGTGGGAAAGCTGGGATACTTCCAGTCTCCCTGACGACTACACCAGCAAGAAGTTGCAGCTGCAGCTTCTAATGTATCGCACTAACGAGTTGGAGCTGGAAATTTCTTCTTTGGGATGTACATATATATCCTGTGCCTTCCAAATTGCTCCCAGAACTCCAGCCTTTATTGCTCTGCTGTAATTCCTGCTACTGCCCCCTTCCAATCAACTTTGGCCAGCTGCTCTCTCATGCTTCTGTAGTACTGATACATCTGACTTTAGGTTCTCCCAATTTGCAGGGTAAATTCTATCATATTATGGTCATTGCCTCTTAAGTGTTCCTTTACCTTAAGCTCCCTAATCAAATCTAGTTTATTACACAACACCCAATCAAGAATTGCTTTTCCCTTAGTGGGATCAACCACAAGCTACCATAAGAAGTCATCTTGTAGGCATTCTACAAATTCCTTTTTATTGGATCCAGCACCAACTTGATTTTCCCAATCTACTTGTATATTGAAATCCCCCATGACTAACGTTGCCCTTTTGCTGAATTTAGATTACTGAACCTCTGGCTAGGATATTTATGTCTAGATTGCTGAACCTCTGGCTAGGATCTTTATGTCATCGTTGTCCATGGGAATGGTACTGGAGGATTGGAGGGAGGCGAATGTTGTCCCCTTGTTCAAAAAAGGTAGTAGGGACAGTCCAGGTAATTATAGACCAGTGAGCCTTACGTCTGTGGTGGGAAAGCTGTTGGAAAAGATTCTTAGAGACAGGATCCATGGGCATTTAGAGAATCATGGTCTGATCAGGGACAGTCAGCATGGTTTTGTGAAGGGCAGATCGTGCCTAAGAAGCCTGATAGAGTTCTTTGAGGAGGTGACCAGGCATATAGATGAGGGTAGTGTAGTGGATGTGATCTACATGGATTTTAGTAAGGCACTTGACAAGGTTCCACACGGTAGGCTTATTCAGAAAGTCAGAAGGCATGGGATCCAGGGACGTTTGGCCAGGTGGATTCAGAATTGGCTTGCCTGCAGAAGGCAGTGGGTTGTGGTGGAGGGAGTACATTCAGATTGGAGAGTTGTGACTAGTGGTGTCCCACAAGAATCTGTTCTGGGACCTCTACTTTTTGTGATTTTTATTAACGACCTGGATGTGGGGGTAGAAGGGTGGGTTGTCAAGTTTTCAGACAACACAAAGGTTGGTGGTGTTGTAGATAGTGTAGAGGATTGTCAAAGATTGCAGAGAGACGTTGATAGGATGCAGAAGTGGGCTGAGAAGTGGCAGATGAAATTCAACCTGGCCAAGTGTGAGGTGGTACACTTTGGAAGGACAACTTCCAAGGCAGTACAAAGTAAATGGCAGGATACTTGGTAGTGTGGAAGAGCAAAGGGATCTGGGGGCACATGTCCACAGATCCTTGAAAGTTGCCTCACAGGTAGATAGGGTAGTTAAGAAAGCTTATGGGCTGTTAGCTTTCATAAGTCGAGGGATAGAGTTTAAGAGACGTGATGTAATGATGCAACTCTATAAAACTCAAGTTAGGCCACACTTGGAGAATTGTGTCCAGTTCTGGTCACCTCACTATAGGAAGGATGTGAAAGCATTGGAAAGGGTATAGAGGAGATTTACCAGGATGCTGCCTGGTTTAGAGAGTATGGATTATGATCAGAGATTAAGGGAGCTAGGGCTTTACTCTTTGGAGAGAAGGAGGATGAGAGGAGACATGATAGAGGTGTACAAGATATTAAGAGGAATAGACAGAGTGGACAGCCAGCACCTCTTCCCCAGGGCACCACTGCTCAGTACAAGAGGACATGGCTTTAAGGTAAGGGGAGGGAAGTTCAAGGGGGATGTTAGAGGAAGGTTTTTCACCCAGAGTGTTTGGTGTGTGGAATGCACTGCCTGAGTCAGTGGTGGAGGCAGATACACCAGTGAAGTTTAAGAGACTACTAGACAGGTATATGGAGGAATTTAAGGTGGGGGGTTGTGTGGGAGGCAGGGTTTGAGGGTCGGCACAACATTGTGGGCCGAAGAGCCTGTAATGTGCTGTACTATTCTATGTTCTATGTTGAGAAGCCTTTTATATCTGCTGTTGTCACTTGTAGCATATATCCTGGCTGCTTTTCCAGAAGCCTGTATATAATTCATAATTCTTTTCATCATTGTAGTTTGTTAACTCTACCCACAAGGATTCTACATCTTCTGATGCTCTGTCACCTCTTTCTCAGGATATGCTTTCATGTTTTACCAACAGATCCACACCACTCCCACTGCCTACCTGCATCTCCTTTTGATACAATGCATATCCTTGGATGTTACACTCCTAACTATTTTTTTCAACCACGACTCTGTGATGCCCACAATGTCATACCTGCAAATCTCTAACTGTGCTACAAGATCTTCTACTTTGTTTCGTACACTGCGTACATTCAAATACAAAACCTTCATTCCTGTATCAAACACCCTTTTCAGTTTTGTTCCCCGTTTTACACTACAATTCATCCCACTGACTGCTATTTTGCTCTATCATCTTCCTGTCCTTCCTTGCAATCTCACTACACACTGCCTCTGCTTGTTAACCAATAGCCCTATCACTCTGGTTCTCATCTCCCTGCCAAGTTAGTTTAAACCCCCTTGAACATCTCTAGCAAGCCTGCCCACAAGGATATTGATCCCTCTCAGGTTGTTAGAGAATTTAGTACTGATCAAACACAAAGACCTTGAAACTAGTTACTGCCTTTACTTCGTGGACAATGACTCCACCAATGCAAGGTTACAGCTCACATTTATACAGCAAATCTAATCACACGGTTGCTGCAATTTACACAAAATTAGCATCTATACAATGGTACCTCATTAATCAGAGCACAAACAAGCCATTAATCATGTTGCCTCTCAGATGAGGGGGCAACAGTTCCACATTAAGGACATGATCTATGTTAGTACAAGTAAGATAGACCCATTCTGCTTCTTATCATGTTTATCCCATGATTCTATTAACCCTTAGTCCTCAAGCTTAATATTTCTTCCACACAGGTTCAAGTGTAACCCATCCCTTTTGTACAGGTCATATTTTCCCCAGAAGAGATCCCAACGATTCAGAAATCTGAAACCCTATCCCCTGTACCAGTTTCTCAGCATTCCATTCATCTGCCTAGTCATCCTATTCTTACCATCACTGGCACGTGGCATAAGTGGCAATCCAGAGATTGCTATTCTGTCGGTCCTACTTTTCTGCTTTCTACCTAGCTCCTTGAATTCTCCCTTCAGGACCTCCTCCCTTTTTCTATGTCACTGTGCCAATATGTACCAAGACTTCTGACTGCTTAGCCCCTCCCCCCCACCACCACCTTTACAATGTCTTGGACTCAGTCTGAGATATCCCTGACCCTGACATCCGAGAAGCAACTTACCATCGGGGTGTTTGTATCGCATCCACAGAATCTTGTGTTTGCTCCTCTAACTATGGAGCCCTCTATCACTGCTGCAGTCCTCTTTTCCCCTACTTCCCTTCTGAGTTGCAGCACCAGACTCAGTGCCCGAGACTTGGTCGATGTGGCTCTCCTCCAGTAGGTCATCTCCTTCAATGGTATTCAAAGTGGTACACTTATTATTGAGGAGAATAGTCACAGGGGTGACTATTGCATTGGCTCCATATTTCCCTTCCCTCTCCTGACAGCCAACCATTTTCCTGCCTCCTGCAACGTAGGTGTGATCATCTCCCCATAGCTCCTATCTATCATCTCCTCAGTTTCCTGTATGAGCTGAAGGTCATCAAGCTTCTGCTCCAGTTCCTTAACATGTTCTCTGAGGAGCTGCAGCTTCGTGTTGTTATACGGGAGGCTTGAGGTCTCCCAGAATTCCCACATCTCAACTATCTAGAGAAGACAAATCTCATAGTTGCATGCATACTTTGATAATAAAATAAACTTTGAACCTTTATTTAGAATACAACACAGCCCCTGGAGCTATCCTCATTGCTCTAACTCTATACTAACAGACAAAGAATGGAAGAAGAGAAGAAGAAGAAGAAGAAGAAGAAGAAGAAGAAGAAGAAGAGAAGAAGAAGAAGAAGAAGAAGAAGAAGAAGAAGAAGAAGAAGAAGAAGAAGAAGAAGAAGAAGAAGAAGAAGAAGAAGAAGAAGAAGAAGAAGAAGAAGAGAAGAAGAAGAAGAAGAAGAAGAAGAAGAAGAAGAAGAAGAAGAGAAGAAGAAGAAGAAGAAGAAGAAGAAGAAGAAGAAGAAGAAGAAGAAGAAGAAGAAGAGAAGAAGAAGAGAGAAGAAGAAGAAGAAGAAGAAGAAGAAGAAGAAGAAGAAGAAGAAGAAGAAGAAGAAGAAGAAGAAGAAGAAGAAGAAGAAGAAGAAGAAGAAGAAGAAGAAGAAGAAGAAGAAGAAGAAGAAGAAGAAGAAGAAGAAGAAGAAGAAGAAGAAGAAGAAGAAGAAGAAGAATCATCTTACAAGATACTTAACTTGCCCAAGCCTGATGAGTCAAAGCCTCCCCACTCTAACACTGGTCCATTCCAACTGTGGCCGTTCCACCTTATTTTTATTTGCCTGAGCCTAAACACAGGACAGTTAACAATGACCAATTAATCTACTAACTGGTATGTGTTTGGACTGCGGAAGGAAACTGGAGCACCTAGAGAAAACCTATACATTCCACCAGAGAGACATAAAGGCTTCTTACAGTACTGTATTAGTAACCGACTCCTTAGAGCAGGTTAGAAGGTCGGCATCACAGGGTGGGCCAAAGGGCCTATACTATGTTATAATGTTCTAAATATTGCTGAGAAAATCATTCACTTTGACCTTGGTAATATTGCTTGTACCCAAGAATATTTCCACTTATTGAATTATAAATGATAAAAGGTTAAGTGAATCATTAACACCGAGTGATTCTGCAGATTCTGGAAATCCAAAGCAACACACACAAAAAAATTGGAAGAACTCAGAAGGTCAGGCAGCAGCGTTGGAAATCAATGAACAGTTGACGTTTTGGGCCGAGACCCTTCTTCAGGACTGGAAAGGAAGAGGGAAGATGTTAGATAGGGGAGGGGAAGGAGGATAACTAGAAGGTGATAGGTGAAACCAGGTGGATGGGAGAAAGGGAAAGAGGAGCGGGAGGTGAGAAGAGGTAAGAGACCAGAATGGGGAATAGAAAAAGAGGGGAAGGGAATGGAAAATTTTTTTTCACTGCAAGGAGAAATCAATATTCATGCGACTGGGTTGGATTCCAGATGGAATACAAGGCGTTGCTCCTCTACAGAGAAGAGGCCATGGACCAACATGTTGAAACGGGAATGGGAATTGAAATTAAAATGTTTGAGCACAGGGAAGGTTCGCTTTTGTTGGATGGAGCAGAGGTGCTCAATGAAATAGCCCCCCAATTTACGATGAGTCTCACCAATGTAGAGGAATTGTCTCACCAGTTGGGAGCGACAGGCATAATAGATGACCTCAACAGCTTCACAGGTGAAGTGTTGCCTCACCTGGAAGGACTGTTGGGGGCCCAGAATAAAGGTGATGGAGGAGGTGAATGGGCAGCTGTAGCACTCTAGCCATTAAAGGCAAGGGAATCACAGAAGCAGAGGGTGTGGGGAATTGTTTGATGGTAGGATCCCTTTGGAGATGGCAGAAGTTGAGAAGAATGATGTGATGGATATGAAGGCTCATGGGGTGGTAGGTGAGGACAAGTGGAACTCTATCACTATTAAGGCAGTGGGAGGATGGGGTAGGACAGATATTCAAGAAATGGAGGAGACGCAGCTGAAGGCAGCATCAATGGTGGAGGAAAGGAAACCTAGACCTTTGAAGAAGGAGGACATCTCCAATGTTCTGGAAAGGAAAGCCACATCCTGGGAACAGATGCAATGGAGATGAAGGAACTAATTAAAGAGAATATTTTAACTGGAGACAGTGTGAGAAGAGGTTTAGTCAAAATAACCGTGGGAATTGGTAGGTTTAGAAAAGATGTTGGTCAACAGTTTGTCTCCAGAGATGGATTCAGAGACATCGAGGAAGAGGTTGGAAGTGTCAGAAATGGATCAAAGGTGTCTGTTTGTTTTTATCCTGTTTGTTCTGTTATTGGCAAAACAATAAAAATAAAGTTTAAAACAAAGAAAGAAATGGACCAAATGAATTGAAAGGCTGAGTGGAATTTGGAGGCAAAGGTGATGAAATTGACGAGCTCAGCATCGGTGCATGAAGCAGCTCAAATACAGTCATCAATGTAGCAGAGGAGGAGTTGTGGAGCATTACTGGGGAAAGCCTGGAACATGAACTGTTCTATGTAGCCTACAAAAAGGCAGGTATAGCTGAGGCCCATGTGGGTTTCCATGGCTACCCCTCGAGTCTGGAGAATGTGAGAGGAGGTGAAGTAAAAATTGTTGAGGGGTGAGGACCAGTTCGGCCAAATGGAGAAGGGTGTGGGTGTAAGGGAACTGGTTGGTTTTTTTATTGAGAAAGAAGCAGAGAGCGTTAAGGCCTTCTTGATAAGGGAAAGGAATGTACAGGTTCTGGAGATCCATGGTGAAAATGAAGAAGACAAGGCCAAGGAATTGGAAGTTAGTGAGATCAAGAGCGTGAGAAGTGTCAGTGAGTTCAGTGAACTCACATTTCTTGAGTTTGCCAGCATATCCACAATGTCCACTGGCAACCACCTGTACTGCCTACTGTGAGCAGTGTCCTCTGTTTTTCCCGTTCGGCTATTATCTTCTCTTTGTTGTCAACCAAATCTCCAGAAGTTCTTTTCAAGGCATTGTTGCAAAGAAGAGTAACAAATATTAAGGTAAGAACAGAATTTACTTTATTCAACATCTGATACAATAAGTTGTGGTACATCTGCTGTATATCTCATTGCCAGTTCTACATCTCCACCCCAAATTCTAGTGCCCTCCTCCGATACAGGTGATTACCTTGACAACCTTTCTTGCCATTGCACTAAACCCTTTCTGATTCCTCTCCAAGTGCTGGCACAGAGCTCTGTTGAAAAAGCTGGAACATGATTCTGTTTAAAATGAGTGCATTTGAGCTCATTCTACAGCTGTTGCCATGTCATTATTAGTGTCTACTCAGCACTGCCAGGACAGGAATCCTAATACCAGGAATTACCCAGCGAGGGTTGGAAACTCTCATCTGGATATAGTATGCACTTGTATAAAAATACGTAACTCTACATTACGTAAATTTTACTTCACTATCTTTTAATTGATGCTCCGTGAATATTTCTCTCAGTGTACTTACAACTTACAACTTACAACTTCATTTTCATGCCATTTGTTTTAATTGTTACTTAGTAGATTTTGCATGCTCAGCTTAAATTCAGAGGTCACTTTATTAGGTACACTAGCACACCAACATGTTCATACAATTATCTAATCAGCTAATCATGTGGCATCACCTCAGTGTATAAAAGCATGTAGACATGGACAAGAGATTCAGTTGTTGTTCAGACCTAACATCAGAATGGTGAAAGAAATGTGATCTGAATGTGGAATGGTACCAGATGGGATGGTTTGGGTATTTCAGAAACTGCTGATCTCCTGGGATTTTCATGCACAACAGTCTTTAGGATTTTGCAGAGAATGATACGAGAAACATAAAACATCCAGTGAATGTCAGTTCCAAGTGTAAAAGTGCCTTGTTAATGGGAGAGGTCAGAGGAGAATGGACAGGCAGACAGTAATGTAGCTGACAGGAACTCAAGTAACCACTACAATGTCATAACAGTAATGTGCAAAAGAGCGTCTCTGAACGCACAGCACATTGAACCTTGAAATGGATGGTCTACAACAGAACAAGACCATAGACATACACTCAGCAGCCACTTGATTAGGTACAGGAGGTACTTAATAAAGTTGCCACTGAGTGTAATTGCTGTGCTTTCCTTCCAAATAATACAGTCAGTAGGGTTCAAAGCCCTTTTTTTTTAAAACAAAAATTAGAATGTTATTTTCTTTAAACATTAGTTTGCTCTTTTACTTGTTTATTAACTGATTCTCCCATTCAGTTTCTTCTTCACTTATTAAAAAATATATCAAAAATAAGGGCAGTTTGTAAAGACAAAATGCCATCTTGTGAAAATATCTTTTATTTGGTTCAACAAGGTTGCAAAACTGACTGCAGTGACATCTGCTGACAGAAAAGGAGACTACAGCTCTAGATTCAAAAAATTTGAATTTTTTGCTCCAGTTTTTAAAAACATTGAAAATACAGTACCCCAATTTATTCCTCTATTCTTTGTCATAGATCATCTATAATATCAATGTTGTATTGTGACCTCCACAGTAAAAAATTCTTACCTTGATATAAATGGCTGATACCTGGATCAAATCCATTTAATTGTTCTCATCTCCATCTTGATCATGTTCTTGATAATTATTGCTTATTTATGATTTTTTTTTCTTTTTGCATTTGCACAGTTTGTTGTCTTTGGTAAACTGGTTGTCTGTCCTGTTGGGTGTGGCCTTTCACTGATTCTATTACAGTTATTGGATTTACTCTGTATACAAGTAAACAAATCTCAGGCTTGTATATGGTGACATACAGTATATGTACATAGGTAATAAATTTATCAATGGCAATTACTATCTTGTGATTTAGGACAATCAATATACAGTGGATTCTGGTTAATTGGGACATATCGGGACCAGCATATTTTCCAATTCAGTGGTTGCTCCAATTAGCTGAAGTTTCAGGGAAATAGTTCAAAACGTATATAAAAAAGACTAACTAACTGAGTAACAAATTATATATTTAAAGAAATACACAACAAATTAGAACACTACTGATAGTACTATAAACTATGTATTAGTTCTGAATAGTTACCAATGGAGGAATTCATCCAGTGTACGCTACAGTGTTCTTTTGATTGATTGCAAAAGAACAAAATTAGCACAGACACCCAGTGCGGGTAATGGATTGCCTTCGTATAATGCTTTTGATGCTTCCCCCTAATATTCATTTTCATTGTAATATTCCAGATGATTGTTGATGCCTTTAAATTACTCACATTTCCTAACATGTTGAAGTAGTGAAATACTGTAATTTAATTTTCACTCTTGGCCATTGCTGGCATCTCTAAGCTTGAATGCTTGAAACTACACTGAGCAAAACAGTTTGGAGTTGTCTTATTGCTTATTTTTCCACCAACTGTCAGTGACAAAGATCACTGCATTTTGAACACGAACACCTACAACTGATACTATTTAAAAACTGTTCACTCTGAGCACAATGTAGTGTCCAACAGCAACACAAGTGTGCATGACTGACTCTAGTTAGAAACTGTTCAGCAACAGTCTTCAGCCTGAATTAAATGGCATAGTGTCTCAAATAAACAAAGGGAATCCCAGCTATTTTGTCGATCAGTTTTCTGTTCTTTAAGAGTTGTCTCAAATAAGCAGCTCTTAAATTAACCAATTGCCTCCAATTAACCAATGGCCCAATTAGCAGGAATCCGCCATATTTCCGGAAGAAATATGAGTTATAGAGAATAAAGACAATGAATTGAAGGAAAAACAGAAAGAATCACAATAAATTTATGTTAACAGTATAGTGGCTAAATTACTGGACTCACATCCGGATTGTAACATGTGTTCAAATTCCAACAGGCAGCTAGTTACTTTAAATTAAAGTAAGTAAACAAATCATGAATAAGAAGCAAATATCACCAGTAAACATCAAAATTGTTTTAAAACCCACTTGGGTCACCCAAGTCCTTCTCAGAAGGAAATTCATAATCATAACCTTGTCTGGCTTACAAGTAACTCTGTATAATATAGCTGAGTTCAAACTACCTTCTGAATAACTTAGCAAACAACGCAGTTTGGTAGCAATCAAGGGCAAGCTGTAAGTGATAATGGTGACTTCACTCCACGAGCAAATAAACTAAAATGAAAGATTATGCCTGGTTCTAGGCAGGGGGTGTACATTTCACATTCCATCTCACGACTGTTGAGAAGGATATCAATTCTCATGGCTTTTGGTTCTCACACCACATCTAGAGCGTACTGCCTGCTTCTTCTATTCTCTGTTCATTTGCTCCATGGTGCTGCATTGTTACAGCAGACATCCTTCCTCTGAGTCATTTCACTGTGTATGTTTCTTGCATGTTCAACACTGGGACCTCCAATATTCACGACTTCTTGACATACTTCCACTCTGATAGCATCTGGAATACAGAAATTAGATTGTAATAGCTTTAGCTTGTTCCGAACCCAACAGTGCAACTTCCAGAAGGACCAGGCCACCATTTGTTTTCTGTAAAGTCAAAAAGGTGCAATATCAGCAATTAATACCTCCACTTGTGGATAAAGATTACCTTTACACTCTGGTGGTCAATTCTAAATGCAATACCCTCAAAGGGTACAACCTCCAAAACTGATACGACAACTCTTCCTGAGTACATCACAAAATCTTGATCCGTGTCACACAGAAGAAAAATGGCAGCATGTGCAGAGGATTGCTGATGTTTGAAAGTTTTTCTGAATCACAGAACATCTTGCCCTGAAAATATATCATTCTGAAGGATCTATTAATCCCCCAACACCTCCATTTAAAAAATTCTTATCCTTGCATTTAGCCATCTAAACAAGATATTCTGAAGTTTTCACCACTGTCCTGTAAGGTGACCCTTACAGCATACCACCTTGTCTAACCATTTCTCTCTGGCTAACCTCCCATCACTTAGTGTGTCAGAGGGCAGAAGTGAGCGTAGTTTCTATTGTCAAGGAGAAGGTGTTTGGGAAGCTGAAAGGTCTGAAAGTAGATCTATCACCTGGATCAGATGGATTACACTCTGGGGTTCTGAAAGAGGTAGCTGAGGAGATGGTGGAGGCATTAATAATGATCTTTCAAGAATCATTAGATTCTGGAATGGTTCCGGAAGACTGGAACATTGCAAATGTCATGCCACTCTTTAAGGGAGGAAGGCATAAGAAAGGAAATTATAGGCCTGTAGCCTGACTTCAGTGTTTGGGAAGATGTTGGAGTCCATTATTAAGGATGAGGTTTCGGAGTGCTTGGAGGCATTTGATAAAATAGGCCAAAGTCAACATGGTTTCCTTAAGGGGAAATCTTGCCTGACAAATCTGCTATAATTCTTTGAGGAAATAACAGGCAGGATAGAGAAAGGAGAGTCAGTGAATGTTGCTTACTTGGATTTTCAGAAGTGTCGCACATGCTTAACAAAATAAGAGCACGTGGTATTACAGGAAAAATACTAGTATGGATAGAAGATTGGCTGAATGGCAGAAGGCAAAGAGTGAAAATAAAGGGGGACTTTCCTTGTTAATTGCTGGTGACTAACAGTGTTCTGCAGGGGTCAGTGTTGGGATCACTTCTTTTCATGTTGTATGTCAATGATTTAGATGGCAGAATTGATGACCTTGTGGCAAAGTTTGTGGACGAATCAAAAATGAGTGGAGGGGCAGGAAGTGTTGAGGAATCAGAGAGGCTACAGAAAGACTTAGACAGATTAGGAGAATGGGCAAAGAAGAGGCAAGTGGAATACAGTGTAGGGTAATATATAGGGTAATGCACTTTGGTGGAAGGAATAAAGGCATAGACTATTTTCCAAAAGGAGAGAAAATTCAGAAATCAGAGGTGCAAAAGGACTTGGGAGTCCTTGTGCAGGATTCCCTAAAGGTTAACTTACAGGTTGAGTCATGGGTAAGGAAGGCAAAGGAAATGTTAGAATTCATTTTAAAAGGTCTAGAATATAAAAAGAAAGATACAAACAGAAATAGCAGGGGCTCTGACAGAAATATTCCAAATGTCATTAGAAACGGGGATGGTGCCAGAAGATAGGCGTATTGCTCATGTGGTTCCATTGTTTAAAAAGGGTTCTAAGAGTAAACCTAGCAATTATAGGCCTGTCAGTTTGATGTCAGTGGTGAGTAAATTAATGGAAAATATTCTTAGAGATGGTATATATAATTATCCGGATAGACAGGGTCTGATTAGGAACAGTCAGCATGGATTTGAACGTGGAAGGTCATGTTTGACAAATCTTATTGAATTTTTTGAAGAGGTTACGAGGAATGTTGAAGAGGGTAAGGCAGTGGATGTAGTCTGTATGGACTTCAGTAAGGCCTTTGACAAGGTTCCGCATGGAAGGTTAGTTAGGAAGGTTCAATCATTAGGTATTAATATTGAAGTAGTAAAATGGATTCAACAGTGGCTAGATGGGAGATGCTAGAGAATAGTGATAGATAACTGTTTGTCAGGTTGGAGGCCGGTGACTAGTGGTGTGCCTCAGGGATCTGTATTGGGTCCAATGTTGTTTGTCATATACATTAATGATCTGGATGATGGGGTGGTAAATTGGATTAGTCAGTATGCAGATGATACTAAGGTAGGTGGCGTAGTGGATAATGAAGTAGGTTTTCGAAGCTTGCAGAGAGATTTAGGCCAGTTAGAAGAGTGGGCTGAACGATGGCAGATGGAGTTTAACGCTGAGAAGTGTGAGGTGCTACATTTTGGTAGGAATAATCCAAATAGGACATACATGGTAAATGGTAGGGCATTGAAGAATGCAGTAGAACAGAGTGATCTAGGAGTAATGGTGCACAGTTCCCTGAAGGTGGAATCTTATGTGGATAGGGTGGTGAAAAAAACTTTTGGTATGCTGGCCTTCATAAATCAGAGCATTGAGTATAGGAGTTGGGATGTAATGTTAAAATTGTACAAGGCATTGGTAAGGCCAAATTTGGAGTATTGTGTACAATTCTGGTCACCGAATTATAGGAAAGATATCAACAAAATAGAGAGAGCACAGAGAAGATTTACTAGAATGTTACCTGGGTTTCAGCACCTAAGTTACAGGGAAAGGCTGAACAAGTTAGGTCCTTATTCTTTGGAGCGTAGAAGGTTGAGGGGGGACTTGATAGAGGTATTTAAAATCATGAGGGGGATAGATTGAGTTGACGTGGATAGGCTTTTTCCATTGAGAGTAGGGGAGATTCATACAAGAGGACATGATTTGAGAGTTAGGGGGCAAAAGTTTAAGGGTAACACGAGGGGTAATTTCTTTACTCAGAGAGTGGTAGCTGTGTGGAATGAGTTTCCAGTAGAAGTGGTAGAGGCAGGTTCGGTATTGTCATTTAAAGTAAAATTGGATAGGTATATGGAAAAGGAAAGGAATGGAGGGTTGGGCTGAGTGCGGGCCAGTGGGACTAGGTGAGTGTAAGTGTTGGCATGGACTAGAAGGGCCGAGATGGCCTGTTTCCGTGCTGTAGTTGTTATATGGTAATGCTGAGGCTTTATACGACATTGATCAATACTTGTGAGTATTGTGAGCAGTTTTGGGCCCCTTATCTAAAGTGATATGCTGGCATTGGAGAGGGCACAAGGAGTTTCACAAGAATGATTCCTGGAATGAAAGGGTTAACATATGAGGAGCATTTGATGCCTCTGAGCCTGTACTCACAGGAGTTTAGAAGTATGAGGGTGTATCTCATTGAAACCTATGGAATATTGAAAGGCCCAGATAGAAGGCTGTGAAAAGGATGTTTCCTACAGTGGGTGAGTCTAGTTACAGAGGGCATGGCTTCAGAATAGAGAAGTCCCTTTCATTCAGAGATGTGGAGGAATTTCTTAATTCAGAGGGTGGTGAATGTGTGGAATTCATTTCATGTGGAAGGGCATTCAGGACACCACCAACTACAGGACAACATCACCTGCCCGTGCTGGTGATGCCTCCCTCCCAGATGCATTGAACAACTTCTAAGCCTGTTTTGAGGTGGAAAATGATATGGTGGCGAGGAAGACACCATGTCAGATGCTGTGTCTTACCGTGGCTGATGTGAGGAAAATTATATGCAGGGTCAACCCACGGAAGGCTGCTGGACGAGACAATATTCCTGGCAGAGTGTTCAGAGGATGTGAAGACCAGCTGGCAGATGTTCTCACTGACATCTTCAACATCTTCCTTAGCAGCGCCACCATTCCAACGTGCTTCAAGGGCACCACCATTGTCCCCGTGCCGAAGAAGTCCTTAGTGTCCTG
Source organism: Hypanus sabinus (assembly GCF_030144855.1). Taxonomy (NCBI): domain Eukaryota; kingdom Metazoa; phylum Chordata; class Chondrichthyes; order Myliobatiformes; family Dasyatidae; genus Hypanus; species Hypanus sabinus. Next base: position 23,229,089 of record NC_082710.1, on the reverse strand, counting down.
CCTCAACGTCTACTATCCCATTGCTCTCACATCCATCATCATGAAGTGTGTCGAGAGATTCATCATGAGGCACATAAAGACACTGCTGCCCCCCTCACTGGACCCCCTGAAGTTCGCGTATCATCTCAACCGTTCAACTGATGACGCCATCACCACCACCCTCCACCTGGCCCTCACCCACCTAGACAAAACAGACACATACATTCGAATGCTGTTCATAGACTTAAGAGCACCAAATTTCTTGGTGTTCACCTGATGGAGAATCTCACCTGGTCCCTCAACACCAGCTCCATAGCAAAGAAAGCCCAGCAACGTCTCTACTTTCTGCGAAGGCTGAGGAAAGTCCATCTCCCACTCCCCATCCTCACCACATTCTACAGGGGTTGTATTGAGAGCATCCTGAGCAACTGCATCACTGCCTGGTTCAGAAATTGCACCATCTCGGATCGCAAGACCCTGCGGCGGATAGTGAGGTCAGCTGAGAAGATCATCGGGGTCTCTCTTCCCGCTATTGCAGATATTTACACCAGACGCTGCACCCGCAAAGCTAACAGTATTGTGAAGGACCCCACGCACCCCTCACACAAACTCTTCTCTCTCCTGCCTCCTGGCAAAAGGTACAGAAGCATTTGGGCTTTCACGACCAGACTGTGCAACAGTTTCTTCCCCCAAGCCATCAGACTCCTCAATACTCGTTCAACATCTACATGATTTATTATTATATTATAATTTGTCCTCTACTGTGCCTATTGTCTCGTTTATTAATTATTGTACTGCCCTGCACTGTTTTGTGCACATTATGTAGTCCTGTGCAGGTCTGTAGTCTAGTGCACTTTTTATGTTATTTTATGTAGTCTAGTGTAACCTTGTGCTGTCTTACATAGTCTAGTGTAGTTTTGTGTTGTTTCATGTATCACCAGGGTCCTGGAGGAACGTTGTTTCATTTTTACTGTGTACTGTACCAGCAGTTTATGGTTGAAATGACAATAAACTTGACTTGACACAGACGGCTGTGAAGGCCAAATCGTTGGGTATATTTAAAGTGGAGGTTGATGGGGTCTTGATTATTCAGGGCCCCAAAGGTTACAGGGAGAAAGCAGGAAAACGGTGTTGAGAAGTCAGTCGTGATAGAAGGCAGATTTGCCTGATGAGCTAAAAAGCCAAATTCTACTCCTATGTCTTATAGTATTACGGTCCTCGTCTGACTATATCTCAGAGAATGTCAATATTCTACTTTATATTATGTAAATTCTTGACCTTGCCAATGTTTGACGGTGAGGAAACAATTGTTTAAAATAACTGTACTTTGATGAAAATATTGCAAAGACTGCCAAGTACCAAGGGACTTCATTACAATATCATTAAATATGCCAAAAAGCATGGCCAATACTTTAAAGAATAATCCAGGAGATGTTAAATTTTGCAAAGCAAATATGCTGGTCATATCAAGTTCTTTCATTACACCTTAAATATATATTTGACTTCTATAGTTATAAACAACAAGGATACAACAAAATTAAACATTTACTGAACATGTGCCCCTGAATACAGCATAGGAATCCCATGCCCTCGATATCTTTCAGACTGACTATATCCCAACTAATACAGAGTAATTGAAATCCATCATTATTACTACCATAGTCCTTTTCCAATTATTTTCAATTTGTTTTACGAGTTGACTCAGATTGTTTGGAGGCTCATAGTATACACCCAACAGTGTGCTTGTCCCATTGTTGTTCTTTGGTTCAACTAACAATGCCTCATTTAATGATACTTCTAGGAGACCACCTCCAATATGGTTGCAAATGACCAATGTTGCTACCAACTTCCTTGCCTGAAAACTGGGTAACTGGAATGTTAAGTCAATACTTGTCAGTCTTCCTTTTGAACTTCTGTTTCAAAAATGCTAAAATATTATATTTTGAAGTGTGTATGTGCCCTCTGCCAACCGGCTCTGTTCACAAAATTACCAGCGTTTAGATATATACCACTGAGCACAGTCAGGCACCTTCATTGAGAATTTTTAAAATATTCCTGCGCTGCCTACCAGGCTTTCTCTCTCATTTTTAAAACTGCATTACCAAACTGCTTTCCTCCCATAGAGACAAGTGTTCAGGTTTGATGCACCATTAATAACTCTCAGAGACAGGAGGTGAATGATAGGCTTTTATTAGCAGCAAAACGGAGCACGGCATCTCGGAGACTGAGGGAGGAGCAGTGCCTCCAATTGCCTTTATACAGGGGTCTGTGGGAGGAGCCACAGGAGCAGTCAGCAGAGGGGCGTGTCCAGACAGGTATACATAGTTTACCACATTCACCCCCCCCCCTTTTTTTAAAAGAGAGTCCCCACGGGACGAAGTTTCTTACAAGTATATTTACAGGTTAAGTCTATCAGGTAGTTGAGTCTGTCGCTGCGATCTACGTAACGCCAGTGGTGATTGCACCAGTGACGGTGGTTGTCCTGGCTCTGGCCTGACTTGAGGTGCCAGCCCGTTAGGCATCAGTAATCCTTCATGCGTGTGCGAGGCGCCCAGTATGGGAGTGTCGTGAGGAGTCTGCGTAGGGCTTGGTGTGCGCGGTGTCTCGTGGGTATATACCTCGGTGGGTACAGGGTTCATAGTCACCGTGGAGTGTTCGGGGTATGGGTCTGGTGCTCCTGCGGGCGCCAGGTCTTGGACGGAGACCGTGTCCTCCCGCCCATCAGGTAAGACCACGTAGGCATACTGGGGGTTCGCATGAAGTAGGTGAACCCTCTCGACCATCGGGGAGTATTTATTGCTCCTCACATGTTTCCGGAGCAGCACTGGCCCTGGGGACGTCAGCCAAGCCAGTAAGGTGGTCCCAGTGGCAGACTTCCTGGGAAAAGAAAAGAGTCGCTCGTGAGGGGTGGCATTGGTGGACGTGCATAACAGGGAGCGGATGGAGTGGAGTGCCTCAGGGAGGACCTCCTGCCAGCGAGAGACCGGCAATCCCTTTGACCTAAGGGCTAAGAGTGTGGCCTTCCACACAGTGGCATTCTCCCTCTCTAACTGTCCATTCCCCCGGGATTATAGCTCGTGGTCCTACTAGTAGCAATACCCCTAGCCAGCAGGTACTGGCGCAGCTCGTCACTCATAAACGAGGACCCTCTATCACTGTGGATATAGCAGGGATATCCGAACAGAGTGAAGAGCTGGTGCAGGGCTTTTATGACGGACGTGGCTGTGGTATCGGGGCAGGGGATGGCAAAGGGGAACCGCAAGTACTCGTCGATTATGTTGAGAAAGTAGACATTGTGGTCAGTGGAGGGAAGGGGGCCCTTAAAGTCGACACTCAGTCGCTCAAAGGGGCGGGTGGCCTTGATAAGTTGTGCCTTTTCAGGACGGTAGAAATGCGGTTTGCACTCAGCGCAGACTTGACAGTCCCTGGTCATCGTCCTGATTTCCTCAAGGGAGTAAAGCAGGTTCTGGGTTTTCAGGAAATGGTAAAGTCGGGTGACCCCTGGGTGGCAAAGATCTGCATGGAGGGCGTATAGCCGGTCGAGCTGCATGCTGGCACACGCTGCTCCCCGGGATAGGGCATCAGGGGGCTAATTGAGCCTTCCAGGCCGGTACAGGATGTCATAGTTGTAGGTGGAGAGTTCTATTCTCCACCTCAAAATTTTATAATTTTTGATTTTGCCCCACTGTTGGTTGCTAAACATAAATGTAACTGAGCGCTGGTCAGTCAGCAAGGTGAAACTTCTGCCGGCGAGATAGTGCCTCCAGTGCCTAATAGCTTCTATATGGCCTGGGCTTCTTTCTCCACTGCGGAGTGCCGAATTTCAGGGCCCTGAAGGGTACGAGAGAAGAATGCTACTGGCCTTCCTGCCTGATTGAGGGCAGCAGCCAGTGCAAAGTCGGAGGTGTCACTCTCTACTTGGAAGGGAATGGTCTCGTCCACCGCATGCATTGTTGCTTTGGCAATGTCCCCTTTAATGCGGCAGAAGGCCGCGCAGGCCTCGGCTGAGAGAGGAAATGTGGTGGACTTGACCAGGGGCGGGCTTTGTCTGCGTAGTGAGGGACCCATTGGGCGTAATGAGAAAAGTAGCCCAGGCACCGTTTGAGGGCTCTGAGGGTGGTGGGAAGAGGGAGTTCCAACAGGGGGCACATACGGTCGGGGTCAGGGCCAATGAGTCCATTCTCTATGACACACCCAAGGATAGCGAGTCGGGTGGTTCCGAACACACACTTGTCTCTGTTATAGGTAAGGTTAAGAGCTTTGGTCGCTTGGAAAAATCGTTGGAGGTTGGTGTCGTGATCCTGCCAGTCGTGCCGCAGATGGTGATGTTATCCAGATATAGGAACGTGGCCTTCAGTTGACACTGGTCCACCATCTGGTCCATTTCCCTCTGGAAGACAGTGACACTATTCGTGACACCGAAAGGGACGCGCAGGAAGTGATAGAGCCTGCCGCCCGCCTTGAAGGCGGTGTAGGGGCGGTCCTTCGGGCGGATGGGGAGCTGATGGTAAGTGGATTTCAGGTCTATGGTCGAGTACAGCTTGTACTGAGCTATCTGATTGACCATATCCGCGATGCAGGGTAGGGGGTACGCGTCAAGCTGCGTGAACCTGTTGATGGTCTGGCTATCATCCACGACCATCCTGTTTTTCTGCCCGGTCTGAACAACGACCACCTGGGCCCTCCAAGGACTTGTGCTTGGCTCAATAATCCCCTCCCTGAGCAACTGCTGCACCTCCGACTTAATGAAGGCCCTGTACCCTGCGCTGTACCTCCTGTTTTTAGTTGCCACAGATTTACAGTTGGGGGTCAGGTTGGTGAACAGTGGTGGGGGAGGGATCTTGAGGGTGGAGAGGCTGCAAGTGGTGTCAGTAGCGTGGCTGTTGGCATGGTGTTGGGTGGGATGTGCGGGTCGGTGTGTGTGTGGTCAGTAGCGGGGTATGCAACAAGGTCCCACAGAACTGAGGATTTCTGACAGTGATTGTCATACTCCATTGTCACACTTTTCAGGTGGCTCTAGAAGTCCAGCCCCAATAGCACAGGGGCACACAGTTGAGGCATGACCAGTAACGCAAAGTCCCGATATTCTATGCCCTGCACAATGTCGCTACACAGCACCACTGGATGTCTGTGGAATGCGATCCAGAAGCCATGGTGACCCTCTGGCTTACTGGCTGTGTCACGAGTCCACAGCGTTGCACCATGTCCAGGTGAATAAAACTCTCAGTGCTGCCCGTGTCAAACAGGCAGCTAGTCTTGTGCCCCTCCACCAGGATGTCCATCATTGACTTTGCAAGCTGGTGTGGAGCACTTTGGTCGAGGGTTACGGAGGTCAGAGTTGAATTGCCATCTTGGTGCCCGGTGAGCACCCATGGGTCGGAGGCGGGGCGAGGTGGCCCTTCTTTCCGCAGCTGGAGCAGGTAGCCTCTCAGGCTGAGCAGCATTTTCGGGGGTGCTTCTTGAGTCCGCAGAAGTAACACTGCACGGACTTGTGACTGGCAGCAGCCGTGGTCAATTCACCGGCAGGTTGCGGGGACTTCACGGACTCGTGACTGGCAGCAGCCGAGGTCGATCCGCCTGCGGGTTGCGGGGACTTCACGGACTTGTGACTGGCAGCAGCCGAGGTCGATCCGCCGGCGGGTTGCGGGGACTTCATGGACTTGTGACTGGCAGCAGCCGAGGTCGATCCGCCGGCGGGTTGCGGGGACTTCACGGACTCGTGACTGGCAGCAGCCGAAGTCGATCCGCCGGCGGGTTGCGGGGACTTCACGGACTCGCGACTGGCAGCAGCCGAGGTCGATCCGCCGGCGGGTTGCGGGGACTTCACGGACTCGCGACTGGCAGCAGCCGAGGTCGATCCGCCGGCGGGTTGCGGGGACTTCACGGACTCGCGACTGGCAGCAGCCGAGGTCGATCCGCCGGCGGGTTGCGGGGACTTCACGGACTCGCGACTGGCAGCAGCCGAGGTCGATCCGCCGGCAAGTTGCGGGGTCTGCAGCGTCCATGAGGCCGGCGGGAGATCACGCGCCTGGTCAGCGACAGCATCGTGCAGAGCGGCCTCCAGCGTGTCGGCCAGCTCGATCGCCGAATGTAAGGTAAGATCGGCGCGTTCCAGCAACCGCTGGCGCATGTACACTGACCTGATCCCCGTAACGAAGGCGTCTCTTACTAGCAGCTCCGCATGCTGTTCCGTCATCAGTCCCCTGCAGTCACAGGCCCGCATGAGTGTCTGTAGGGCCCGGACAAACTCCGCACTCGACTCTCCGGCCCGCTGCCGCCGTGTCGCTAAGCGATGTCTTGCGTAGATGGTGTTCACCAGCCACTGGTATTGCCTTTTGAGGGCATCCATCGCACCCTGGTAGTCCATTTGGTCCCTGATCATGGAGTAGACCCTTGGCCTGACCCTGGAGAGGAGAACCCTGTGCTTTGTGGCAGGATCGGTCACATGAATCTCCTCTAGGTACGATTCCAAGCGTGCTAACCAGAGTTCGAAAGTGTCGCCAGCTTCCTGGGATTGAGGGTGGAAATCCAATCTGTCGGGTCGTAAAATGCTCTCCATGTTTTAAAATTGCTGCTAATAAAATTGATGCACCATCAAAAACTCTTGGAGACGGGAGGTGAATGATAGGCTTTTATTAGCAGCAAAATGGAGCACAGCATCTCGAAGAGGGAGGAGCAGTGCCTCCAATCTCCTTTATACGGGGGTCTGTGGGAGGAGCCACAGGAGCAGTCAGCAGAGGGGCGTGTCCAGACAGGTATACATCATTTACCACAAGCTTCAAATTCCCTGGCCAAGCTTCTTTAAACTTTCATAGCAGCAAATCTGTAAGGATTTAATAGCCCTGTTCTCCTGCAAGTTATCTGATCTGTATTGTTCCATACTGATCCCAAAGTCCTCAGAATCTAATACTCTTCCACCCGCATCATCTCTTCAGAAATTTCTGTATCTATTGCTCTCCTGACCCTTTTCCTCTGCACAGTTGTACCTTTTATGGTATTGTGGCCAGAAATCTGGCTGCTAATCCCAAAAGAGATCTCTCCCCTATCAATATTCAGAAGTGTGTTCTGACTAGAAAGCAAATCGTAGATATAAGATGATGCGGATGCTGGAAATCCAGAGTAACACACACAAAATGCATGAGGAACTCAGCAAGTCAGACAGCATCTGTGGAGAGGAATAAACAGTCAAGTTGATGTTCCGGTGAAGGGACTTGGCCTGAAATGTGAACTGTTTATTCCTTTTCAAAGATGCTGCCTGATCTGCCGAGTTCCTCCTCCATTTTGTGTGACTAGAGAGCAAGTTGCAAGGATGTGATGTTGAAACTTTGTAAAGCACTGGTGAGGACTCACTTGGAGTATTTTGAGCAGGTTTAGGCGCCTTATCTTAGAAAGGATGTGCTGAAACTGGAGAGGGTTTCAAAGGAGGTTCATGAAAATGATTCCAGGATCGAATAGCTTGTCAGATGAAAAGCATTTGATGGCTCTGGGCCTGTATTCAGTAGAATTCAGATGAATGAGGGATGACCATATAACTATATAACAATCACAGCACCGAAACAGGCCATCTCGGCCCTCCTAGTCCGTGCCGAACTCTTAATCTCACCTAGTCCCACCTACCCGCACTCAGCCCATTACCCTCCACTCCTATCCTGTCCATATACCTATCCAATTTTACCTTAAATGACACAACTGAAGTGGCCTCTACTACTTCTACAGAAAGCTCATTCCACACAGCTATCACTCTCTGAGTAAAGAAATACCCCCTCGTGTTTCCCGAAAACTTCTGCCCCCTAACTCTCAAATCATGTCCTCTTGTTTGAATCTCCCCTACCCTCAATGGAAACAGCCTATTCACGTCAACTCTATCTATCCCTCTCAAAATTTTAGATACCTCGATCAAATCCCCCCTCAACCTTCTATGCTCCAATGAATAGAGACCTAGCTTGTTCAACCTTTCCCTGTAACTTAAGTGCTGAAACCCAGGTAACATCCTAGTAAATCGTCTCTGCTCTCTCTCTAATTTATTGATATCTTTCCTATAATTCGGTGACCAGAACTGCACACAATATTCTAAATTCGGCCTTACCAATGCCTTGTACAATTTTAACATTACATCCCAACTTCTGTACTCAATGATCTGATTTATAAAGGCCAGCGTTCCAAAAGCCTTCTTCACCACCCTATCTACATGAGACTCCACCTTCAGGGAACTATGCACTGTTATTCCTAGATCTCTCTGTTCCACTGCATTCCTCAATGCCCTACCATTTACCCTGTATGTTCTATTTGGATTATTCCTGCCAAAATGTAGAACCTCACACTTCTCAGCATTAAACTCCATCTGCCAACGTTCAGCCCATTCTTCTAACCGGCATAAATCTCCCTGCAAGCTTTGAAAACCCACCTCATTATCCACAACACCTCCTACCTTAGTATCATCGGCATACTTACTAATCCAATTTACCACCCCATCATCCAGATAATTTATGTATATTACAAACAACATTGGGCCCAAAACAGATCCCTGAGGCACCCTGCTAGTCACCGGCCTCCATCCCGATAAATAATTATCCACCACTACTCTCTGGCATCTCCCATCTAGCCACTGTTGAATCCATTTTATTACTCCAGCATTAATACCTAACGACTGAACCTTCTTAACTAACCTTCCATGTGGAACTTTGTCAAAGGCTTTGCTGAAGTCCATACAGACTACATCCACTGCCTTACCCTCTTCAACATTCCTCGTAACTTCCTCAAAAAATTCAATAAGGTTTGTCAAACATGACCTTCCACGCACAAATCCATGCTGGCTACTCCTAATCAGATCCTGTCTATCCAGATAATTATTAATACTATCTCTAAGAATACTTTCCATTAATTTACCCACCACTGATGTCAAACTGACAGGTCTATAATTGCTAGGCTTACTTCTAGAACCTTTTTTAAACAATGGAACCACATGAGCAATACGCCAATCCTCCGGCACAATCCCCATTTCTAATGACATCTTAAAGATCTCCGTCAGAGCTCCTGCTATTTCTACACAAACTTCCCTCAAGGTCCTGGGGAATATCCTATCAGGATCCAGAGATTTATCCACTTTTAAATTTCTTAAAAGCGCCAGTACTTCCACCTCTTTAATTGTCATAGGTTCCATAACTTCCTTACTTGTTTCCCACACCTTACACAATTCAATATCCTTCTCCTTAGTGAATACCGAAGAGAAGAAATCGTTCAAAATCTTTCCCATCTCCCTCGGCTCCACACATAGCTGACCACTCTGATTCTCTAAGGGGCCAATTTTATCCCTCACTATCCTCTTGCTTTTAATATAACTGTAGAAACCTTTCAGATTTACTTTCACCTTATTTGCCAAACCAACCTCGTATCTTCTTTTAGCTTTTCTAATCTCTTTCTTAAGATTCCTTTTACATTCTCTATATTCCTCGAGCAATTCCTTTACTCCATGCTGCCTATATCTATTGTAGACATCCCTCTTTTTCTGAACCAAATTTCTAATACCCCTTGAAAACCATGGTGCTTTCAAACCTTTAACCTTTCCTTTCAACCTAACAGGAACATAAAGATTCTGTACCATAATTTCACCCTTAAATGACCTCCATTTCTCTATTACATCCTTCCCATAAAACAACTTGACCCAATCCACTCTCTCTAAATCCCTTCACATCTCCTCAAAGTTAGCCTTTCTCCAATCAAAAATCTCAACTCTAGGTCCTGTCCTGTCTTTCTCCATAACTATATTGAAGCTAATGCTATTGTGATCACTGGACCCGAAATGCTCCCCAACACATACATCTGTCAGCTGACCTATCGCATTCCCTAACAGGAGATCCAACACTGCCCCATCTCTAGTCGGTACTTCTATGTATTGTTGCAAAAAACTATCCTGCACACATTTCACAAACTCTAAACCATCCAGCCATTTTACAGAATGAGCTTCCCAGTCTACGTGTGGACAATTAAAATCTCCCACAATCACCACATTGTGTTCAATGTGTTGACCTCATTGAAAACTATCAAACGTTGAAAGGTCTTGATGGAGTAAATTTGGAGGGGCCTTTTCCAATGTGGGAGAGTCTAAGACCAAAGGATACAGTCTCAGAATAGAGGGCTGTCCTTTCAGAACAGACATGAGGAAGAATTTCTTTAGCCAGCAGGTGGTGAATCTGTGGAATTCTATACCACCGGCAGCTGTGGAAGCCAAGTCTTTATGTATATTTAAGGCAGATGTTGATACATTTATGATTGTTCGGGGCATGAAGGGATTCATGGAGAAGACAGGAGACTGGGGCTGAGAGGAAAATTGGATCAGCCCTGATGAAATGGTGGAGCAGACTCGATGGACCAAATGGCCAAATTCTGCTCCTTTATCTTATGGTCTCATAGTCTGATCAAAATCTGAATTGTGTTCTCTGCAGAAGCAATATTCCATGGAACAGGACCCTGTTGCACTCTCCATACCTTTCGTCTTACTTCTGAGAATTGTAAATCAGAAAGATACCCTCCTTCAGGTAGAGTATTACGGATGGAAATTCATTAAACACATTCAAATGATATAGATTGTGCTTTGGACTTTGGTGAAATTAATTATGATATGTATTAGGCAGGAAAGGAGAGTTGAGGCCGAAGTTTAGGCCAGTTCTATTGAATGTCTATTGAATGATGAAACAGGCCTCATGGCTGTTCGTTTCTTATTGTCTGTTCTTCAGTGATTTCTTTATGCCTTAGGTATAGGATCCAACAATAGATAACCAATGCAGTATACGGTTTCATTATTTTACAAGTTCTCTTTCCAGTAGCAATATAAATTTCATAATCTAGTTCATGATATCAATGACAACTGTTCTTTTTTTTGTAATTTATTTTTTTATTGAAGTTCATCATACAAACATTTCCATAAGATGTATTTCAGACATTGTACATATATATCATATAATCATATACATCACAAAATCTCCACAAAGTATTTATCTGGGGTATACACTTATAGAAAAGAGTGGAAAGAAAAAACAAGCAAAAGGAAAGAACTATGTACAAGTAGGGAGTGATCTTTTTTTTACAACAGATTCATTGATTTGTGAGAATAAAATCAGGCCTATGAGCCATTATGTAGTTAAACCATTTTTCCCAGCTTATGATTAACAGATGCTGTTATCTTCTCCATTTTGTAAATGTCCATTGTAATTTCCATCCAGATATTTAAAGTTGGGCTCTCCTGTAATAACCATTTCCGAGTAAGAGTCTTTTTACCAGCCACCAACAGTATATTCATTAAATATTTATGTCTTTTTCAACCATTCTTGAGGTATATATCCAAAATATATGGTCTTACTCTCCAAGGGTATTTCACATTTATATATGTCTTGTAGGGCATTGTGTATCCCCCTCCAATAGTTTTTGATAACAGGGCAGTCCCAAAAAATATGATAATGATTTGCATTTTGTTTTCCACAATTTCTCCAGCAAACAGGGAGGTTATTATCATAATGGGATTTCTGAGAGGGTGTAATAAAATATCTTATCAAGTTTTTCCATCCAAACTCCCTCCATTTTTGTGAATTGGTACACTTCCATTGATATCTCCATATTGTTGTCCATTCTTCCTCAGATATAATTATCCCTCCTTCCTTCTCCCATTTTGTTTTAATGTATGAAGTCGAATGTGTTTTAAGATTTGACAACCCCTTATACATGCTTGAAATGATTCTACTACCATTATCTGAATTATATGCTTTTCTAAAGAGCTCTATCAAGCATGTATTTGCCCTGGTTACATTTTTAAGCGTCTTATTAACATACTGTCGGATTTGTAAATACCGATAAAAATCTTGTTTTTCCAATAAGTGTTTCTCTTTAAGCATTTCAAAACCGAACACGACTTTTCAATGAAAGAAAAGGAACCAGTAATAAGTTCTAAAGGATCTCCTTCAGTTAAGGTCTGAGTCTGAACTTACCAATGATAACAAAGGAGGACCGTAGATGAAGGCCTCAAACTCCAGACTCTCTAAAGACGGGTCTCCAAATACTAGGCCTCGAACTCTGGACTCGTTGACTCGTGTATCTAGGGACCCTTGTGTCTGCTGCCTGCATGGAACTCTGATCCCGGAAACCACCGACAACTCAATGACTTGTGGGGGTGGGGTGGGGGGGGAGGGGAGTGTGGCACTAGCTCTTGACCTTGCTGGTCTGCTGGCCTGACATCTGACCATAAAAGTCTTTCATCACGTCCATGTTGCTGGCCTTTGGGCCCTCGAGCACAGAACAAAGGCCTAGTCTCTGACCCGAACTCCAAATCCCACACATCCTCATCCATGAATCCTAACCTGACCCCGAATTCCACCTGGCTCAGCTAGTTTGTAGGCACTACCATCCCTACAAACCCTAAAAATCAACTAAGTCTGAGCCACAACCTCAATGGAGACGACACCATCTTGACTGGAGCACTGCCATCCAGTTATCTGGCAACTCTTCTTTTGTTGGAGAAGATTAATTCATGGAGAGGGGATGAGGATTGATTGAATAAGATCCTGGACTCACTGGTATTCAGAAGACTGTGAAATGCAAATTCTGAGAGGATTTATCAAGTGGATGCTGTTTGGGGGGAGCAAAGATTCAGAATGAGAAGCCAGCCATTTGAGACCAAGATAAGGAGAAATATCACTGTTAAAATGTTTATAAATCTGAATTCTCTACCTCAGAAACCTGTTGAAATCAATTGGTTTATTGAATTTTAAGAAATTAAAAATATGGGAAAGACTTTCCAGGCCTGATGAAGGGCCTCAGCCCAAAACGTTGACTGTTTATTCATTTTCATACACGTTGCCTGACTTCTTGTGTTCCTTCAGCACTTTGTGTGTGTTGAAGATGTAAGATCAGCTATGATCTTAATGAATGATGGAATAATAGAGCATACTTCTGCTCCTATTTTCTACAAATCTTTTCAAAGCCTCTTCTATTTCTTCTCTTTGCTTACTTTGCATTACCAGACCTTTTAAGTGCTCATCTTGAGCAGTGGAGTTCCTTATTGTACCAAACCATCTATTTCTGAAAGATGAAAGAAGTTTACCTCATGAATTTCTTGGCTCTACTCTTCAAAAGCAATTTAAATGTTGCATACTGTAATTACCTCCATCATTAAGGGTTAACAACGTTGCTGAAATTTTTATTACCTTAGAGTTTCCAATTGCTTTAACAAGCTCAAGCTTGGTCATCGTGTTACAAATGCTCCTGGCATTCATACGGATGCATCTAATATAGTTAAGGTAATCCTTCCTAACATTCCATTCTTAATTGATCTTTCTGCTTTGGATGCCAAATCTAATTTCCTTATAATATGTATAGCCCGATGGGAGTTCGGAGAGCTGGGTTAAGCACAATAGGCAGTGATTTAAACAGAGAGAGGTGAAATGGGCTAAAAGTTCTATATCTGAATGCACAAAGTGTCAGAAATAAGGCGGATGAGCTTGAAGCTCAGGTGCCAATGGGTAACTATGATGTTGCTTGGATAATGGAGACATGGCTGCAGGGAGATCAGACCTGGGAAATGAATGTACAAGGGTATACGTGCTATCGTAGGGACAGAAATGTGGGCAGAGGGGGTGGGGTGGCCCTGTTGGTGAGGAATGAGATTCAGTCCTTTGCAAAGGGGGACATAGGATCAGGAGAAGTAGAGTCTGTGTGGATAGAACTGAGGAACAGTAAGGGCAAAAGGACACAAATGGGTGTTGTCTACAGGCCACCAAACAGTAGCATGGATATTGGGTGCAAGTTGAATGGGGAGTTAACATTGGCATGTGGCAAAGGTAATGTCGCAGTAGTTATGGGGAATTTCAACATGCAGGTGAACTGGGAGAATCAGGTTGGTGTTGGACCCCAGGATAGGGAGTTTGTAGAGTGCCTACGGGATGCATTCTTGGAACAGCTTGTACGAGAGCCGACCAGGGACAAGGCTATTCTGGATTTAGTGTTGTGCAATGAACAGGATTTGATAAGCGATCTTGAAGTAAAGGAGCCATTAGGAGGTAGTGACCATAATATGATAAGTTTTTATCTGCAATTTGAGAAGGATAAGGGCAGATCGGAGGTGTCAGTGTTGCAGTTGAACAAAGGAGATGATGGAGCCATGAGGGAGGAGCTGGCCAAAATTAAATGGACGGATATCCTAGCAGAAAATACAGTGGAACAGCAATGGCAGGTATTCTTGGGACTAATGCACAAGGTGCAAAATCAGTTCATCCCCCGGAGAAGGAAGGATTCAAAGGGGGGAAAGGGGCCACAGTGGTTGACAAAGTAAGTCAGAGATTGCATAGCATTAACAAAAAGGAAGTATGACAGAGCTAAGGTGAGTGGGAGGACAGATGATTGGGAAATTTTTAAGGAACAACAGAATTTAACTAAAAAGGCAATATGGGGAGAAAAAATGAGGTACGAATGCAAGCTAGCCAGGAATATAAGGGAGGATGGCAAAAGCTTTTTTAGGTACGTGAAGAGAAAGAAGATAGTTAAGAACAATGTTGGGCCCTTGAGGAATGAATTGGGTGAAATTGCTATGGGAAACAGAAATGACAGAAGAATTTAATAAGTACTTTACATCTATCTTCACTAGGGAAGACACGAGCAACCTCCCAGATGTATGGATGGGCCAAGGACATAGGGTAACAGAGGAAATGAAACAGATTGACATTATGAAGGAAATGATGATGAGTAGACTGATGGGACTGAAGGCTGACAAATCCCCAGGTCCAGATGGTCTGCATCCTAGGGTACTAAAGGAGGTGGCTCTGGAAATTGCGGATGCATTGGTAATCATTTTCCAATGTTCCTTAGATTCAGGATCAGTTCCTGAGGATTGGAGAATGGCTAATGTTATCCCACATTTTAAGAAAGGAGGGGGGGAGAAAACAGAGAACTATCATCCGGTCAGCCTAACATCAGTGGGGAAGATGCTAGAGTCCATTATTAAAGGTGAAATAGTGGCATATCTAGATAGCAGTGATAGGATTGGGCTGAGCCAGCACGGATTTACGAGGGGCAAATCATGCTTGACTAATCTATTGGAGTTTTTCGAGAATGTAACCAGGAAGTTAGACAAGGGAGATCCAGTGGATGCAGTGTACCTCGATTTTCAGAAGGCATTTGATAAGCTCCCACATAGGAGATTGGTGGGTAAAATCAGAGCTCATGGCATTGGGGGAAAGATATTGACATGGATAGAAAACTGGTTGGCAGATAGAAAGCAAAGGGTAATGGTGAATGGGTGTTTCTCGGAATGGCAGGTGGTGACTAGTGGGGTGCCACAGGGCTCGGTATTGGAACCACGGCTGTTTACGGTTTATATCAACAATTTAGATGAAGGCATTGAGAATAACATCAGCAAGTTTGCTGATGATACTAAGCTGGGTGGCAGTGTGACATGTGATGAGGATGTTCGGAGAATTCAGGGTGACTTGGATAGGCTGGGTGAGTGGGCAGATACTTGGCAGATGACGTTTAATGTGAATAAGTGTGAGGTTATCCACTTTGGGAGTAAGAACAGGAAGGCAGATTATTATCTGAATGGTGTAGAGTTAGATAAGGGAGAAATACAAAGAGATCTAGGAGTACTTGTTCATCAGTCACTGAAGGTGAATGAGCAAGTGCAGCAGGCAGTGAAGAAGGCTAATGGAATGTTGGCCTTTATTACAAAAGGAATTGAGTACAAGAGCAAGGAAATCCTTTTGCATTTGTACAGGCCCCTGGTGAGACCACACCTGGAGTATTGTGTACAGTTTTGGTCTCCAGGGTTAAGGAAGGACATCCTGGCTGTAGAGGAAGTGCAGCATAGATTCATGAGGTTAATCCCTGGGATGTCTGGACTGTCTTACGCAGAGAGGTTAGGGAGACTGGGCTTGTACACACTGGAATTAAGGAGATTGAGAAGGGATCTGATTGCAACATATAAGATTATTAAGGGATTGGACAAGATAGAAGCAGGAAATATGTTCCAGATACTGGGACAGTCCAGTACCAGAGGGCATGATTGAGAATAAGGGGTAGGTCATTTAGGACAGAGTTAAAGAAAAACTTCTTCTCCCAGAGAGTTGTGGGGGTCTCGAATTCACTGTCTTGGAAGGCAGTAGATGCCAATTCTCTGGATGCTTTTAAGAAGGGGCTAGATAGGTATCTTATGGATAGGGGAATCAAGGGATATGGGGACAAGGCAGGAACCGGGTATTGATAGTAGATGATCAGCCATGATCTCAGAATGGCGGTGCAGGCTTGAAGGGCCGAATAGTCTACTTCTGCAGTATTGTCTATTGTCCATTGTCTATGTGCTTTGTTTGGCACCACCACTCCACCCTATCCCCAAAAGGAGCTGAGTTAGAAGCAGCCCCACAGAAGTGCTCATTTTGCATGCATACACATGCAAATAGGAACACTCACCAGTCCTCATGATCTTTGGAAATTATGGGCTATAGTGACTTTCCAACCAATAGTTAACATGTCACTCCAGGTTTGTGTGAATCAGTAACTCAGCGCTGTAAGTTGTTCTGTCAGCCGGTCATTCTTATTCCAAACTTCTGGTTTGATAGTTGGATCTTAAAGGAACTTTCCTTGCAGGGAATTATAAATTACTTAAAATAACAGTCTGAGTCCCAGCGACTCAGAGTTACAACTTCTGTCTCTAAGACTACCAAGATCATGAAAACGGTTGGAAAGAAGTAATACACCCAAGGACCCACTCCAGCAAGCTATACAGTGACTGAAACTGTTCGCTCGAACACCTTTGTGGACAATTTGGCAATGCTTTCCTCAGCTGGATAGCGAAAATATATAGATGAGGAACTGTCAGCTGGGGAAAAGTCTGGAATAGGGTCACTGCTCATCAGATTCAAAGTCATTGATAGTACAGTGGCAGTAGTAGCAAGTGTGTATCATTCAAAAGGCACTGTTTTAAGTGAACAAACTTATGCCACAGTAATAGCCAAGAATGCTGAATAGGTCTGTCTCTCTGATTGTCTATGTGTCTGTTTTCAATATCTGATACTTTTCATTGTTGAACATTAGTAACTCTAGATGTTTTTCAATTCTAAGCATATTTCCTACAGATAAAAATGTGAATGACCTGCCATTATATGCTATATTTTCAGGTTTTTAAAAACCAAATTTGGAATATATGTTATATAACCTTTTCAAATGCATATGAATAGGTCTTTAAATGACTATTGTTAAAATCCAGACATCAAATTAATTCAAAGTTTCGATGTGCATCTGCATATAATTTAAACATTGGAATGTTGAAATTATGAACTTGTGATTTATCGCAGTGGTTCCACATTTAGAAAGGTTTGTTACTAAGCACAGTCAATGATATCATCTGTGTATTGAGGGAGAGAAATGCTTTTAGATGGTTGCTAGGGTTTGTGTTGTAATAACCACCTTGAAAAGCATTTGAGCCATTAAAGCAGAGCTCTCAGCTTGACAGGTCAAAATGATGCAGTGTGATTGTTAAGGCTGCAGCCTTGTCAGAATTTTGTGCCTAGGGATCAGGGACATTTACAAGTAAAATGCAACCTCTCAAAGGCTTGCCATGGACACCAGGCGATTTAACAAAATATGTCGCTCACAGAGAAACGATGCTTGGGTAGTTGCCAGTGGGAAGGTCAGAGAGGTCCAGAGGTTGAATTGAATTCTGTCTCAAAGGTCAATGTAAAACTAAAGTACTGTGTAATAAAACTCTAACATGGAATTCTGTCGCAAGCAATTTCTATTACACATTCATTATTAATGAATGTTTAAAGATTTTTTTCATCCACTGCACAGAAAGTAAAACTTTCCACACATTTTCGAGCACATTAAGTGCTCAAAAGATCATGCAGTTTAAAAAATCAATTTACAACCTATTTCCAGGGAGATTTTTTTTACTTTTACACAGAAAGTCCGGGGTCAAGCTCCACTCAGAGGTTTAAGCACATAAACTAGGTGGACACTCAAGTATATTGCTAAGAGAGCAGTGATTTGTTGGAGATGCCATTTATCAGCCTGGATGTTAAACAGAAGGCCTGCCTAACCATTCAGACATACATAAAAGATCCCAGGGCATAAGTTGAGAAAAGTCGGAATACTTCCACTATTCTGGCTTGCAATTCCCCTTCTTAAAGGGGTAAGTGGTGAAATAATCACATTTGCCATTGGGATTTTGCTACCATGTTCTAAAAATAACAGGGAGTACACTTGATCTTTTTAATTAAAGGTGAAATATTTGAGGTTTTTTTCATGACTTGTGAGGAACTGAATAAATGGAAACACTTTCTTTTTTTTTATCTTATTCCAGTAGTGGATGTCACAAAGTAATGTGACAATAAATCTTTCTTATTTAAAGCAAATATTGGGATAGAGCCTGCCATTGTGCTACATGATTTAAAGATGATTGCTCATTCAGTTACCTGAACTATAATAAAGTCGTACTATATTTGTCTTCTTGTTACATGCTGTACTCTATTTTGTACATGCAGTATAGCAGTAGATTAAAAATGGATTATTACTGACTATATTGAAATGAATGTTAACATTGATTTTTTTTAAAAGCTTGAAAATAAAGAAACAGAAAATGCTGAAAATCTTTCAGTAGCTGAAGACAGAATAAAACAACTCAAGCACGGCCTTTCAACTGAGCTGAAAGGAGAAAGATAATCAAGTATTCTAGATAAGTTGAAAGAAAAGCTTACCTAACAAAATACAATTTCACAGAAATAAATGTCTTGAATGGCTTGCAACAGATGGTCCCAGGTGGGGTTGAGAGGGATAATAAATCAGCCACGATCAAATGGCGAAGCAGACTCAATGGGCCAAATGGCCTAATTCTGTCCTATGTTTTACGGTGAGCTAAAATAAAGCATGGATGAAATAAAAGAATGAATAATTAATGATAATACAAGTGACAGATAGCTTCTGACACCAAAATTTAGTTCATATGCTAAGGGTCATTGGTTTGCAATGAACTTGGTTGAAAATTTGTAGCTAATATGGGTTTGCCAGTGGTATGACAATGAAAGGAGGGGTTAATATGATAAACTGCAACTAAGATTTCCTTTCCTATTGCAAAACATCTATTCTCAGCCCTTTTCTTTTTCTCAACTACATGCTACCCTGTAACAATTCGATCTGAATTCATGGCATCAGATTTTACATATAGTGCAGTATATGGCAGTGGAACCAATTATCACACTCTTCATTACTTCTTTCAATCTCTTTCAGAGGAGCTAAAATTCCTTTCATAAAATGTAAACACAGGAAAGATGAAAGCCATCATCTTTCAGTCACACCCTCGATACCCTCATTGTGGATTTCATCACCGCTGCTTTTGGATGAATCAGGCTATTTGAGGTGTTGCCACACCACAGGAAGGATGGAGAAGATGAGAGGCAGAAAAGGTTCACCACTACGTTGCTTGGATTAACTATAAGCAGAGGCTGGACAGTCTTGGATTGTTTTATCTGGAGTGTCAGTGGTTGAGAAGTGGACAAAGTGATGGGAGGTAGTGATTCTTTTTCCCAGGGTGGATATGTAAACAACTAGCATTTTTCTTGGTGGTGTAGGGCAGGGTGAGAGGGCTTGGGGGGGGGGGTGGAAAAGAAATGTTACAGATGTTAAAACTTAAGGAATAGTAGGTGACTGAAATGTGCTGTCAAGGGAAACAGATATGTCAGTGATATTTAAATAGTTACGTGAATAGGCAGGGGCTGGAGGAATATAGACACTGTGCAGGTGTTTGGAATTAGTATAGATTGGAATGGTAGTCAGCACGACCTCGGGCACAAGGGCGTCTTTCCTGTGCTGTACTGTTCTAAATTCTACTTAAGTAATATTGCCCACATGCCTTTGAAACTTTCATTCATATTATTTTGTCTTCAGTTATGAAGATCCCAAAGCGCTCTTACTCCCCCCCCCCCCTTACATAAATCCATCCAAAACGTTACTATTGGACCCGGTTCTCATTCTCCAACGTAATTTAGATCCCGGTGGCATTGTGGTCCATTCTTTAGCAAAGCTTGTTTAACCTATCTGATTTTAACGCGAATACTCACATGAACCGTCTTCTGCTTTTGAATGGTAAAACTGTCAGGTAACAGGATGTGATTACCATCAGTTTAAACAAACTGTTTACAAATACAATGTCGTCTCTTACACATGTCCCGCGTGATTTCGCTCTCTTTGACATCCTTGACATCTGATTCCTTGACATCTGTCAGAGCTTTTTCAGGCACTGTTTTCTTAATCAGGCTAGTTTATTATCAGCTGAACACTATTGCCGCTAAGTAAACACTTCAGTTCCTACCTGCAATAAGTGCTTCTTCATTTTTGTTTTGTTTCCAACGACTAGATTTTCTCCTTCAAATGTTTGATTCTCATCAATATTAATGAAGGAAATCTGGGCATCGAATAGTTGGCAAGTTCATCACAAAGCCCGAGAATTGTGTTTTGAATGACCATGGTTTACTATCAGAGTTGTCCTTCGGCTGTCAATGTTTTTGACGCAGTTGGCTGAGTTGTGCGAATTTTTTTCTGGATTGAAAAGTATGATGGTGGCAAAGTTTAAATATTTAAAAAATGCCGTTTCACATCAAGCAGAGGTCAATTATTGTTCAGTGGGAGAACCATGAAGATTGAAAGAAACGTTTATAGGTCTGAAGCACGATCATCTTTCCCTTGCGAAAGGCTGAGTGCAGTTGTCACGCTTGCAAAGTTTGCTGTCATTATCAACCAACAGTATCTTTTGTATGCAATAAACAACTCGGGGTAATTGATTACCGGTGATAAGCAGCAGCCTTTGTCTAACAAAGACTGCAAGCTCCAAGCTGCCAAGCGGCGCGGGTGCGCGCGCGCGCGCCGGTGCCGGGCTCGCGCTCCGTTGCTGCGGGTGAAAGGTGAAGGGTGGCGGCGTCTCCTCGGTTACTGGAGCCGCGCTGGGGTCAAGCGGAGACGCGGTGTGGGCGCAGGAGAGCGGGGGACTGGGAGAGGAACGGAACAACGGAGGCATGTGAAGAGTGGCAGGAAGCGCCGGGGAGACGTCGTTCGGCCGCCGACTGAGCTCCGAGACCGCCGCGGGATGTGGGTCGCCTCGGCGTCAACCCTCCCGGCTCGTGTTTGAAGCCATTGACAGAAGTGGGAGGTGAGGTCCAGCAGAATGCAAGTTGGCAGAGGCAGGCGAGAGACATTCCCTGCGGTTCACCATCTGCTGTCGTGGGGACAGCGACGGTCGCGGGGCAGGTTAATCTCCCAGAATGTAATTTAGAAAAATGATCAGCAATGTTAAATAATGTGTCAACAATTGGCATTTGTGGTTGCTGTAGATGCAAATGTGCTTGCTTCTTGAGGAGCAAACATTCAATTTACCCCTTTGCTATTGTGAAGAGGGGCGTCTGCGGATCGTGACTCGGTCGTAAATTTAGACCATGAGCAATTTAATGTGAAAGTATCTATATCGTAAGAATCGGGAGAAGATCGTGATTTGATTTTGGTCCCTATGATATTCATGAAATCTCTATCATACTTGCGGTGTGTGTGTCTGTGTGTGGAATTATTTAACTGAAGGCTCCTTTTGTTCTTTCAGATCACCCATCCCATCGTTCCACCAGCTCGCCGAACTTACCTGTTGTCGGGCTTGCTTCTACAGCGCTCATTTTAAAGGATACAACAGTTTGCATTGTATTTGTTGCGGCTTTCCATCACAAGAGAGAAAAGATATTCTGCACCTGGTGTTTCATGTTACCAATTGGTACGTTTTCTGTTGTTCAGATATGAAGAAGCGACACGGTGCAATGATATCCTCATCAATGCTTGCTTAACTGGACTTTCAACTCGATGTTTTAAAATCGCGGACGTTCAGAGGACTTTATATCAAGTTTCACTCCCATTTCTTCTAGTTTCAATGC
This sequence comes from Hypanus sabinus, assembly GCF_030144855.1. Classification (NCBI taxonomy): domain Eukaryota; kingdom Metazoa; phylum Chordata; class Chondrichthyes; order Myliobatiformes; family Dasyatidae; genus Hypanus; species Hypanus sabinus. The sequence goes on along the minus strand of NC_082710.1, from coordinate 23,207,172 downwards.
AGCAATGGGTTGCTTCTGCACGACACAGGAAGAATTCTATTGCGAAGTATTACTTTTGGACGAGACTAAGCTTACCCTAACCGCTCAGCAACAAGGAATAAAAGTAAGTTAACCCCAATACAGTTCTCATGGCACCTGCTGATTTACTCTGATACAGTAACGTTTGTAGTTGGGTTAGTTTATTCTGTCAAATTCTTTCTTAATCTGATTCTGTTTGTAACATTCATTTTCGCTTTACTGGGGTTCAGGAAAATGGCAGGGAATGGTTGACCATCTTTGAACATTGAACATAGTACATAGAACAGTACAGGCCCTTCGTCCCACAATGATGTGCCGGCCCTTAAACCCTGCCTCCCATATATCCCCCCCCCCACTTTAAATTCCTCCATATACCTGTGTAGTAGTCTCTTAAATTTCATAGTGTATCTGCCTCCACCACAGACTCAGGCAGTGCATTCCACGCACCGCACCAAAATGGCAGGGAATGACCATCTTTCTTTGTGTTGTTCTATATATATATATTTTATAATATAGACGTGTGCACAATTGTTACAGTTTCTGAACCAGGACATAAACCACTTGGTATTGTCTTCTGTCACCAAGGGAATAGATTATGAATAAAACATTTGTTTTTGTTAATGATAGTGTACTTGCAAAGAAGTGAAACTACTTGGCTGACTCCTGGGCAGTTAATCATGATCAGTGACTGTATGCAGTATTTCCATTAATTAAAACCTTTTACCTATCGCTCCTTTATATTAGCAAACATGAGGAAATCTGCAGATGCTGGAAATTCAAACAACAAAACACACAAAATGCTGGTGGAACACAGCAGGCCAGGCAGCATCTATAGGGAAAAGCACTGTCGACATTTCGGGCTGAGACCTGACGAAGGGTCTAGGCCCAAAACATTGACAGCGCTTCTCCCTATAGATGCTGCCTGGCCTGCTGTGTTCCACTAGCATTTTGTGTGTGTTGCTCCTTTACATTATATTTTTAGTAGGTTTATAGATAGTGACAGCTCTGTGTATTAAGGTGATTATTTCTTGCAAGAACATCAAGCTGAAATGATGCAGGGCAACTTGTGCATTTATTTAAAAAGAAGTCACTCTATCCTCCTACAAATGAATCTCGTCAGTTTGCATATCAGTACCAGCAGAGTGTAACCAAGTACCCCTAGTGTTAGATATCATCAAGGTTGCTGAGCAGAATATACCACAATGGTAAGTTTGGGTTATGGTGGTGACCTTATTCCATTATCTGTGCTATGACCTGAAAACAGATTTTGTGGCATTCAGTAAAATAGGATTGCTGGTTATAAATTAAAACAACATGGCAATTCATGTCATTATTTTGATTGTGGTTTTTTTTAAAAGCTCAGATCATTTGTTGGATGTATGTGCTGTGGCAAGACTATTTAATATTCATTCCTGATTTCCCTTTGACCAATACAGACCAGTAGTCCCATGGTGCTGTCAGGTTTGTAATCCCAGGATTCTGGCCCAGCAACTGTGCAGGAATGGTGAAATGTTTCTAAATAAGGATAATATGTTTTGTGGAGGGGATTTGGAGATCATGAGGTTTCCATATACATACTGCTATTGTCCTAGTTGATAGAGGCTGAATTGTTGGGATGTGTGCTGGAAAAATATTGCATCTTGTTGAAGATTCAGGGTTGCTTAATATAATTTTCAGTACACAAGTGTAAAGGAGGACAAAAATATTGTCACTGCAGATCTGATGCAGCAAAAAAGAAACACAATAAGATAAAACACAATAGATATAAGTACATAAGGTAGCTTGTATACATTGATTGTATGTCTAGAAAGTGACGCTAGGCACAGGAGGTTGATAGTATAGTAAGCCTAAAGTGCACAGAGTAAGTTTTAATAAGGTTTGAGTAAAGCAAGTCACATTTTCCTGGAAGCTATTGGGCTTTCTTCAAGTTTTTGGAGCAGATGTGACTGAATATGGATAGTATTGTTAGAGATGGGGCCAAGTCTCTCTGTTAGCCAGGTCTCAATGCATATTAACAAATTGCTGCATTATTTGAAGATTCATAAAGATAACTAATTATCAGAGAGCCCACACTTTTGACCAGGACCATTAATGAAGCCCTGAAGATGATTGTCCAGGGATTGAGATGTCATGAAGCAATACAACCATCTTCCTCTGAGGAAAGTGTGACAGAGAATTACCGTATATTTTGATTTGTTCACAAATGCAAGGTACTAATTTTGATAACAGTTCAGGTCAATATAAAGGAAAGAATCTGAAAATGACACCCCATTCTAATCATTGTGAAGTCAGGGTTCTTTTGAGTTGCTGTGATTATTTATATGTTTAGAATGTGCGGTCATTTTATATTCCTTGTGTTCCATGAAACTAAATCTTCATACCACAAAGTACTATTAGTGTGCAGTAAAATAAGCACTCTACATTAAAGTGTGAAAGTGCATTTCAAATTTTGGTAGAAATCATTTGAGAATTTAAATCAATTAAAATAATCAATTGAAATGGCCTAGGAATTCTTGTCATTGATTAGAAAGCAGCATGTCCCAAGATTGGTATTGATTTAGCATGTAGTTAGTGTTTCACCTGGTTGAACATGAAAATCATGTAATATTTTTAATCATGTAATTTGTTGCTATGAAGTACACTTTTGGATTAAACAGTTAAATTATGAGAAAATACATAAAGCAAAATTGATAACACTGGTATAGTGCAGTGTTGTAATAGAAATTCTTTCTGGATTGATATCAGCATAAATTTTATGCTTGTAGGGGATGTTCTCAGATGTTACATGGATCAGAGAATCAGGCATGCAGGTTTGTGTATTTAATTTTAGAGACTGATGATCATACAAATTAAGATGGGCATGGATTGGGTTGGATAATTGGTGTGCCCAGTTCTTTCATCAATACTTTTGTCAAATATGATTCTATATCACAGCATAAACTTCCTGAATTTAGTCTCAAATTGCTTTTCATTTGTTTAACAGATGAATGATTCTATTATAAGTAGAATTTGGTGTGAGTGTAATTAAGTGTTCACGCACAATGTGGTACCAGTTTGTATCCTGTTTTGCAGTGAATTTGTCATTAGGGTGGGTTTTGTACAAAGGCATTTTTTGAGAAAAGAAATCTGTTGAAAAAGTTCTATTTATCGTCTGTAAAATGTATAAACTTTTATTTGCTTTTCTATCTTGTTCACCCAATGTTGCTGATCACTGGCCACTGGACATTTTGTTTCCATGAATTCTTTTCTGTATGAAAGTTTTCTGAAAATAATTTGAGCAAATGGTTCTTTTTTTTAAACTCATTATGGTATGCATGGTATCTGTTCAATGTACCCTTAGTGTGATCAAACAAAATTTTATAGAAAGTCAGCAGTAACTCTGTGTACAATGGAATATAATGATGCACACCACATGCTGAGTATTACAGTGCCTATAAAAAATATTCACCCCCCTTTGGAAGTTTTCATATTTTATTGCTTTACAACATTGAATCACAGTTGATTTAATTTGACTTTTTTTTGACACTGATCAACAGCAGAAGACCCTTTCGTGTCAGAGTGAAAATAGATCTCTACAAAGTCATCTAAATTAATTACAAATATAAAACACAAAGTAATTGATTGCATAAGTATTCATCCCCTTCAATTCTGTATTTTATAGATGCACCTTTGACAGTAATTACAGCCTTGAGTCTGTGTGGATAGGTCTCTATCAGCTTTGCACATCTGGAATTTTTCCCCATTCTTCTTTACAAAACTGCTGAAGCTCTGTCAGATTGCATGGGGATCATGTGTGAACAGCCCTTTTCAAGTCTAGCCAGAAATTCTCAATTGGATTGAAGTCTGGTCTCTGACTTGGCCACTCCAGGACATTAACTTAGTTGTTTTAAGCCATTCCTTTGTAGCTTTGGCTTTATGCTCGGGGTCATTGTCTTGCTGGAAAACAAATCTTCTCTCAAGTCGCAGTTCTCATGAAGACTGTTTCATGTTTTCCTCCAGGATTTCCCTTTATTTTGCTGCATTCTTTTTGCCCTCTCCCTTCATAAGCCTTCCAGGTCCTGCTGCAGTGAAATATCCCCACAGCAGGATGCAGCCACCACCATGCCTCATGGTAGGGATGGTGTATTTTTGATGATGTGTGGTACTTGGCTTACGCCAAACATAGCGTTTAGCCTGATGGCCAAAAAGCTCGATTTTGGTTTTATCAGACCATACTTCCAGCTGACTTCAGAGTCTCCCACAAGCCTCTGGCAAACTCTAGCTGAGACTTCAGGTGAGTTTTTTTTCAACGGTGGCTTTGTCTTTCCCACTCTCCCATAAAGCTGTGACAGGTGAAGCACCTGGGCAACAGCTGTTGTATGTGTAGTCTCTCCCATCTCAGCCATTGAAGCTTGTAACTCCTCCAGAGTTGTCGCAGGTCTCTTGGGTGGCTTCCCTCAAAGTCCTCTTCTTATACGGTCACTCGGGTTTTGAATGTGGCCTGCTCCAGGCATACTTGCAGCTGTGACATATTCTTTCCATTTCTGATGATTGACTGAACTGTATACAAAGGGATATTCAGTGACTTGGAAATTTTCTTGTATCCTTCTCCTGACTTCTACTTTTCAATAACCTTTTTGTGGAGTTGCTTGGAGTGTTCTTTTGTCTTCATGGTGTAATTTTTGCCACGGTACTGACTTGCCAGCGGTTGGACTTTCCAGATACAGGTGTATTTTTACTAAATCAATTGAAGCACCTTGCCCACACACAGTGATCTCCATTTAATTAAGTGACTTCTAAAGCCAACTGGCTGCACCAGTGATGATTTGGTGTGTCATATTAAAGGGGGTGAATACTTTTGCAATCAGTTATTTTGTGTTTTCTATTTGTAATTAATTTAGATCACTTTGCAGACATCTGTTTTCACTTCGACATGAAAGAATCTTTTTCTGTTGATCAGAGTCAATAAAGCCAAATTAAATCCACTGTGATTCAATGCTGTAAAACAATAAAACATGAAAACTCCCAAGAGGGGCGAATACTTTTTATAGGCACTGTAGTTTTATTCTACCATGTTCAAATATCAAAGAAGTCATGACAGTTCTATGATGTTTGAAGAAAATTATTCTGACTATTGTGGTTTATCATGACACCAGTGTTAGTGTCATGATCATACAGCACAGAAACAGGCTCTTAGGCTCAAGTCATCTCTACCGACCACAATGCCCATCTAAACTAGTCATGCGTTGATCTAAATGCATTAGATCTATAATCTAAACCTTTGCTATCCACATACCTGTACAAAGGTCCTTTAACCTTTGTTTTGCCTTATTCAATTATTCCAAATCTACCCTGTAAGAGTAAGATCCATTGATGTTCCCAATAGAAATGGTTCAAGTTTAAGTCTTTGTGCTATGGTGAATCTGCTCAGGCGTTTCTTATGGCAAGGCAGTGAAATATTGTTGCATCAAATCAGGAATTTTATTATGAGTACTGCCTTGTAAACTGCTAAAGGTTTGTTCAGTGTACATTGCCTTTCAACGACAGTTACTTCTGGGGAATCAGGCCTGTGGTGGTGAGGTACTCCAAACTCGGTGAAGCAGCAGTAACACATTTGGAGTGTGGGAGGTAGAATTACTTATACAACATTTTCATTCAGATTCTTTTATATTTATGCACTGGTTTTGAAGAGAAAATGATCAATACCTGTGGCATTTTGTAAAGTGAATAATTGTGTAAATATAGGGAGTGAACACAGCTGTAAGGTGAGAATGGAACAGACATAATGAGAACATGCACAGCTCTAGCCAAGTATTAAAAGGGCAGTGAAATGTATATCAGTGACTAACAGAGAGGCAAACAAAAAGGGCATTATATAATTCACAGTTGTTGATGTGAAGATTTGAAAGAACAGCTGATATTGTGGAAGGAAAGTGGTTGGGCATTTAATAGACAATTGCTTCACTGTTTCAAAGGGATGTATAATCTCACAAGGTATAATCTCAAGAAAATCAGTATTGTAGCGGTGTGCTACACGCAGCGCTGAAATAACGACACGGAGTCGGTAAACTGCAGTTAAGGAAGATTTTATTCGAACTTCGCGGCTTAGCTTTAAAGCCTCCCGGATCCCGCCCTCCCCGGGCGCGGATGCTGTAGGAGGCACATATTCACAGTCCCGCACGAGCTTTTCCCTTTGTTAGTGAAGCAGACCTGGCGCCCTTTTGGGACTGGCCTTTATGCCAGCACGCTGGCTATTTGTGAGCCGGTTCGAGTGCACTAGGAAGTGGGTCGCCACATAACCCTCCCCTCCCCCCCAGAACTGGCGATATACCCCCCAACGTCCACAGTCTGGGCTGAACCCTGTTTGGGAGGTAGGCCTCTGCGCAGCGGTGCTGGGAACTCGACCGGTTGCGCCACGTCCACATGGGCCGGTTTGAGGTGGTCTACCGTGAAAACCTCCTCTCTCCCCCCAACGTCCAGCACGAACGTGGACCCATTGTTCCTGAGCACCGTAAACAGCCCCTCGTAGGGCCGATGCCTGCCCCTTCGTACAAACACAAACTTACAGATCTGCAGGTCTTTGGGTACGCAGGTCGGGTTCTGCCCATGCTGCGAAGTGGGTATGGGGCCAGGTTGCCGAGCCTCCTGCATAGTCTGCCCAGAACTGCTGCGGGTTCTTTGTCGTGCCCCCATGGGGCTGGTATGAACTCCCCGGGGACGACCAGGGGTGCACCGTACACCAACTCAGCCGACGAGGCGTGCAGATCGTCTTTGGGCACCATGCGGATGCCGAGTAGGACCCAGGGAAGCTCATCCGCCCAGTTAGCTCCTCGCAAGCGGGCCATGAGAGCCGACTTTAGGTGACGGTGGAAATTCTCCACTAGGCCGTTCGACTGTGGGTGGTAGGCAGTTGTGTGGTGCAGCTGTGTCCCCAAAAGGCTGGCCATAGCTGACCACAGGCTGGAGGTGAACTGGGCACCTCTATCGGAGGTAATGTGGGCCAGTACACCAAAGCGGAACACCCAGGTGGTGATCAGTGCCCGGGCACAAGATTCGGAGGTGGTGTCGGTGAGCAGGACCGCCTCTGGCCAACTGGTGAACCGGTCCACGATAGTGAGGAGGTGCCGCGCTCTGCGCAACACTGGCAGGGGGCCCACGATATCCACATGAATGTGGTCGGAACGCTGGTGGGTGGGGTGGAACTTCTGTGGCAGAGCTCTGGTGTGCTGCTGCACCTTGGCTGTCTGGCAGTGCATGCACGTTTTGGCCCATTCACTGACCTGCTTGCGGAGACCGTGCCAAATAAACCTGTTGGCTACCATCCGGACGGTTGTCCTGATGGAGGGGTGCACTAAGTTATGAATGGAGTCGAAAACACCCCGCCGCCAGTTTGCCAGGACAACGGGATGGGGTTGGCCGGTGGTGACGTCACAGAGTAGGGTCCTCTCACCTGGGCCTACAGGGAGGTCCTGGAGCTGCAAACCGGAGACTGCGGTTCTGTAACTAGGGATCTCCTCATCTGCCTGCTGTGCCTCTGACAGCACCTCAAAGTCTACCCCTTGGGAAAGGGCATGAATGTTGGGGCGAGAGAGCGTGTCCACCACAACATTGTCCTTACCCGAGACGTGCCGGACATCCGTCGTGTATTCAGAGATGTAGGACAGATGGCGCTGCTGGCGGGACGACCAGGGGTCAGACACCTTCGTGAACGTAAAGGTAAGCGGCTTGCGGTCCGTGAACGTGGTGAAGGGCCGACCTTCTAAGAAGTACCTGAAATGCCGAATTGCCAGGTATAGCGCCAACAGTTCCCGGTCGAAAGCACTGTACTTGAGCTCGGGTGGTAGCAGGTGTTTGCTGAAAAACGCCAGGGGTTGCCAGCGACCCGTGATGAGTTGCTCCAGTACCCCACCGACTGCCCTGTTAGATGCGTCCACTGTGAGGGTGGTAGGGTCGTCTATTCTGGGGTTCACTAGCATTGCGGCATTTACCAAGGCTTCTTTCATTTTAATGAAAGCGGCGGCGGACTCCTCGTCCCAGGTAACATCCTTGCCCAGACCCGACATCAGGGCGAACAGGGGGCGCATGATTCGGGCAGCTGAAGGGAGGAAGCGGTGGTAGAAATTTACCATACCCACGAATTCCTGAAGGCCTTTGATTGTGGTGGGTCGTGGAAAATGATGGACTGCGTTTACCTTAGCGGGCAGAGGGGTTGCCCCGTCTTTTGTAATCCTGTGGCCCAGGAAGTCGATGGTGTCGAGCCCGAACTGGCATTTGGCCGGGTTGATTGTTAGACCGTATTCACTCAGTCGGGTGTAGAGTTGACGGAGGTGGGACAGATGCTCCTGACGACTGCTGCTTGCTATGAGGATGTTGTCCAAATAGATGAAAGCGAAGTCCAGGTCGTGTCCCACCGCGTCCATTAACCGCTGGAACGTCTGTGCGGCATTCTTCAGGCCGAACGGCATGCGGAGGAACTCAAAAAGGCTGAATGGGGTGATGAGTGTTGTTTTGGGGATGTTGTCCGGATGCATCGGGATTTGATGGTATCCCCGGATGAGGTCTACCTTGGAGAAGGTCTGTGGGCCATGCAGGTTTGCTGCAAAATCCTGAATGTGCAGCACAGGGTAGTGGTCCGGTGTTGTAGCCTCATTCAGCCTGCGGTAGTCGCCGCATGGTCTCCAGCCCCCTGTCGCTTTGGGCACCATGTGCGGGGGGGAGGCCCATGGGCTATCGGACCTCCATATGATCCCCAATTCCTCCATCCCCTTGAACTCCTCCTTCGCCAGTCAGAGCTTGTCCAGGGGAAGCCTTCGAGCATGGGCGTGGAGGGGTGGCCTCTGGGTCAGGATGTGGTGCTGTATGCCGTGTCGGGGCATGGCTGCTGTGAACTGTGGTGCTAGAGCTGATGGGAAACCCGCCAGGACCCTGGTGAAGTCGTTGTTGGACAGCGTGATGGAGTCGAGGTGAGGGGCTGGCAACTGGGCTGCACCCAGAGAGAATGTCTGAAAGGTCTTGGCGTGGACCAGTCTCTTCCTGGGCAGGTCGACCAGTAGGCTGTGAGCCTGCAAAAAATCCGCACCCAGAAGCGGTTGGGCTACGGCGGCCAGTGTGAAGTCCCACGTGAACCGGCTGGAGCTGAACTGTAGTTGCACAATACGGGTGCCATAGGTCCTTACTGTGCTGCCATTCACGGCCCTCATGGGGACACCTGGTGCCTTGTTGCAGGTGTCGTAACTCGTCGGAGGTAAGACGCTGATCTTGGCACCGGTGTCGACCAAAAAACGGCGTCCCGACCGCTTGTCCCACACACACAGGAGGCTATCCTGATGGCCAGCCACCGTAGCCATCTGCGGCGGCGGGCCCTGGCGTTTCCCGGGAACTTGCAGGGCGAGCTCCAGTGGTGGGCTTCTGTGCCCCACCGCTGGTGATAGAAGCACCAGTGTTCGTTGGGCTCCCCACCCCTGCCTCTGGGGTTAGCGGGCTCTGTGGCTGGGCTAGGTCTGGTTTGCTGCTGGGAGCGTGGCCTGGTGATCTGTGTGACGGACACCCCACTCACCTTCTTGGCTTTCCACAGCGTCTGCCCGGGCTGCCACCTTCTGGGGGTCGCTGAAATCCGCGTCGGACAGCAGCAGGCATATGTCCTCGGGCATCTGCTCCAGGAATGCCTGCTCAAACATGAGGGAGGGCTTGTGTCCTCCGGCCAGAGACAACATCTCATTCATTAAAGCCGATGGAGGTCTGTCCCCCAAACCATCCAGGTGCAGTAAACGGGCAGCCCGCTCACGCCGTGAGAGACCGAAAGTCCTTATGAGCAGGGCTTTGAATTCCGTGTACTTGCCGTCCGCTGGGGGAGACTGTACGAACTCCTCAACCTGGGCCGCTGTGTGCTGGTCAAGGGAGCTCACCACGTAGTAGCAACGTGTGTCCTCTGAGGTTATCTACCGAACGTGGAATTGGGCTTCTGCTTGCTGGAACCACAGGTGAGGTCGCAGCATCCAGAAGCTTGGCAGTTTCAACGAAACTGCATGAACAGATGCGGCGTCGTTCATCTCCAGTCCAAAAATCGTTTGGACAGTCGGGGTCACCAATTGTAGCGGTGTGCTGCTTGCAGCGCTGAAATAACGACACGGAGTCGGTAAACTGCAGTTAAAGAAGATTTTATTCGAACTTTGCGGCTTAGCTTTAAAGCATCCCTGATCCCATCCTCCCTGGACGCGGATGCTGTAGGGGGCACGTATTCACAATCCCGCACGAGCTTTTCCCTTTGTTAGTGAAGCAGACCTGGCCTTTATGCCGGCGTGCTGGCTATTTGTGAGCCAGTTTGAGTGTGCTAGGAAGTGGGTTGCCACAGTATTATAATTTGCTGATACCTGAATTTATTACATTGTTTTTCTTTTGCTTTGTTGAGCATTATGGTGATTTCCTCTTACATGTGATGTGGGTTTTTTTTCTAGAATTTATGTTCCCGGAATTGCTTACACTAAGAGAATTAGTGGGATCAAAAACCAGTGGAAAATCAATTCCTTAAAGATTGAATTATTTGTAGGTGTCAGTTCTCCAATTATTGTAATGTTTCTTTTATTGCTGACTGTGGTGGTGTAATGGAGGACTTCTGGCAGAGGTCAAAATATTTTCCTGAAGGAGTTACTTGGTTATGAATGGAAAGTGAAGGCTTTATTTCAAATGCGTAAACTTAAAAAAACACTTTTTTATGGAGGTTTTAAAATTACAAAAAAATTAAAAAGTTTTCCTTTATTTACCCACCTTCCAGTAACTGAGTTAACCAACTGAACCCTTGTAATTGGCAAAATAACCAGAGATGTATGAGGAAATAGTTTTCCTTGCCTGTTTAGGATTTGCAATGCATTACCTAATGAGACAGGATATAAATATTCTATCATTGGCTATGATGGAAATTAAAGAAACCATTTCTTCTCATTTATTTATTTAATTCCCATCTGATGAGTAATGTAGAATAGTTATCTCCTGCTCTATGAGAAAGTACAATCCGTAGTGAAACATGGAAAGAGGATGAAAGTAGAACTATTTTGATTGGTCTTCAACAAAGCTTATACAGGCTTGCTGAGTAGTTTCCTTCAGTGGTAAAATACAAATGCTGGAAATCCTTAGCAGATGAGACAACATCTGTGGAGTGAGAAACTGAGTTAACATTTCAGATTGAGCTTTTAGCATAATGCATTTGGTGCCCTTTAGTGTTGTGTCTTTATATGTGACATGTTTAATAATCTGAAGGCTGAACTGGTGAAATGTGATGTTTGGTCTGGTCTAGTGTACATCTGAAAAAAGTAAGTTGCTGCTTTTTGTCATTCTTATACTTTCTTCCTGTAAATATTGTATAGTTGCATGTAAAAAAGGCTCTTTTCAATGAGATATATTGGTTTGGGATGTGTAAAGTCTGATGTGCGTACGGGCTACGCCATAGCCTACACCATAGGCCTGATTTATACTACTGTGTAACCCTACGCCGTAGCAAGCATGCGTTGCTGTGACTCTGTCGCTCTTCAATTCACTGCCAAAACGCTAGTTGGTGGTGGGGTTTCTATGCCACTGTGTTGAGTTTCTTCGTGAGAGACATGGATGAGGAAATGCACTTCGAATATTTTCAGATGTAGGCAGGTAGATTTGATGATTTGGTTCATTGTCTCCAACCATTTATTTTGCATCAGTGTACAGACATGGTGGAGAAAAGCAACCGGAAATGCGTAGGAGGAAATGCAATGCTACCAAGCGGAGCAATCACAGTTGTTGTGGTCTGCGTCGCCGCAACATGCGAGTTACTTTTTTTGGGGAGGTGCATGTCATCCTACGGCGTAGGGTACTTGGTACTTATGGCGTACATTTGACGCAGAAGTATAAATCGGCCTAACATTTGACAATTAAAGTTACAAGCAGAAAGGGAGATGATTAAAAACAACTTTGAAAGGCTCTGAAAAGGTTTGTGGAAGTTAAAAATCAATCAAAAATAGTTTTGCATTTGTGTTACTGATAGAAACAAGGGAGGCAAACATTCATCATTTTTGGTAGTGTAAAGTCCTTCAGTACAACTTTCCTTTCCAAATATGTTGGAAAATTGCAGAGAATCTCTTCTTCATGACTCTTAATTGTGTGATTTTTAGAAGATTAAAATCTGTCACGAGCCTTTGTGGCCCATCAGGCCGGTCCTTATGCCGGTTTCCTAATTGTGTGATTGCATTGACAAATTAGTTTATGACATGTGATTTAGTTTGTTGGGCTTGTGATGCAGTCATCCCTTTGTATTGTCACCTTGAATAACCTCAGTGCACTGACAATGATGGAATGGCAAAAATTAGTGCATTGTTTCTGTTTGCAGAGGGGGGTGGATCATAGAAACAGAGTACAGTAGTGTTAGAATGGACAATGGGTATTATATTTCAAAAGGAAATTATATGCAAGGTATTTAATCTGAAAGGCAGAACATTAAATTACAACTGAGAATCCTAAGGGAATGCTATAAATTAAGCCCTGCATTCTGTCTACATTGGGCTCCCAAGCTTTTGTAAGCATGTCATTTCAACTCCCCATTCCATATTGAACAGTTTTTTCTTGGTCTTGTTCATTGTTAATGAAAGGCCAAATATAAACCGGAAGAACAGCATCTTGTATTACGTTTGGATAGCTTACAACCCAATGGTATGAATATTGAATTTTCACATTTCAGGTAACCCACTACCCTAGTGCTCCCCTCCAACATGCAGTACTCACTTGTTCATGTAGCTTCCTTCTTCCCTTTGTTCACTCCTCCCACCTTCTCCCCACTTGATTCCATTTACCCATCACCCCCACCCCATCTGGCTCCATCTATCATATATGCCTCTATCCAACTCACCTCTGCTCAACTGATTCCATCTTCTCATCATTGCCCTTCACATCTAGTTTAGAATGTTTATTATCACTGCCTTTACATAATGTGAAATTTGTTTTGTGACAGTGGTACAGTGCAAAGGCATAAAAAAGACTATCAATTAAAAAATATACAAATAGTGCAAAACAAAAGGAATAATGAAGCAGCATTTGTCAGCGCATGGTCCTTTCAGAAATCTCATGACAGAGGGGAAGATGCTATTCCTGAATTGTTGGTCTTCAGGATCATGTACCACCTCCCTGAAGGATGTAATGAGGTGAGGGCATGACCTTGATGGTGAGGGTTCATAGTCATTGTAACGTTCTCCTTCGCGTGTACTAATAACGCCGAATTCAACGTCGAGATAAACCAGTCAATGAGACCAGATCGCAGTAAGAATAACCATTTACTGTTCACTCTTCACATTAACATATGGTGAAAACTGTTGATAAAACAATACAAGATTGATACAGTATTTGTTCCTTCCTTAATATCACATTTCAATTGTAAATACTTGCAAAGGTGACTATAACTACATTACACTAAGGTGCAGTATACAGGCAGAGTTTACCTGCTCCATTGACTACTTTAAATACACTTCAATGCAAACTATCCGCAACTCTTTAACTAACGAAAGCATAAACATTATCGACCGTCGTTACTTTTAACAGGATCGGCATTAACATCTTAGTTCAATATATCGATTATCTATTAACTTACAGCGTTGCTCTCACTGTGATTTCTAATGCCTGCAAAACAACTTCTGCTCAGGTGTGCCTCGTGGTGAGCCCCCACCCTCGCGTTAATTTCAAACCGGTACTTTCCCACAAGACGCGGCGAAACCGGATGTGACGTCATCGCATGCCGATATATTTTACATGCAATGAATATACTTTAAACGCTTCTAATTCTAACTAGAAAATACTATCGAATGAATTACTAAGCGAAAATATTATAAACTAAATAACTGTCGTAAAGACAGCACAGTCATAGATGCTTTCTTCTTAAAGCACCACCTCTTGAAGATGTCCTCAGTGGTGGGGCTGGCTGAGTCTGCAACCCTCTATTGAAGTGATCAGTTTTTATCTCCCTGTTGAAAATTGCCTTCCATTAATTCTGTGGCTACATTCAATAGCAATGTGTCTAGCCATTTTATTTGTAGATTTTTTCCTTTTGCGTAAAATAATATATTATTTTAAATTCATTTTTCACAGACCCCCCCCCTTTTTAAAGAAACATTATTTTTTCACTATTGGTCATGATATCCCAGGATGTCTGCGTTGGCTGTTTGTTTATCTTGGTATTATGGGATAGATAAGGTCAATCCCACATCAAGTTCTATAGCATTCTTCAAGCTAATATTTTTTTAAAATTTTTAAAATTGTATTTTCAAATAGGTTACAGAAAGAAAAAAATTAACCCTTCCCCCCTTCCCCTCAACCCCTCCCCCCTAACATATCCCTGTGTAAAAAAAAGAAGAAAGAAAGAAAGAATACCTGGATATCGGAAGATCCCCAGATGCTCCATGGAGTTCATAATAGCTTTAATATGGATATTTATTTATTTCCCCAGATAACCAATAATTTTATCTTCGGAGCACCTATATATTTAATCCTATCCTTTGTAAATAAGGGCGCCAAATTTTCAGAAATACTTCATAAATATTTCTTAAATATCTGTTAAATTATAAGTAATTTTTTCAAGTGGAATGCAGCTAAAAATTTCATTTTTCCAATGATTTATACTTAAGTATGAATCCAATTTCCAAGTAACTGCAGTAGCCTTTTAGGTTACTGCCAATGCAATTTTTATGAATTCTTTCTGATATTTATTCAATTTGGATTTCAATTTTATCCCTTCAATATCGCCTAGTAAAAATAATGTTGGATTATGTGGAAGTTGTATTCCAATAATTTGTTCCAGTAAAACTCTTAAATTTGTCCAAAAAGGTTGAATTTTAAAACAAGACCAAGTAGAGTGTAAAAAAAATACCAATTTCTTGATTACATCGGAAGCATTGATCAGATAAATTTGCGTTTAATTAATTTATTTTTTGTGGTGTAATATATAATTGATGTAAAAATTATATTGCACTAGTCTTAGCCGGACATTTGTTGTATTTGTCATACTGTCAAGACATGGTCTTGACCAATTTGTTTCTTCAATTTTAATATTCAAATCAGTTTCCCATTTTTGTCTTTACTTGTGAATTCCTTGTTTAATTGCCTGCTTTTGAATCAAACTATACATACAAGAAATAAATTTTTTAATTTTTCCTTTTTGAATTAAAATTTCTATTTCGTTAGGTTTCGGCAATAACATTATTTGACCCAATTTATCTCTTAAATAAGCCCTTAATTGGAAATAACAAAAAAAGAGTGTTGTTTGATATTTTATATTTATTCTTTAATTGATCAAATGACATTAATATACCTCCTTCAAAACAATCTCCTATATATCTAATCCCTTTTTGAAACCAGTTGTATAAAAGTTGGTTATCCATTGTAAAAGGAATAAGTTTATTTTGAATTAAAGGTATCTTTGCTAATAAAGATTTCTTTATCTCATCATCAACATTTTTCTTATTCCATAAATCAATCAAATGTTTTAATATAGGAGGTTCTTTTCCCGTATCCATTTAGATTCCCACTTATATATAAAATCTTCTGGTATATTTTCTCCTATTTTATCTAGTTCTATTCTAATCCATGCCAGTTTATCTTCATCAAAAAAAGATGCAATAAATCTGAGTTGATTTGCTTTATAATAATTTTTAAAGTTTGGAAGTTGTAACCCTCCTAGGTCAAATTTCCATGTCAATTTTTCCAACGATATTCTTGACATCTTACCTTTCCAAAGAAACTTCCTCACACATTTATTTAACTCTTGAGAAAACTTCTGCAGTAATTGTATTGGTAGTGTTTGGAATAAATATTGTAATCTAGGGAATACATTCAATTTTACAGCATTTACTCTGCCTACTAATGTTAATGGTATCATCCATTTATCAAGATCTTCTTGAATTTTTTTCAATAATGTTAAATAATGTAATTTATATAAAGTCTTTATATCCTTATCAACTCTTATACCTAAATATTTTATACCATTTATCGGCATCTAAATTGAGTTATTAATTGACATTGACTATAATCTCCTTTAGTAAGGGGTAGAATTTCACTTTTATCCCAATTTATTTTGTAGCCTGATATTTTCCCATATTCTTCCAATCTAGAAGATAATTTATGCAGCAAATACAATGGGTTTGTTAAATAAAGCAAAACATCGTCAGCAAATAAATTAATCTTATATTCCTCCTGGTTAACTCTGAAACCCATAATATTTGGGTCAGTTCTAATTAATTCAGCTAATGGTTCTATCACCAACACAAATAAAGCAGGTGAAAATGGACAACCTTGTCTAGTTGACCTTGTTAATTGAAATGATGTTGAAATTTGACTATTTGTCATTACTTTTGCTTTGGGATTAGTATTTAAGGTTTTAATCTATTTTATAAAAGATTTTCCTATCCCATACTTTTCCAAAACCTGAAATAAAAAATCCCATTCCAATCTATCAAATGCTTTTTCTGCATCTAAAACAACTGCCACACTCATTTCCTCCCTCTTTTGTGCCAGATGAATTATACTAAGTTACTGAGTTACATTATCTGCCGATTGTCTATTTTTGATAAATCCTGTTTGATCCATATGTATTAATTTTGGTATTTAGATAATCTATTAGATAAAATTATTGCTATTATTTTATAGTCAGTGTTCAACAAAGAAATAGGTCTATATGATGTTGGCTTTAAAAGATCTCTATGTTTTTTTGGCAATACTATTAAAATAACTGTCGAAAAAGATTCTGGAAGTTTATGCATTCTTTCCGCTTAGTGTATTAACTCCATAAAAGGAGGAATTAGAAAATCTTTAAACTTTTTGTAAAATTCAGGCAGAAAACCATCTTCTCTTGGAGATTTATTACTCTGAAGTGATCCTAGAGCTTCTTCGACCTCTTTTAATGTAAAAGGCATTTCTAAACCCTCCTGTTCTTCCGAATTCAATTTTGGAAGAGTTATTTGTGATTAAAAATCTTTCTATCTCAACATTATCATTTTGTGATTCTGATTGATACAGTTCAGAATAAAAATTCTTTAAAATTTCATTAATTTCTAAAGGTTTATAAGTAATTTTGTTTACACATGTTCTAATTGCATTTATCGTTTTGGAAGTCTGGTCTGTTTTTAACTGCAAAGCAAGAATCTTGTGTGATCTTTCACCTAGTTCGTAATATCCCTGTTTAGTTCTCACAATTGCTTTTTCTGTTCGGTATGTCTGAAGTGTATTATATTGTAACTTCTTATTAACAAGTTGTCTTTTTTTCTTCTGTCATATATCTTTGAGATTCTTTTTCTAATTTTGTAATCTCTTTCTCCAATTGATCTGTTTCTACCATATATTCCTTAATTTTGGAAGTATAACTTATTATCTGACCTCTCAAATATGCCTTCATTGCTTCCCATACTATAAATTTATCATCAACTGAATGTAAATTTGTATCTAAAAAAAACTGAATCTGCTTTTTCATGAAATCACAAAAATTTTGATGTTTTAATAATATTGAATTAAATCTCCATCTGTAAATCGATTCTTCTTTATCCATCATTATCATTGTCATTATCAAGGGGGGAATGATCTGACAGTATTCTTGCTTTATATTCCATATTTTTCACTCTGTCTTGAATATTTGTTGATAATAGAAAAAGATCTATCCTTGAATAAGTTTTATGTCTATTTGAATAAAATGAGTAATCTCTTTCTTTTGGATTAATTCTTCTCCATATATCAATCAAATTTAAATCTTTCAACAATGATAAAGTTAATTTTGCTACTTTTGATTTTGTAACAACCTTTGATCTATCTAAAACTGGATCTAAACAAAAATTAAAATCTCCACCTATTATTATTTTGTCATATGCGTCAGCCAAGTTCAAAAAGGCCTCGTATAAATTTTACATCATTTTCATTTGGTGCATAAATATTCATAAGAGTCCATAGTTCTGAAAAAATTTGACAATGTATAATTACATATCTCCCCGCAGAATCAATTAAGACATTTTGTATTTTAATTGGAAAAGTTTTATTAACCAAAATTGCAACTCCCCTTGCCTTTGAGTTAAATGAAGCTGCGATAACATTTCTGACCCAATCTCTCTTTAATTTCTGATGTTCTATCTCTGTTAACTGTGTTTCTTGTAAAAAAGCTATATCTATTTTCATTTTCTTAATACATGTTAAAATTCTTTCTCTTTTCACTGGTCCATTAAGCCCATTAACATTAAAACTTTAAAAAATCAGTAAGTTAGTCATTATTTTTAACAGGGTTACTCCAATCTATAATAATACCTAATCTTTCAACTTTCGTAGTACCTTGGGGAATCTTTTTAAAAGTCTTCATGTTGCTATATGTCGCCCCCCCCCCCCCCCCCGATTGTGCAGGCAAAGAAAAAAAGATAAAAGAAAAATAGATTATAAAGAAAAAAATAACAAAATACCCCCCTACTAATGTTGTGAATGGAAAATAAAACACAACATTACCCTCCTCCGTTGTACGGGTCATGGCAATCGCCATGATTACACATGTGGATCCCGTAGCAATCGATCCGAAGTTCCCCCAGCTCCCCCGTAACATAAAAAATTATATATAAGAGAAGAAAAAAAATAATATCACTACTCTCAATTAATATTTCTCTAATTTTAACCATTCTCCCCCTGTATCATATAATTAAGAATATATTTAAATATTCTTCTCTCCTTAAACATCCATCAGTTCCATTCACTGTCCCTATCTTCATCTTTAATCCATTTCACTTTTAAATCTTTGACTGTAATTAGCGAATATTTGGGAGTTCTTGTGCGAATTCTTCTGCATCCCGATAGTCACTAAAAAATCTTCTTTTTCCATCATCCAAATAAATTATCAGGGTTGCCGGGTGGCGCAATATAAATTTATAGCTTTTTTCCCCATAAAACTTTTTTTACTGGATTAAGTTCCTTCTTTCTCTTCAAAAGGTCATAACTTATATCAGGATAGAAAAGAACTGTTTTCCCTTCTATCATCAATGGCCCGTTTCTCTTTCTGGCACGTTGGGCAGCTGCCTTCAGGATCTTTTCTTTATCTTGATGTCTTAAGCATTTTACAAGATTGATCGTGGGTTTTGATCAACTTGAGGTCTTGGTCTTAAGGCTCCGTGAGCCCTTTCAATTTCAATTAACTGGGTTTCTTCTTCCATTTCCAAAATTTCCGGTTTCCATTTTTGAAAAAACTGTATTGGATCCTCTCCTTCTGTATCTTCTTTAAGTCCAACAATCTTAATATTGTTTCGTCTGCTAAAATTTTCAAGCACATCCACTTTTTCCAACAACTTTTTTTTCTGATGTCCAGGCAGAAATATTATCTTCCATTTTATTCACTCTATAAATGGTGTCTCCCATTGTTTCTTCCAAGTTTTTAATTTTCTTGTCCATTTTGTCCTGTCTTTTCATCATTTTATCAAACAACCTTTCATCATTTTATCAAACATAATCTTCATATTTTTAATCTTTTTTATTACTTTTAATTCATGCATTATTTGCACCAAAGTTTTTCTTATGTCTCCATCACTTCCAACCTCTTCCTGTTGCTCTTCTTTGTTTCTTCATCTTCATCTGATTTATCCAGAGAATCTGATTCCACCTCATCTTCATTTTCACTTTCAATTCTGATCATAGCTGGGATTTGTAGTTTGGGTTGCTTGTGTTTGTGCATGCCCTTTCCTTCACGCATGCACAATTCCTGTTGCTCTTTTTTTTGGAAATGGTCAATGTTGCCGCAGTTTCCTGTTCTGTATCGCCAGAGGTAAAATGCAGTTGAGCCCGAGGCTCTTTCATAGCCACCGGCCTTGATTCTTTTCCAACTTGTGTTGTCTTCAAAGTAGTAGTTTTCTTCTGCTTCTGTTTAGGAGGCAGATCTTAAGCCAATCCTGAATAGTTTATAAGTAGTTTTAAAGAAGTATTTATTAACTTTTCTTCACTTAAGCGTTATTTTACTGGTTTTTTATGGGAGAGCTGGATTTCCACGTCTCGATCCGACGTCATCACGTGACGTCCCCTTCAAGTTAATGTTGACCTGTTTTTACCTGGTATATATAAAGCATTATTAACAATGTTTGATTGTGCAGCAGGTTATTAATTAATATGAATTTACTATGATTGAAATTTGGAATGTACATAAGCTTATGTGTGATAGTAGAATCGGACTGCTTCCCTTTTGTTTACCTAACTGATTTCAGAAATTGTTTTATTCTTTGGGAGATGATGATAATGATCCATTTAATTGCTTGAGGTGTCTCAGCTGACTTTGCTTGTCTCTTGGCTGGATGTACTCCTATCCATAGACATCATTGTTGGGATTTAGCATGGAAACCATATGGCCATGAAAATGTTTTGTGGGAAAAGTTAGTTCTAAACAATTATGTTACAGTTGAGCATTGTGACAACAATTAGCAACAACTTTAGGGGTTATTTCAAGGGGAAATAATTCTAGTTGAAAAAAATCTTAACCCTGAAACTAATTAATATAATTTTCACAGTGGCAATGAAGTACATAATCTAACATCCCAGCAACTTCTGTGTGTTGTGATACGAGCCTTAGTCAGGTCCAATATTCAGCTTTATTTTGTGGACAGAATTTGTTGCACAAACTAACAATGTAATCCAGTGAATTTACCCCCCCCCCCCCACCACCACCACAAAATGAACGTTTCTGACATCCATCCTAATTCTATGATTACGTAATATACACTTTCTACCATGGTACCTAACTTACCTAATGCAGAAGGCCTATCCACATGGGCACTAATCCTTTTATTATGATTAATATCTTAACACATAATTCACACCAAAGATCACTACATTATAATGTTAGTTTATTGCCTATAATAGTTGCAAACAGCAGATCAGTTTTAACTTATGCTTTGTTAATAAAGCTATTTAAAATTGTAAGACCTTGTAGACGGTAAAATAGAACTTTAGTTACTGCAATAAAAATGCAGAAGAACTTTTAGCAATTCATTTATTATTTTAGTTAATATTTGAGTAGTTTGAATTGTGTTAATATCTATTTACTGCTTAATAAAGTGTCTGCAGATTTAATGAGGTGATGCTAACTAGCAAGTAGTGCTGATATTAGTATGAAGATGACTTCCAAGCATGAAATGGGATTGAATTGTGTTGTGGAAGATCTGATGACATGATAAAAGTAAGATTCTGCATTTTCAATTCAGTCATACAATTTGAAACCATCAAAAATTAATAAAAATCTGCATAATACTTAGTCATTTACCAAAATAACTGAGATTTAATTTATTTTTCACTCATCCTTACCAGGGTATAGATTTTCCTGTGAAAATTTAACAGGAGCCAATTGTGATATTTGAGGTAATCCTCAACTGAATATTTCATATCAATGTTGTCTGTCCTGGGGTCAGCTCAGGTCTAGTGACAGGCTATAAATTAGTGTTATATACTGAATATGCTTTTCTGTGTATATATTATGATTTGGATATTTGTATGCCAAAACATTAGAAATATCATTTCACAATTTGATGCTTTTTGGCAGAAGAGAGCACTGAATGATCAGGAAAATCGGAAGGATGCCTCAGTTCTTGGGATGGAAATTAAATTTATGTTTGAGGCACATTCTTTTCAAAAATAAAGCAGTTAAAGAAGGTTGTGAAATCTTGCGTGTCAGGTTTAAGACTGTGAATGAGACTGGAGTTGTAGATTGTAAATGTTTCTCATTCAGCATAAGCAGATATTCCGGACGAGGCATAATGAAGGATTCTCTCGGGAGAAACTGTAGAATCTCCCTAAACTCAGAGGATGTTGAGTTTTATGCATGTGGGCAAATGAACAACATCAAAGAATACAATTTCAATCGTTACAGTTTACTTTAATGTTTTGTAGAAAGACAGAAATTGTTTTCATTTAATCAACATTTTTATCATTTAGTTATATTGGGAGCATATTAATTGACAGGATGCCTCAATATCCAAACACTTTTGCTGGGACATTCACATTGATGGTCTAAAAATTTTCTGAACTTACATACGCCAGGCACTTAATATTTGTGTTGTAGGGGTTGATTCTCTGGATATACATATGCCCCCAATTATTGATTGATGGAGCAAACATGATTACAGTCATATGTTGATGTGTTAAGTTACAGGTAACAGTGAGGACCCTTCCTTGATCTCAGTCACAATTCTGCAAAATATTTTATCTGAGGGTTCCTGATGCTTGGTTTGATGTGTAGGTCAATTAACATTACCCTGTTTTCTTAATTTGGCCAATACATATGAGGATGTCTCAAGGTCATGTCAGTTTACCAATTATTTCTCTTAAACAATCTTCAGCTGTGAGCCAAGAGCCAGCTGTCTTCAGATGGAGGTGCCTTGCCATGTAACTGTGCTCTTAATTTCAAAACAGATTACTGATTGTAGTTTATCTTTGAAATAGTTCACAAAGAATTGTTCTCATTTGTATTAATGGCTGCTATACCCTAATGTTTATTCTTTGATTGTGACTGCATTGCTCAAACGTGGCTCAGTGTATCTGTGGATGTGAACTTTCCTCAGGACATTTACAGCAGCAGGTTGTGTAAAAAGGGGCTGAAGGATCATCAGGGACTCCAGCCATCCCAATCACAAACTGTTTCAGCTGCTACCATCTGGCAAATGGTACCACAGCATTAAGGCCAGGACCAACAGGCTCTGAGACAGCTTCTTTCACCAGCCCATCAGATTTATCAATACGCATTGATCTGATTGCATATCTGACTGTACATTGATCTGATTGTGTATCTGACTGTACATATATACAAAACAGTAATGTGTACAATCCTAGCGTTTGGGCAATATCCTCCCACATTTTCCCCTCTTTATTGCTTGTACACTGACGGATTCACAATATTAAGATTTTTACTCCTTTGGATGTGTAAAATAAAATACAAATGCATCAGGAATTCCTAGTTTATAAATAAAGTTGATTCTTTGGGAAAAAGAACTCAAACTACTTTGATTAGCTTTATTATAGGAAAAATTATCTAAGTTTGCATTATGGATGGTTCACTAATAGTTTGCTGGACAAAGTGAGAAATATGGTATGTGAAATCAAGGAGATTATTTTGATTAAAAAGTTTTAATAAACTAAAATGGAAGAATTCTAATTAGTTTAGATTCAGAACAGCTAAATCAAAGCACAACAGCAAGAAGCCAAGCAAGTCACAAGAAGCAGACACTCATTTTGATTTTGCATTTATTAATGGCCCAGCTAACACTAGAAAAACAAAGGCACAGTTGCCGTAGAATGTTCTCACTCAGCAATATCTGAAAACCCAAAATACCCTGTTAGACAGATGTTACTCCAAAACACCAAACTTGAAGGAATGAAGCAATAAAACAAATGGTTTTTAATATTGTCAGACAAAAATCTGGTGCAGTGCAAATGGAATATTACAGGGAAAGGAAATATTTGCAAGATGACAGATCTGTAAAAGAGATGAAACTTGTAAATGTGCATTATTTTAACGGTATGAGTCAAGGGGACATTGGTACAATATGAACGTAAGACCACAGGGAAAAAATGCAGGAACGCATAATTGAAGGGAAAGATAAAGCTAGAATCCCTGAAGAAATAAGATCTCCCTAGGTCGGGGGTCGGCAACCTGCGGCTCCCGAGCCATTTGTGGCTCTTTCACCTCTGTGCTGCGGCTCCCTGTGGCTTTGGGAAATAATTGGTCAGTATTTAATTAAAATGTATTTTATGTTAGTTTGTTAGCTTTTGAAATGTAATTCTAAATTTGAAGATTATGGTGATCTTGTACAATCTAAGTGTGGCGACACATTTCCTCACAATTAGCCAGCATTCCGGCTAAGGGAGATAGCCTACGGGGGTTTGTGAGTACGCGTCTTTTGCAGCATCTGCGTCCATGGGGGCTGGGTTGAGGGAGGCTTAAAAGCAAGGCTGTTTAGTTCGAATAAAGTTATTCGACTGCAGTTTACTGACTGCGTGAGCACACCGCTACAACGTGTTTTTATCGCTATTAATATACGTCACCACTGCCAATACCTGACACCCGCCAGTGCGCGATTTCTTTAATTTTTCGATCCAAGGTAAGCCAACTATGGAGAATTCTAAAAAAAGAAAAGTGACTGAAGAAAACAGAACGTTTAATGATACGTGGACAGATTAATTTGCTTTCACTGTTGACGAGACTGGTTTACCGGTATGCTTAATATGCAATGAGAAACTAGCAAACAACAAAAAGTCAAATGTCGCAAGGCATTTCCAGAATAAACACGCAGCCTTTGCTCAAAAATATCCGGATGGAGATGAGAGAAAAAAAGCCGTTTCGGAACTGATGCGGAAGGTTGATCTGAGCAAAAATCATTTCCAGAAATGGATGAAGTCTGGAAAATCAACGACATACGCCAGTTATATTGCCGCTCAGGAAATAGTCAGGCACGGGAAGCAGTTTACAGATGGTGAATATATAAAAGAATCTTTCATTAAGATTTCAGAACATCTATTCACGGACTTTAAAAACAAGAGTGAAATTGTGCAGAAAATCAGGGATATGCCCCTCTCTGCAAAGACTGTCAAAGACAGAACCATAAAAATGGCAGAAGACATCACAAGACAGCAAATTAAAGACATCAATTCAGCTGTGGCCTACTCGATTGCCTGTGACGAGTCTAAAGACAAAGGTGATATTGAACAAATAGCGTTGTTCTGCCGGTATGTAAACTCTGCCGGGCCACAGGAAGAACTGATTGAGTTGATACCTCTAAAAGACCAAACACGGGGGGAGGACATCTGTGAGGCTGTCTTGAATTGTTTAAGAGCCAAAGGAATAAAGACCACCCATCTGGTGTCAGTAGCTACTGATGGGGGCACCGAATATGACGGGAACGCACAAGGGAATTGTGGCTTTACTGCAGAAGTCGCTGGACAGAAAGCTGCTGACTTTTCACTGCATCTTGCACCAAGAGGCACTGTGCGCTCAAACATTTCCTCCGGAATGCACAGAAGTAATGGATGTTGTCATTCAGATTGTCAATAAAATAATGGCAAAAAGTTTAAATCACCGTCAATTCCGTTTGTTACTGGACGAGCTGGAAATTGCATATTCTGATCTCCTGCTGCACAACAAAGTCTGATGGTTGTCCAGGGGGGAGGTGCTGAAACGCTTTGTCGCGTGTCTGGAAGAAATGAAAACTTTCCTGGGCAGCAAAGGGCTCAACTTTCCTGAGCTGGAACAGCCAGAGTGGCTGGAAAAGCTGCACTTCATGGTAGACATGACAGCGCACCTGAACACGCTGAACACAGCTCTTCAACAGGGTAAGGACGTACAGCCCTGCACATGTTGGAGGATGTTTTGGCATTCGAGCGCAAGTTGACGTTGCTTGCCAGAGATTTACAGAAAGGCACATTGTCTCACTTCCCCAATTTGAGAGAGTTCAAACAAGGTCACGACATGATAAATTCGGAGTATTTACATTCTGCAATCATCGCAATGCAAACATCGTTTGGGAAACGCTTCTGTGAGTTCAGAGAGGAAAAAAACACATTATCCTTCCCGGTCACTCCCCTAAGCATCGATCCATCCCTACTAAATACGACTGCATTGTCAGGTGTGAGTCAACCTGAACAAGTATGATAAATATTTTAATTGCCTATTATTTTACGTATATTCATATGTTTTCATTGTTCAGTGAAATAGTCCTTTTATTTTTCAGGTTGACAGCTGGCTGACGTTATTTTTGGTTTGCTGCTGGCGGCAAATTTAAGTTTGGCGTTTTTCATAAATACAAGAAGGACTCAAATAGACGTTGAGTATTTTACTTAAAAGTAACCTTCAACCCAACGTCTTTTTTTCGGAGTTCAAAATGTTTTTGTTGCATGCAGAAATGTAATTTCATTTTCTCTGCAGGAGTTCATCAATTTCATAAATGCAACACATTATAGTTTGTTTATACATAGCATAAAGGCAAAACAAAACGTTGTATGCAGTGTTATTTCATTTTAAATGTCAAGCGGGTTTTGCGGCTCCCAGTGTTTTCTTTTCTGTGGGAAACGGGTCCAAGTGGCTCTTTCAGTGGTAAAGGTTGCTGACCCCTGCCCTAGGTGGATGAATTAAGTTCATGTGAATGTCTATCCTGAACCATAAATACAGGTTGAGTACCCAATATCCAAAATTCCAAAACCTGAAAACCTATGAAGTCTGAAACTTTTTTGAGCACTGACATGATTTCACAAATGGAAAATTGCACAAGGTGCTGGGAAGGCTCCCAGGCGATGCATAGTCCTCTGCGCACCACGGACAGTTCTGAGAAGTGACTTCACATATGCGTGAACAGAAGTTAATGAATTTTTAAAAAAAAAACTCTGCATAAAGTGAAAAATGAAGATATCAGTTGTGTATTCAAAGAGTGGATTTGTCTGTGTCAGAGTGAACATATGCCAGTATGCCGATCATAAAACAAGCAAAGATCTATCACGATGAGTTGAGATTGAAGGTAACTGTGAATATTCATCAGGCTGGTTGCAGAAATTTAAGAAAAGGCACAACATAACATTTTTTTAAAGATTTGTGGTGATAAAGCATCTAATCATGAAGCAGCCGAGAAATTCCTTGATCCTCCACCTTCTCCAGCTCTGGTATCCCTTTTGCCAATCAACTTTCCAGCTCTTAGCTTCTTCCCTCCCCCTCCCGTTGTCTCCTATCATTTCAGTTCTCCCCCTCCCCCTCCCACTTTCATATCTCTTACTATCTCTTCTTTCAATTAGTCCTGACGAAGGGTCTCGGCCCGAAACATCAACTGTACTTCTTCCTATTGATGCTGTCTGGCCTGCTGTGTTCCACCAGCATTTTGTGTGTTTTGTGAGAAATTCATTGAGTTTGCCAAGATGATTGCTGATGAAAATCTAACATGCTGAATGGCTGCATCAGTATATGTGTGTGATGAGCAAGTACAAGACAAAGACTGCTTACTGGTAGCACATAAGTTCAGAGTCAGAATTGATGGCGATCCCAAGCAATATCATTATATATTCCAAAATCCGGGACACTTCCATCCCAAAGCTTTTTGGATCGGGGTACTTGACCTTTCTTTATGAGCACAGTTACATAGCAGATTATCAGGAATGTTTCAACAGCCCATCACAGGCAAAGCCTTCCCCCACCATCATCAAAGATTCCTGTCATCTAGGCCATGCCCTGTTCTCTTTGCTACCATCGAGCAGGCAGTGCAGAACTTTTGAGTATCAGACGACCAGGTTTAGGAAAAGTTATTACCCTCCAAATGTCAGGCTCCTGAACTGCCTTGGATACTTCTTTATTCATCACTACTCTAAACTGATTCTATGATCTACAGACTTGCTGTAAATGACTTACTGCAATTTATGTTTTGAGTATCATTTTTTATTTGCACAGTCTGTCTTTTGTACATTGGCTGTTTATCTGTCTTCTCTATGTATAATTTTTTTGTAGAATTCTATCGTATTTGTTTTCTGTAAATGTCTGCAATAAAATGTATCTCAAGGTAATCTGTAGTAACATATTTGTACTTAGTAACAAGTTGGAAATCTTTTAGTTTTCAGGTCAAAACTTAAATATTGTCAAGTGATTTTAAAGAAAAACAAAATTGTAAAACAATTTGTGTTTATATTTTGTGGGTTGAAAATCTGATGAGCTGATTCAATTAAAAATGTTAGCGCAAAATTGATGCTGCGATGCAATCCTAATCCTATGCTGAAATGTAGGAATAAGATCATTTGCAAGTTTGATCTGCAAAGTGCATGTTTGTGAGATTGCAGGAAAGGATGAGTGAAATGTAAGCTTAAGTTTCAGCTTCTGGACGAGCTGTTGGAACACATCCTTTTATTTTTGTAAGGTATTGGGGCACAAGAGTCTTGTGCTGATTCTCTATTAACAAAATTTTGGTTTTACAAACCTGATTTTGAATAGGCTTGTCATCTTAGGGAGGTGGTGTGCCCCAATATAAGTAGGAGAAATAAAATATTTTAATGCAATTAGCTTTAGGGACTCTTAAACATGGTAGCGTGTTTCTTTCGGCCCCCCCCCCCCCAACATTCCTAGCTGTACTTTCTGTTCATAAGCCTTAGCCTTTAAGTGAATAAATAAGTTATTGTTAAATAGCTGACTAGCTGTAGCCATAGAGTCAGCAGTCGTGTTTCCTTGGCCCTTTACCCTTCCTCCTTTCAAATTAAAAAAAACTGAATGCTGAAAGTTACTAATTAGATTCACAGGATTTAAAGATTAAAGTTTTCTACATTGCTATTTGAAATAACCATAAGTCTTGGATCGTGAACTATTTGTTTGTTCTTCGTACTGACCTTAGGATTTGAGAATGTGCAGTACAAACACTGATCCCTCCCCCCAGCTCCCCACAACATAGCTGGGTAGGCATACTTCGCATGCCTTCGCTGACACCATGTTAATAGTTTACTATGATGAGGTATCTTTTCAAACAATGGAACTTTATTTTCTTTAGATTTCACCATGGATTTTATCATAATCTTTTCTCCCAATTGGATGAGGCAATATGAAATCTAAGTTCATTATTGGTGTGCTACTGCATTTTTTAAATAACATATCATTTTATTAAAATATAAAGTACTGCCTTTAGTTCTGCTTATAAAAAGCAATTGACAGGTAGAGGTACTGTTTGATGTTCAGCTGAGACTCGCTTTAGTGCTGAACTGGCTCTGTGGCTGTAAACTCACTTTTGGGAACTCCATGGTTCGAATACTGCGTATTATTTATTTACTTATTTATTGCTTGCATGATTCATTATTTTTTTTGCACGTGGAATGTTTGACAGTCTTTGCTGTGTAGGTTTTTAGTGGATTCTGTTGTGTTTCTTTGTGGCTGCCTGTAAGAAGATGAGTCTCAAGATTGTATATGGTATACTGTAAATTGGTAATAAATGTACTTGGAGCTTTGTCTTCAACATAGGCTGATTTGCTCAATCAACAGCAATGCAGTCATACAACCTAGTGCAGACAATTCTTTAAACATTCAGTAATCCTCATGTATGCTCTGTTGCTTCCCATCAAAAAGTGAAAAAGCTATACAAGTTAACAACTATTTAAGAATATCAATTTGTTACATACCCCGAAACTGGGTCACTTACCAGCAAAGATAGAGAGGTCCGTTGAAGTCTGATGGTAGTATTTTTAAAAGCCTTTATTTATAAAGGGGCACAAAAATAAGATTAATACAAACATTCAGATAATATACGTCGTCAATACTCAATCTAAAAGCGCGGGTATAATAATAATCATCAATAAGAAATAGCTCAATCGTTTGTCTAGGGGATAATATATTGTCCGATGGAAATATAAAAGTCACCCAGTTCCTGCAGGCTTCAGCCTTTGGGGACCGCTGGGTTTTCACTTGTTGGAGAGAGAGAGATTTGTGAGAAAAGAAACTTGCCCGGGGCTTTTGTGAAGCAAATCCGTTGAATCGGGAAAGTTGGTTCCCCGTTGTTAGTTCAAGAAAATCGTTTCTGTGGTACCCGCCACCGGCCCCCAGGCGAGGGAACCGAACGCACGTGGCTTCCTTCAAATGGCTTCCCGCTACTACGGGATCGTTAGTGTTTCTGCTGGTGCGTCTGAAAGGGGTTGTTCCCCCAGACCCTCTTTTATACTTCCTCACGGGGTCTCAGGTGTCAATCAGGTTGGGATGATGCAATCCCTCTCTCAACCAGCCCACTTTGCCCGAGGGCTTGCACTCGTCCCCAATCCCCAAACATGGTCTCCAGGAGACAATGGCTTGGTCTCTCTCATTTCCTGGGTCCCCTGAGCCAACCCAATAATGCTCTTGCGATTCTCACAAAGGAGGGGGCTCCCCCGCCCCTTCGGCCCCTCAGAGCTGTGGTGCATTCATAAAAAATAACATAGCTGTTGTATATTTAATATTTCAGTAATATTCTAAATGTATACTGTTACGTATCCCGTAACTGGATAACTTACCAGCAAAGATAGAGAGGTCTGTTGGAGTCTGATGGCACTATTTTCAAACGTTTTTATTCATAAAGGGGAGCACAAAAGTAAGGTTAATACAAACATTCAGATCATATACATCGGCAAAACTCAATCTAAAGCGCGGGTATAACAATAATCATCGTTAAGAAATAATCTCGACTGTTGTCTAGGGGATAATATATTGTCCGTTGGAAATATAAAAGTCACTCAGATGTCTGCAGGCTTCAGCCTTTCGGGGAATCGCTGGGTTTCACGTGTTTTAGCGGGATCCGTGAGAAACGAAAAAAAAACTTGCCCAGGTCTTTATGAAGCCACTCCGTTAAATCAGGGGAGCGTTGTTTCCCCGTTGTTAGTTCAAAGTCCTTCTCGGTATTATCAGCCACCCGCTCCCCAGGCAAAGGAATTAGGAGCGCACGTGGCTTTGAATGGCTTCCAGCTATTACCGGAGCACTGAGCGATGGTGTCCTTCTGGTGCATCGCTGGGGTACTGCCTCCTGCAGTCCCCTTTTATCTTGACTTGCAGAGTTGTAGATGTCCATCAAAGTAGGGTGATGCAATCCCCACCCCCACATTGCCCGAGGGTGTCCATATCCATGGTAGCTGTCACGTAGCAGGGACATGCACGTCACACTGGTGCCTCTAAGAACAATGGCCAAAACCGTTGCATTGTCTCTCACTTCCTGGGTCCGAGACCCGAATTAATAGTGATATTGCGATTCTCCGGAAGGAGGGGGCTGCTTCCGCCCCTTCGGCCCCTCAGAGCTGTGGTACATTCATAACAATACAAGCAACACAGACAAAATGATGGAACTCAGCAGGCCAGGCAGCATCTATGGAAAAACAGTACAGTTGACGTTTTGGGCCGAGACCCTTCGGCAGGTGCATTTTTCCATTGATGCTGCCTGGCCTGCTGAGTTCCTCCAGCATTTTGTGTGTGTCCTTATTGATAGTTGTCACAAATTGGGAGGTTATGATCTCAGTATCATATAACGCAATACTTGTTTAATCTGCTGGCCTGAAGATGCACACTAAGTTCCCCCTGTGCATCAATGCTCCTAAAAGCTCCTGCCATTCACCGTATATTTGGTTCCTGTTTTTGATCTATCAAAGTGGAATATCTCCTGCTTCTTTAGAGTAAACTCCATCTGCTATTTTAAAGTTCAAAGTAAATTTATTATTAAAGTACATGTACTGTATGTCACCATATACAACCCTGAGATTCACTTTCTTGTGGGCATTCACAGTAAATACAAAGAAAAACAATCAATGAAAAACTACATACATATAAACAAAGACAAACAACCATTGTACAAATGACAACAAATTGTGCAAGTACAAAAAGAAAAAGAAAGTAATAAATATTGAGAATTAGTTGAAGAGTTCTTGAAAGTGATTGTGGAATCAGTTCAGTGTTGGCATGAGTGAAGTAGTCCATGATGGTTCAGGAGCCTGATGATTGAGGGGTAATAACTGTTCCTGAACCTGGTGTCGGTGGGACCTATGTGTCTCGGTCCACCTCCTTGTGTCTGGTATTCCTATCCTTTACCTTACACCTAAGTTCTCTTATTATAGATTCTTTTGCTCAGGAAAAATATTCTCACTATCTTGATTGTTAGAATATTGCTTAAATTAGGCATGTCCTCCACCAGCTTACACCATTCCAAGAAATGGAATCCTAGTTTCTCCAGTCTCTGTGATAGCAGAATCATTGTCTCCAGTATAAATATATTTTTCCGATAGTGTGGCAACCATACCTACACACAATATCCAACTATAGCCTAATTATTATTTTATATCTGTATTGTAATCTCCCTGCTCCTTTATTCTACTTCCAGCTCAGAAAAGCATACTGTATGTCCATTATGCCTTAGTTTAACCATTCTATTGATCACTGCTGCTGCTTTCAGGGAACACTGGTTAGGTAGAAGAGAATGAGCCATGTGAGAATAGGACCAATCAGGTGTGATAGTGGAAATGTGTGCATGGAGTCAGAGGAGGTAGCAGAGGTACTTAATGAATACTTTGGTTCAGTATTCACCAGAGAAAAGGACCTTGGCAATTGTGGGGATGACTTACAGCAGACTGAAACACTTGAGCATATAGACATTAAGAAAGAGGATGTGCTGGAGCTTTTGAAAAACATTAAGTTAGTTAGGTCGGTGGGAACAGACAAGATTTTCCCCAGGCTATTCTGAGAAATGAGGGAGGAAATTGCTGAGTCTCTGACAATGATCTTTGCATCATTGATAGGGATGGGAGAAGTACCGGAGGAGTGGAAGGTTGCAAACATTGTTGCCTTGTTCAAGAAAGGGAGTAGAGATGATAAGAAATTATAGATTAGTGAGTCTTACTTAAGTTGTTGGAGAAGATCCTGAGAGGCAGGATTTATTAGCATTTGGGGAGACGTAACCTGGATAGGGATAGTCAGCATGGCTTCGTCAAGGGCAGGCCGTGCCTTACGAGCCTGATTGAATTCTTTGAGGATATAACAAAATACATTGATGAAGGTAGTGTAAAGAGATTTCAGTTTGTCATTTGATAAGATTCCCTGTGCAAGGCTCATTCAGAAATTATGAAGGCATGGGATCCAGATTTGGCTTGCCCAAAGAAGGCAAAAGGTGGTTAACTTAAATGATTATATGTTGATTATGGGCAAAGATTTTAACTGTTGTTTAAATCCTTTGATGGATAGATCTATGTTCAATCAAGTACTTCCGAACAAATCAGCTATTTTTATTAACTCTTTTATGGTTGACTGTGGAAGTTCAGAAATTTGGAGATTCTAACACCCCAACGAGAAAGAGTTTTCTTTTTTTTTCACATGTATATCATCATTATTCCAGAATTGATTATTTTCTTATTGACTCTCGATTAATTCCACTTGTTATTGACTGCAAATATGACTCCATTGATGTCGCTGATCATGCGCCATTGAAACTATCTATTAAGTCAATGGATACATCTTCTAGTACTAGACTTTAGAACATAGAAATCTACAGCACATTACAGGCCCTTTGGTCTACAAAGTTGTGCTGACCATGTAACCCACTCTAGAGACTGCCTAGAATTTTCCTACTGCATTTTTCCAAACTAAGTACCTATCTAAGAGTCTCTTAAAAGACCCTATTGTATTTAATACCACTTTGCTTCAGAATTCGGACGTTGTTAATTTTATTGAGGAACAGATTTCATTGTTGTTTTCTTTACAATAAATTTTACGGAGGGAATTTCCAGCGGGATACTATGGGATACTTTTAAAGCATATATTCGTGGACAAATTATTTCATATTCTGCAGGATTGAAAAAGCAGACTAATAATGAAATACTTAAGTTGGTTGACAAGATCAAACAAATTGACAAGAAATATATTCTATTGCTCCTAATCAGGAGCTTTATCAAGAGAGAGTCGAACTTCAAATGGAACATAGTCTATTACTATTATCCTCAATTGAAATCCAGTTAATTAAAACTAAGAGTCAATTCTATATACATGGTGATAAAACTAGGAAACTATTGGCTATTCAATTGAAATCAGCTTTGGTTAAATGCCAGGTTGATAAAATTCGTAAAAAAGACGGTACTCTGACGGTCGATCATGATGAGATAAATAAATCCTTTCAAGAATTCTATACCTCTATACCAATCAGAATTTCCTGATGATTCCACTATAATGCATGAATTTTTTAAAAAATTGAATATTCCAAAATTATCACCCAATGAACATTTAAAACTAGATGTACCTATTATGGTAGAAGAAATAAAAAATGCTATTTCTTCGACGAATTCAGGTAAAGCACCTGGCCCAGATGGTTATCCAGTAGAATTTTAAAAATTTTTCTCCACTATACTTTCTCCTTTATTATGTAGAATCTTTAGGGATGCAGTATCTATAGATAAACTACCACAATCTTTTTATCAAGCTTCTATTTCCCTAATTCTTAAAAAAGATAAGAATCCTACTGAATGTGCATCTTATAGGCCTATATCTTTGCTGAATGTAGATTCTAATATTTTTTCTAAAATAGTGGCAACGAGAT
The DNA here is from genome assembly GCF_030144855.1 of Hypanus sabinus. Taxonomy (NCBI): domain Eukaryota; kingdom Metazoa; phylum Chordata; class Chondrichthyes; order Myliobatiformes; family Dasyatidae; genus Hypanus; species Hypanus sabinus. The sequence continues at coordinate 23,173,144 of NC_082710.1, read as the reverse complement.
TGGAGAATTTTTGCCTCAAATTATTTCTGTTGATCAGACTGGATTTATTATAAATCATTACTCGTTTAATATTAGGAGATTAATGAATATTGTCTACTTCACCTAGAACTCCAGAATGTGTCATTTCACTGGACACTGAGAAAGCCTTTGATAGAGTTGAATGGACATGTTTGTTTAAAACGCTTGAGAAATTTAATTTCAGTCCGATATTTATATCTTGGATTAAATTGATATACCTTACTCCTTTGGCTTCGGTATTTACTAATAATCAAAGATCTCCCTTTTTTCAGTTATTCCATGGTATTAGGCAGGTTTGCCCTCTTAGTCCATTATTATTCGGTATTGCCCTGGAACTGTTAGCTATTGCTATTCCTGGCTCTCCTAATATATTTGGTATTACCCGTGGGAATGGGATACATAAGTTATCGCTATATGCATATTATTTACTATTATATGTTTCTAACCCTGAGAAATCCATTCAGACAGTATTATCTTTGTTTGCTCAGTTTAGCAGTTTTTCTGGTTACAAATCGAATCTTGGTAAGAGTGAACTTTTTCCATTAAATATGCAGGTTCCCATTTATAGATGTACACCATTCAGATTGATTACTGACTACTTTACTTATTTGGGGGTTAAAATTGCTAAGAGACATAAGGACTTATTCAAGCTCAATCTTTTACAGTTAATTAGTCAGGTTAAGCAACTGATTACTAAATGGTCCCCATTGTCTCTATCATTGATTGGCTGAATCAATGCTATTAAAATGATTAATCTACCTAAATTTTTGTATCTACTCCAAGCAATACCAATTTTTATTCCTAAATCTTTTTTTTGATACTATTGATTCTAAAATTTCCTCTTGTATATGGCAGAATAAAAATCCCAGGTTAAGTAAAAAATATTTACAGAAGTCCAAGAAAGATGGTGGTTTAGCATTGCCGAATCTAAAATTCTATTACTGGGCAATTAATATTCGATATTTAATATTTTGGACACAAGATTGGGATATAATTCCAAGTCCACAGTGGGTAAACCTTGAAGGTTACTCTGTACAAGGGTTCTTGGTTTCCACATCAGGAACTTCACTTCCTTTTGTATTATCTAAATTGAATAAACAAATGGTTAATCCAATAACTAAATATACATTACGAATATGGTTCCAATTTCGTAAATTTTTTGGTTTGAACAAATTTATATTATCAAGTCCTATTATATCTAATTTTTTTTCAACCCTCTGTTATGGATCAAGCCTTTTTGATATGGAAAATGAAAGGTATAACATGTTTCTGTGACTTATTTCTGAATAACTGTTTTATGTCTTTTGAACAGTTATCTAATAAATATAATTTGTCCAGATCCCATTTTTTTAAGATATTTACAAATAAGAAACTTTTTAAATACCAAGCTGCCTACCTTTCCGATTTCACACTCTACTGTTATCACGGATAAACATTTTAGGTTTAAATCCTTTTCAGAAGGGATTAATAGCAACTATTTATGATATAATTATGAAATTACAGCCAGATATATCTAATAAAATTTAAAATGAATGGGAAAGGGAACTTCAACTTCGCCTACCTTTAGAGAAATGGGAAATTTTTTTTCAATTAGTTAGCTCTTCGTCTATATGTGCTAAACATACGCTGATACAATTTAAGGTCGTGTATAGGGCCCACATGTCTAAAGATAAACTAGCTCGTTTTTATTCCCATATAAACCCTATTTGTGACAGATGTCACTCTGAGGTGGCTTCTTTGACTCATATGTTCTGGTCTTGTTCTCTCTTGGAAAAATTCTGGAAAGATATTTTTGATATTATTTCAACAGTCTTATGTTTTGACTTACAACCCCATCCTATTACGGCAATTTTTGGTTTGCCAAAGATGGAACATAGATCTTTATCCTCTTTAGCTTGTCGGATGATCGCATTTGTTACATTAATGGCCAGAACATCCATTTTATTGAATTGGAGAGACCAACCCTCCTACTACAATTCGATGGTTTTCCCAAACTATATCATGTTTAAATTTAGAAAAAAAAAATCAGAAGTGTCATTTTTGTCATTTTTGAAAGGAGTCATTGCATGTCATGTGGAGTAGTGGACCACACAACCCCATCTACATCGGTGGTGTGCAGGTGGAACAGGTCAAAAGCTTTAAATTCCTCGGGGTCAATATCACAAATGACCTGACTTGGTCCAACCAATCAGAGTCCACTGCCAAGAAGGCCCACCAGCGCCTTTACTTCCTGAGAAAGCTAAATTAATTTGGTCTGTTCACTAATTTTTATAGATGCACTGTAGAAAGCAATCTTCTATGGTGCATCACAACCTGGTATGGAAGTTGTCCTGTCCAAGACTGGAAGAAGCTGCAGAAGATCGTGAACACAGCCCGGCACATCACACAAACCAATCTTCCATCCTTGGACTCACTTTACACTGCACGCTATCGGAGCAGTGCTGCCAGGATAATCAAGGACACGACCCACCCAGCCAACATACTTTTCGTCCCTCTTCCCTCTGGGAGAAGGTTCAGGAGCTTGAAAACTCGTACGGCCAGATTTGGGAACATCTTCTTTCCAACTGTGATAAGACTGCTGAACAGATCCTGACCCGGATCTGGGCCATACCCTCCAAATATCCGGACCTGCCTCTCGTTTTTTTTTGCACTATACATTTTCCCTTTTCTATTTTCTATTTATGATTTATAAATTAAATTTTTATTATATTTACTATCGTTTTGTACTCCAGGGACCGCAAAGTGCAGAATCAAATATCGCTGTGATGATTGTACGCTCTCGTATCAATTGTTTGGCGACAATAAAGTAATAAAGTAAATTAAAAACAAGAAATTAGGTGTCATACGTATTTGTTATAGGGAATTGATGTTCATGGATTTGTGATGTCAGCATGGACTGAAAATTGGTTAGGGATTGCTGCTTTTGTCAAGTTAGTAAGTAGTTAAATATTGTAAGGATCAGTGTATGAGCCTTAGGGATTTTTAATCTGTATCATTGATTTAGATATAGGGGTTAACTCTATTACATTCAAGTTTACTCATGGCACAAGGCTCAATAGCAAAGTAAGCTCTAAGGGAATTAGAAGTGAGTTCTAAAGAGATATTAGAGAGGTTAAGTGACTAGCCAAATATAACAGTGCCGATACAGTAGTTTAGCAGCTGATCTAACCCTAATTTCAAATCCTAAATTGGCTTGGTGTAGGAAGAAGAAGATGGATTGGAAGGATTTTTTTTTATAAGAACATAACATAAGAAACAGGAGCAGGAGTAGGCCATCTAGCTCGTTGAGCCTGCTCCAACATTCAATAAGATCATGGGTGATCTGGCCATGGACTCATCTCCACCTACCTGCCTTTCCCCCATAACCCTTAATTCCCTTACTATGCAAAAATCTATCCAACCTTGTCTTAAATATATTTACTAAAGTAGCCTCCACTGAGGGCTGAGAATTCCATAGATTCACCACCCTTCGGGGAAAAGCAGTTCCTCCTCATCTCCGTCCTAAGCCTGGTCCCTGAATCTTAAGGGTATATCCCCTAGTTCTAGTCTCACCAACCAGTGGAAACAACTTTCCTGCCTCTCTCTTATCTATCCCTTTCATAATTTTGTATGTTTCTAAGAAATCTTCTTTCTTTCTTCTGAATTCCAGTGTGCACAGTCCTAGGTGACTCAATCTCTCCTCATAGTCTAAATGCTCATCTCTGGAATCAACCTGGTGAACTTCCTCTGCACCGCCTCCAAAGCCAGTATATCCTTCAAGTAAGGAGACCAGAACTGCATGTAATATTTCAGGTGCCATCTCACCAGTACTCTGTACAGTTGCAACATTATCTCCTTGCTCTTAAATTTAATCCTTCTATCAATGAAGGCCAACATCCCATTTGGCTTCTTGATAGCTTGCGGCACCTGCAAACCAATCTTTTGTGATTCATACACAAGAACTCCCAAGTCGCTCTGCACAGCAGCATGCTGCAGCCAGCTTTTTACCATTCAAATAATAATCTCCTCTTCCAATTTTCCTTCCAAAGTGGATGACCTTGCATTTACCAACATTGTACTCCATCTGCCAGACCCTTGCCCACTCACTTAACCTTTCTATATCTCTCTGCAGACTCTCCATAGCTTCTGCACAATTTACTTTTCCACTTAATTTAGTATCAGCAGCAAACTTAGATACACTACACTCAGTCCCCTCTTTCAGATCATTAATGTATATCGTGAATAGCTGGCAGGCCTGGGACTGACCCCTGCAGCACATGGCTCACCACTGATTGCCAACCAGTGAAACACCCATATATCCAACTTTGTGCTTTCTATTAGCTAACCAATCCTCTATCCATGCTAATACATCGAATTGAATTGGAATTGACTTTTTTACTTGCATCCTTCAAATACACGAGGAGTAAACCCACAACCCTATGCATCCTTATCTTATGGATAAGACTTTTATGTGACACCTTATCGAACGCCTTCTGGAAATCCAAGTAAATAATGTCCATCTGTCCCCTTTATCCACTGTGCTCATTATATCCTCAAAGAACTCCAGTAAGTTTGACAAAGTTTGCCTTTGCTGAATCCATGCTGCAGATGTCTGATTTCTAACTGGAAGACTTTGATTAGAAGTATTCTGCAAGGATCAGTGCCAAGATTGTTTTGTATGTGAAATAAATGATTTGTATATGGATGTTGGAGGTATGATTAATAAATTTGTAATTGATGTGAAAACTGATTGTGATGTAGTATAGAATGTGAGAAGATGAGCAGAAGAGGATTCAGCATAAGCTTTATAAAATGTTGTTTTGGCCACGCCTGGTGTTCTTTGTACACTAAAGGAAGGATGTGTTTGGCCTCAGAGAATACAAAAAAGATTCACATGTATATTTTCTTGATTGGAGGTCTTTAGCTATGGAAAGAGATTGGTTCAGCTAGCCTTGGTTTATCTGGAATAAAGGGAAACTAAAAGAGGTAAAATAATGAGAGGTACTGATAGGGCAGATAGTCAAATTAATTTTCCCATGATTGTAAAAACAGAAATTTATAATTTTAAACTGAAAGAAAATATGCAAAGGATTTGGGGGGAAGGGTGTAGGTCTTTTTTTCGATAGAGGCTATCTGGAGCTTGCTGTCAGAGGATGTGGAGTCAGATCCAATTACTACATTTGAGAAGCATTTGGACAGACACTTGCATAGACAAGGTATATGATAATGTAGGGAAAGGGGATTGGTATAAATAGGCAGAAAGGTTGGTGTGGATGTGGTGCGGCAAAGGTCCTGTTTACGTGCAGTAAAACTTTACGACCTGACAGCTCAAAATGGAAAAGGAGCATATTGGACACAATTGACCTCCTTGAATCCATTCATTACAGCACAGAGATAATTCAGCATAAATGGCAGAAGTACATTACCTTACAAACTTCACATCTATCCACCATCTCACTTGTGGTAAAGTCTGCAAGTCCCAAATTAGCCTCCTCTGAGAACTCACATGACTGGACTGGAAGCAGCTCACCGTTTACCACCAATGTTATGCCGAAGAAGATGTTAACTTTATTTTCTTCTGGCTGTAAGTCATGAAGCTATAATGCAAAAGCGTATTTGCAAACTTTGAAGCATAGAACATAGAAAACCTACAGCACAATACAGGCCCTTTGGCCCACAACGCTGTGCCAAACATGTACTTACTTTAGAATTTACCTTGGATAACACATAGCTCTCTATTTTTCTAAGCTCCACGTTATCTATCCAGGAGTCTCTTGTAAGACCCTATCATATCCGCTTCCACCACCGTCGCTGGCAGCCCATTCCACACACTCACCACTCTTTGTGTTTTTTAAAAAAAACTTAACACTGACATCGCCTCTGTACCTGTTTCCAAGTATCTTAAAACTGTGTCCTCTCGTGTTAGCCATTTCAGCCCTGGGAAAAAGCCTCTGACTATCCACACGATCAATGCCTCTCATCATCTTATACACCTCTATCAGGTCACCTCTCATCCTCCACCGCTCCAAGGTGAAAAGGCCAAGTTCACTCAACCTATTCTCATAAGGCATGCTCCCCAGTCCAAGCATCATCCTTGTAAATCTCCTTTGCACCCTTTCTATGGTTTCCACATGCTTCCTGTAGTGAGGTGACCAGAACTGAGCACAGTACTCCAAGTAGGGTCTTACCAGGGTCCTATATAGCTGTAACATTGCCTCATAGCTCGAACTCAATCCCACGATTGATAAAGGCCAATACACCATATGCCTTCTTAACCACAGAGTCAACCTGCGTAGCAGCTTTGAGTGTCCTATAGACTCGGACCCCAAGATCCCTCTGATCCTCCACACTGCCAAGAGTCTTACCATTAATACTATATACTGCCATCATATTTGACCTACCAAAATGAACTTATCTGGGTTGAACTCCATCTGCCACTTCTCAGCCCAGTTTTGCATCCTATCAATGTCCCGCTGTAACCTCTGACAGCCCTCCACACTATCCACAACATCCCCAATCTTTGTGTCATCAGCAAATTTACTAACCCATCCCTCCACTTTCTCATCCAGGTCATTTACAAAAATCACGAAAAGAAGGGGTCCCAGAACAGATCCCTGAGAAACACCACTGGTCACCAACCTCCATTCAGAATATGACCCGTCTCCAACCACTCTTTGCCTCTGTGTGCAAGCCAGTTGTGCGTCCACAAAGCAAAGTTCCCTTGGATCCCATTCCTCCTCACTTTCTCAATAAGCCTTGAATGGGCCACCTTATCAAATGCTTTGCTGAAATCCATATACACTACAATCTACCTTCATCAATCATCCTCAAAAAATCCAATCAGGCTTGTAAGGCACAACCTGCCTTTGACAAAGCCATGCTGACTATTCCAAATCATATTATGCCTTTCCAAATGTTCATAAATTCTGCCTCTCAAGATCTTCTCAATCAACTTACCAACCACTGAAGTAAGACTCACTAGTCTATAGTTTCCTGGGCTATCTCTACTCCCTTTCTTGAGTAAGGGAACAACATCTGCAACCCTCCAATCCTCTGGAACCTCTCTTGTCTCCATTGATGATGCAAAGGTCATCACCAGAGGCTTAGCAATCTCCTCCCTTGCTTCCCACAGTAGCCTAGGGGTATACCTTGTCCGGTCCCAGAGTTTTATCCAACTTGATGCTTCCCAAGAGCTCCAGAGCATCCTATTTCTTAATGTCTATATGCTCAAGCTTTTCAATCTGCTATGTCATCCCTACAATCGCCAAGATCATTTCCTGTAGTGAATACTGAAGTAAAGTTCATTAAGTACCTCCGCTACCTCCTCCGGTTCCATACACGCTTTTCCACTGTTACACTTGGTTACTCCTAATCTCTCACTTCTTCTCCTCTTGGTCTTCACATACTTGTAGAATGCCTTGGGGGTGGGGGGGGGGGGCAGGGGTTCTTAATCCTGCTCGCCAAGGTCTTCTCATGGCCCCTTCTGGCTCTCCTAATTTCATTCTTAAGCTTCTTCCTGCTAGCCTTATAATCTTACAGATTTCTAACATTACCTACTGCTTTGAACCTTTTGTAAGCTTTTCTTTTCTTCTTGACTAGATTTTGAACTGCCTTTGTACACCATGGTTCCTGTACCCTACCATCCTTTCCCTGTCTCATTGGAGCGCACCTGTACAGAATGCCACGCAAATGTCCCCTGAACATTTGCCACATTTCTGCCATACATTCCCCTGAGAACATCTGTTCACAATTTATGCTTCCAAGTTCCTGCCTGATAGCTTCATATTTCCCCTTACTCAGATTAAACACTTTTCCAACTTGTCTGTTCCTATCCTTCTTCAATGCTATGGTAAAGGAGATGGGATTGAGATCACTATCTCCAAAATGCTCTCCCATTGAGAGACCTGACACCTAACAAACTCCACCCCATCTAAACCCCTCACTCTAGAGAGATGCCAGTCAATATTGGGGAAGTTAAAACTCCCCGTCACGACAACGCTGCTATTACTGCACCATTCCAGAATCTTTCTCCCTGTCTGCTCCTTGGTGTCCCTTTTACTACTGGGTGGTCTATATATAAAAAAAAACACCCAGTAGAGTTATTGACGTCTTCCTGTTTCTAACTTCCACCCACAGAGACTCAGTGGATAATCCTTTCATGAATTCCTCCTTTTCTATAGCCGTGACGTTATCTCTGTTCAGCAGTGCCACACCCCACCTCTTTTGCCTCCCTCCCTGTCCTTTCTAAAACATCTAAAGCCCTGGCATTCTAAGTAGCCATTCCTGCCCCTGAGCCATCCAAGTCTCTGTAATGCCCACAACATCATAGCTCCAAGTACTGATCCACACTCTAAGCTCATCTGCTTTGTTCATGATGTTTATTGCATTAAAATAGACACACCTCAAGTCATCAGGTGAGCACATCCCTTCTCTATCAATACCTATGAATTTTAAACACTGTTGAACACTGTCAAACTTCAAACTAATCTAGGAACTTTATTATTTAATTTGTCTCTTGAGAAAAGCTGACTTACAGCAACAACTTTAAATCAAGTCACGTCAAGTCAAGTCAAGTCAAGTCAAGTCAAGTCACTTTTATTGTCATTTCAACCATAACTGCTGGCACAGTGCATAGTAAAAATGAGACAATGTTTTTCAGGACCATGGTGTTACATGACACAGTACAAAAACTAGATTGAACTATGTTAAAAAAAAACAACACAGAGAAAGCTACACTAGACTACAGACCTACACAGGAGTGCATAAAGTGCACAAAAACAGTGCTGGCATTACAATAGATAATAAGCAGAACAATAGGGCAAGGTGTCAGTCCAGGCTTCGGGTATTGAGGAGTTTGATAGCTTCTCACCTGTCCTCTCTATCTGCTGCAGGGTCTTGCAATCCGAGATGGTGCAATTTCTGAACCAGGCAGTGATGCAGCTGCTCAGGATGCTCTCAATACAACCCCTGTAGAATATGATGAGGATGGGTGGGGGGGGGGGGGAGATGGACTTTCCTCAGCCTTTCAGAAAATAGAGATGCTGCTGGGCTTTCTTTGCTATGGAACTGGTGTTGAGGGACCAGGTGAGATTCTCCATCAGGTGAACACCAAGAAACTTGAGATGTTACTGTAAAGGTTCCTGAAGCTCAAGGTGCGATGTCAGGTTGTTGGGTCTCAATGTTCAGGCACACGAATGCTATCCTTCTCTGTTATTTTATGCTTCCCTTTCTCCCTTCCTCTTGTATCCCAAATCACTCCATCTCATGAATTCTTGAACAGACTTTTAACTGCTGTTTATAAAAGGATATTAGAAGAAAGATACGAGGAGGAGGAGGAAATAATTGTGCTAATTACTCACTCTCCCTTTCAAGACATTGAACTTATTTTGAAAATGCTTGGAATCCAAACAGTATGGGATACTTATGAAAGATATACATAAAGATTTTCATGTGTTCTTGCTATAAACATGTCTACTCAAGTTTATTGTCATATGCACAATTACATGAATGTACGGGTAGAATGGAAAACGTACTTGCAACAGCATCATAGGCACTTAGTATGAGAGGTACAACAGTCGTAAAAGCAAAACATAATTTATTTTTAGCATGTTTATTTTGTGTAAAATAATTTTGCAAAGAAGAACACGTATACAAATAATATATTTCTGAGTGTATTATTAAAGTTCTGTAAGAATCCACATAACAGAACATCAGTAATGTGTTCTCATATTAAACATTTATTTTACAGTACTGGCTGGATCCCATGAAAACTCTCGCTGAACACAAGGATCTCATAAACAGTGAGTAATGTTTTCAATGAAATGTGCATTTTCTGCTTTACAGTTGATAAAACTTGGATGGGAAGCTCAGGCGTGCTATTTTGTGTACTTTTAAATTTCTATTAGTACATGGTCAAAACAATGCAGGTCAGCTTTTTTATCTCACAGGTGAGCTGAAATGTTGGGTTTCAGTGACTTGTGAACAATTTTATCTCAGTATTCAAAGAAAAATGAAGTCAGTTTTGTTTTATAAATCCAAATCTTTAAACTTATTTCAGCTTGAGTGTTACAGACTTGGACCTAATGGAGACTTGATCAGGACCAGTTACATCAGTTTTTTCACAAACTTTTGACTGTATTTTATGGGAATAGGTTTTGCTAGCAGGTACCTCAGCATGCAGGCCGTCCTATTGATGTGTGTATTAATGAAGCAGAGCCTGGTGCCAGTTGTCTTGAACTCTCTTGCCACTGGATCAAGATCTTGCTTCCCCCCATTATTGTGCCAATATAAAGTTCAGGAGCTAAAATGCCAAGTCTCTCAGTGATAGTACAAACCACCACAGAGCTAAACATCATTGTTGTCATACTTTGAATGCAAACATTTTGATATCTACATCTCTTGAATGAGACATGACAGACAAGAAATAGCCTGTTCAAGGAAAGGTGATGGATATTCCACCTGGAAAACAATCTACAATTCCAAAAAAGGCTGGAAGTTTGTTCTCAAAAATGAGCTTATCTGGTGTGTCAATGACTCGATCTTTAGAATTACTGAACCTGCATTCTAACACAGAAATAGGGCACAATGATCATCTGCTCATGTGCCCCAACTTGAGAGTGACAAGTGAACCAAAGAAGATTTCAACCTTAAAGAAATACTGACCTACAACAAATCAGTCTCAATCCCAAAGGGCTGTCTTTTTCATATCCTTTGTAACAAAAAAATGGTTAAGTAATCTGAAACATGACAAGAAAACTATTATTGAAGGGAAGGAGCAATGCTGCTAATAGTAAACTAGGGAGAAATAGTATCGTACATTAAATTCAACTCTGACATTCTGTCCTTTTAGTCAAACAAAAACAATGACCATGTGGATTCCTCTGGGTGCTCCAGTTTCCTCGCGCATTCCGAAGATCTGCTGTTTGGGGCTAGGGTTAGCAAGTTGTGGGCATGCTACGTTAGTGCCAGAAGCACGTCGACACTTGCAGGTTGCCCACAGAACAATTATCTCTGCATCTCTCACTGTACAATGTGACAAATAAAGCTATTTTAAAAAAACTCTGTTGAATAAAAGCCTAATGATTGGAATGTCAGGTCTGCGTTAAAAATTATTGTTGGTCTCCATCATTTGATGGCACTGATTTGTTGATTTTTATGAAAAATGCTGAAAACTAGTCTGTTGAGCCATAATTGCTTAAAATGAGCATTATTACCAGAATCATGGTACATAATGTCATATGATTTCAAGAGTCATGGAAAATTATTTCAGTTAAAATATTAACTCCGATTGTGGTTTTGCCCTGTCACAACAGATGACCAAAAGGCTGGCCAGAGTAGTTATGGAAAGAATGTGGTCATAGTCATAGTGGTTTAGGGAGCAAATTCCAGAATTTGAAGCATCTTGCTAGTAGTTCAGGAATATGCAAGAGAGCTGAAAGCAAGGAACCCTACAGTGGTGCTAAAGAAAATTACAGAAATAGGGAAAGCCAAGTTTGTGCAGGGATATGAAAATAGTAAGTATGCTGAAATGGGAGCCAGAGTAAGTCACTTGGTCATGGTTGAATGAGAAGGATACAAATTTGGAAGCAGACGCTTAAGAGTTTGGAATTACTTTGTTTACAGAGCAAGGCAGAAGGCCAGTCAGAACTAGCTTTGAAATATCATGTTAAGTGGCCACAAAGGCATGGGTTACTAAGCAAAAATTAAGTTGATCTCTGAATTTTTAATTATGATTTTAACTCTCAGTTAACAAGTTGATGCCAATCCTAATGCTGAAGATGTCCATTAAAGTAGATGCTTCTGTATTTAAGACTCTTGTGAGATTAGTCGGAATGAAGAAGGGTTGCGTATAAAACTCTGTCTGACACGTTGATGTCTGAAAACTTAAATATGTTTTGGAACAGGCCATTCTATAGGCAAAATAAAGAGCGACTGCTACTTCATAAAAATAAATCTTTTGTAAGTAGCAATTTAACAGCTTTCAGTTTCTAAGCTGGGGAAAGACAATGTATATGATGTTAGGGAACAAATTTCATTTTTCTATTAAATTAAGGATGGTTGAATAGAAGAGCTCAGTACAGTAGCTAAATTAGAACTAAACACCGATGTTAAATATTGTCATTATACTTCACCAGGTTATATCATTGTAGCCTCCTTGAATAATAAAGGAAGAGGAACAAAAGTTCCAAGGTAATAGTGGCAAGAGTGAATAGTGAAGAGAAAAGAAATTTCTAGAATATTGGGACCATTTCAGTGGAAGGTAGCACTTGTAGAAATTGGATCAATTGCACCTGAACTGGAACAGAACCTCATCCTTCTATGGAAATATACCAGAATTGTTAGGGAAGATCTATATACTACTAAAACTCTCATGCTCTGTCTGTCTGTTTGTGACCTTCAATTAGTGCAAACGGTGCTTTACAGTGGCACTTTTTTTGGACAAATTGAATTAAAATGCTCCAACTTACAGAATGCAGGCAAAGTTCAGGGTTATATATTCGTATAAAATTGTTCATTAGCCAAAAATCAGCAGGCTGCCTTTCTCCCGAGACCCGATCAGCCATCATGGAAATCGGGACGCCACAGCCCGACGCATGCGCATGGCCAGCCTCAGCAGCGCCTCACAATGCTCACAGAGCCACTACCACCTTCCATGGAGACTGCAACGCCACACCATGGCGCATGCGCACGGCCAGCCTCAGCAACGCCTCACAATGCTCACAGAGCCACTACCACCTTCCATGGAGACCGCGAAGCCACAGCCCGATGCATGCGCATGACCAGCCTCAGCAGCGCCTCACAATGCTCACAGCAGCCACACCAACTGCAGCAAAAGGGTGGGGTTATCACGTCCATTTAGGAGAGCACCAACCAGATCAAGACACAACAACATCTTGGAGCCTTTGGTGTTACTGCTTCCTATCTTCTATCAAGCATTAGGGTAAAAATATATGGATAGCCTAATTATGCTGCGTGGAAAGAGAAGGGAGACATTATGGTCAAGAGATGACGCCAAGCGTCATCAGGATGTGGCAAGGAGAGGGAGAGACCAACAATCGGATGAGGCCAGGGCCGCACGACTCCAGTATCCAAGAGTCAGGACAAAAAAGATGAGAGAAGACGAGACAGAGGAGGACAGGCATGCACGTCTCCAAAATTACAATAATAGGCACAGACAGAGGAGAGAAGCAGAATACGATCAGGCCAGGGCTGCATGACTCCAGGATCAGAGTGAAAGAACAAATGGTAGAAGAGGTGAAGAGACAAAGGATGAAAGGGCTGCGCATCTCCAGAATGCCAAAAACAGGCAGAGAAGGAGGAGAGAGGAAGAGACAGAGGAGCAAAGGAAAGATCAACTCGAGAATATGTGGCACAGAGTAATTATTGCAAGAGTTGCTGAAGATGACACTGGCTGCTTTTGACAACAATCCCTTGACAGAAAAAGAGCAAGGCAAAATGCATGACTCTCATGCCGTCACATTTCTACTGATGTTGGTTCGATGACCAGAGTATGCCCTCACTGTTGTGCCTTCCTATTCACTGGAGAAACCGCACATTTCTGCTGTATGAAGGGAAAGGTCAGGATAGGCAATTTGCAGCCTCTACCTAATGAACTCCTCAATTTGTACAGCAGTGATGAACCTATTGCAAACAAGTTCAGGAAGAACATCAGACAATACAACTGCCTCCTCCAAATGACATCCTTTGATGCCAAAGAAGTTGTTCCAACTAGGAATCGATGGAATCCTTCTGTGATTATTCAAGGCCAAGTCCATCATTACATCAGACATTTAATGCCAGACCCCAACCAGCAAGCCCGATTCCTTCAAATTTACTTCAGGGATCCTCGAGACAGCATAGAATTGAGAATGGGGATACTCCCGAATGATGGAATTCAATGTGAGATTGTTGAATTATTGGAAAACCTACAATGACAATGAAACCCGTACATTACATCCCTTCAACTTGCAAAAGAATGCCCTGCAAATTTACTTCAAAATGTGAAGCTTATTGTCTGGGATGAGTTTCCTATGATTAGGAGGGAGAGCTTTGAAACTGTGGAATGCACTCTTCATGATGTATGCGGCAAGAATGAGGCTTTTG